>NC_135806.1:24972625-25337786 GCF_964213995.1 Mustelus asterias
GGAGGGTTGGGGGGGTGGTGTGGGAGGGTTGGGGGGGTGGTGGTGGGGGGGGTGGTGAGGGGGGGGTGGTGAGGGGGGGTGGGGGGGTGGTGAGGGGGTGGTGAGGGAGGGTTGGGGTTTGGTGAGGGATGGTTGGGGGGGGTGGTGAGGGAGGTTTGGGGGCGTGGTGAGGGAGGGTTGGGGGCGTGGTGAGGGAGGGTTGGGGGGGTGGTGAGGGAGGGTTGGGGGGGTGGTGAGGGAGCGTTGGGGGGGTGGTGAGGGAGGGTTGTGGGGTGGTGAGGGAGGGTTGTGGGGTGGTGAGGGAGGGTTGGGGGGGTGTGGTGAGGGTGGGTGGGGGGGTGTTGAGGGTGGGGCAGGGGTGGTGAGGGGGGGGGCAGGGGTGGTGAGGGGGGGGCAGGGGTAGTGAGGGGGGGCACGGGTGGTGAGGGGGGGGGCAGGGGTGGTGAGGGGGGGGCAGGGGTGGTGAGGGGGGGGTCAGGGGTGGTGAGGGAGGGTTGGGGGGGTGGTGGTGGGGAGGGTGGTGGGGTGGTGGTGAGGGGGGGTGGTGAGGGGGGGTGGGGGGGTGGTGAGGGGGGGTGGGGGGGTGGTGAGGGAGGGTTGGGGTTTGGTGAGGGATGGTTGGGGGGGTGGTGAGGGAGGGTTGGGGGGGTGGTGAGGGAGGGTTGGGGGCGTGGTGAGGGAGGGTTGGGGGCGTGGTGAGGGAGGGTTGGGGGGGTGAGGGGGAGGGTTGGGGGGGTGGTGAGGGAGCGTTGGGGGGGTGGTGAGGGAGGGTTGTGGGGTGGTGAGGGAGGGTTGTGGGGTGGTGAGGGAGGGTTGGGGGGGTGGTGAGGGAGGGTTGGGGGTGTGGTGAGGGTGGGTGGGGGGGTGTTGAGGGTGGGTGGGGGGGGTGGTGAGGGAGGGTGGGGGGGGGTGGTGAGGGTGGGTGGGGGGGTGGTGAGGGAGGGCTGGGGGGTGGTGAGGGAGGGTTGGGGGGTGGTGAGGGTGGGTGGGGGTGTGGTGAGGGTGGGTGGGGGGGGGGGTGAGGGAGTGGGGGTGGTGAGGGGGTGTGGGAGGGTGGAGGGAGTGGTGGGGGGGTGGTGAGGGAGTGGTGGGGGGGTGGTGAGGGAGTGGTGGGGGGCTGAGGGAGTGGTGTGGGGGTGGTGAGGGAGGGTGGGGGGGTGGTGAGGGAGGGTGGGGGGGGTTTGGTGAGGGAGGGTGGGGTGGGTGGTGTGGGAGGGTGGGGGTGGGGGGGGTGATGGGGGTGGGGGTGGAGGGGGTGATGGGGGTGGGGGTGGGGGGGGTGATGGGGATGGTGGGGGTGGGGGGGGTGATGGGGATGGTGGGGGGGGGGTGAGGGAGGGTGGGGGGTGTTGAGGGAGGGTGGGGGGTGGTGAAGGAAGGTGGGGAGGGAGGGTGGGGGTGGTGAGGGAGTGTGGGGAGGGAGGGTGTGGGGTATTGAGGGAGGGTGGGGAGGGAGGGTGGGGGTGGTGAGGGAGGGTGGGAGGGTTGTGGGGGAGGGTGGGGGGGGTGGTGAGGGAGGGTGGGGGGGTGGTGAGGGAGGGTGGGGTGTGGTGGGCGGGGTGGGGAGGGTGGTGTGGGAGGGTGGGGGGGTGGTGAGGGAGGGTGGGGGGGGTTTGGTGAGGGATGGTGGGGTGGGTGGTGTGGGAGGGTGGTGTGGGGGTGGGGGGGGTGATGGGGATGGTAGGGGGGTGGTGAGGGAGGGTGGGGGGTGGTGAGGGAGGGTGGGGGGTGTTGAGGGAGGGTGGGGGGGTGGTGAGGGAAGGTGGGGAGGGAGGGTGGGGGTGGTGAGGGAGGGTGGGGAGGGAGGGTGGGGGGTGGTGAGGGAGGGTGGGAGGGTTGTGGAGGAGGGTGGGGGGTGGTGAGGGAGGGTGGGGGGGTTGGTGAGGGAGGGTGGGGGGGGTGGTCAGGGAGGGTGGGGTGTGGTGGGCGGGGTGGGGAGGGTGGTGTGGGAGGGTGGGGGGGTGGTGAGGGAGTGGTGGGGGGGTGGTGAGGGAGGGTGGGGGGTTGGTGAGGGAGTGGTGGGGGGGTGGTGAGGGAGTGGTGGGGGGGTGGTGAGGGAGGGTGAGGGAGGGTGGGGGGTGGTGAGGGAGGGTGGGGGGGGTGGTGAGGGAGGGTGGGGGAGTGTTGGGGGGGTGGTGAGGGAGTGGTGAGGGAGGGTGGGGGTGTGGTAAGGGAGGGTGGGGGGTGGTGAGGGAGGGTGAGGGAGTTTTGGGGGGGTGGTGAGGGAGGGTGGGGGGTGGTGAGGGAGGGTGGGGGGTGGTGAGGGAGGGTGGGGGAGTGGTGAGGGGGGGTGGTGGGGGGGTGATGGGGGATGGTGGGGGGGTGGTGAGGGAGGGTGGGGGGGTGGTGAGGGATGGTGGGGGGGTGGTGAGGGAGTGTAGGGGGTGGTGAGGGAGGGTGGGGGGGTGATGAGGGGGTGGTGAGGGTGATGGGGGTTGGTGAGGGTGGGGGGGTGGTGAGGGTGGGGGCATGGTGGGTGAGTTGTGAGGGTGCTGGGGGGTTGGTGTGGGTGGTGGGGGGGGTGGTGATGGGGATGGGGGGGTGGTGAGGGTGAGAGTGGGGGAGGTGGTGAGGGTGGGGGGGGTTGTGTTGAGGTGAGGGTGGGGGGTGGTGTTGAGGTGAGGGGGGTGGCGAGGGTGGGGGGGTTGAGGCGGGGGTTGGGGGGGTGCAAGGTGGGTGAGAGGGGGTGGGGTGGAGGGGAGGGGAGGTGGGGGGTATTGGGGGGTAGAGGGGGGCGGAAGCGGGAGGGGGGTAGAGGGAGGGGCTGTTTGGAGGGGGAGTAGGGGTAGAGGGGGAGCGGGGAGGGTAGAGGGGAGGTGGGGGGTTAGAGGGAGGGGGGTGGGGGGTAGAGGGAGGGGGGTGTGGGGTAGAGGGAGGGGGGTGGGGCGTAGAGGGAGGGTGGGTGGGGGGGTAGAGGGAGGGGGGTGGGGGGTAGAGGCGGAGTGGGGGGTAGAGGGGGGGTGGGGGGTAGAGGGAGGTTTGGAGGGGTACAGGGGGTTGGGTGGGTAGAGGGGGGTGTTGGGGTAGGGGGGTGGGGTGGGGTAGAGGGGGGGTGGAGTGGAGTAGAGGGGGGTGGTTGAGGGTGAGGGGGTGGTGGGGGTGTGGGTAGGGGCAGTGGTGGGGGGGTAGAGGGATGGTGGGTGAGTAGAGGGTGGTAGAGGGTGGGGTGGGGCTTGTGGGTAGGGGGGATCGAGGGGAAGAGGGTGGGGTGTAGAGGGGGGTAGAAGGGGGGGTGGGGAGGTAAAGGGGGTGGTAGAGGGAGGGGGAATAGTGGGGGTAGAGAGAGGGGGGTAGAGGGAGGGGGATAGGGGGGTGGGGGGGTAGAGGGAGGGGGGTAGAGGGAGGGGGGAGAGGGGTAGACTGAGTGGTATAGAGGGAGAGTGGGTAGAGGCAGGGGGGTAGAGGGGGGGTGGGGTTGTAGAGGGAGGTGGGTAGAGGGAGGGCGTTGGGTAGAGGTAGGGGGAGGGAGGTAGGGGGAGGGGGTAGGGGGAGGGGCGGTAGAGGTGGGTAGCGGGAGGGGGGAGGGGCAGTAGGGGGGTGTAGGGGGGTAGAGGGAGGGGTGGGTGGAGGGAGAGGGGAAGGGGTAGAGGGGAGGAGTGGGGTACAGGGGTGTAGAGGGGAGAGGGGGTGGGGTAGAGGGGGTAGAGGGGGAGGGGGTAGAGGGGCAAGAGGGGAGGGGTAGAGGGGGAGGGGTAGAGGAGAGGGGGTAGAGGGGAGGGGGATGGGGTAGAGGGGAGGAGGGTAGAGGGGAGGAGGTAGAGGGGAGGGGGTGGAGGGGGAGGGGGTGGAGGGGGGAGGGGGGTAGAGGAGAGGGGGTAGAGCGGAGGGGGTAGAGGGGGGAGGGGGTAGAGGGGAGGGGGTAGAGGGGGAGGGGGTAGAGGGGAGGGGGATAGAGGGGAGGGGGATAGAGGGGAGGGGGGTTGGAGGGGGGTAGAGGAGGGGGTCGAGGAGAGGGGTATAGGAGGGGGTTAGAGGAGGGGGTCGAGGAGGTGGGTAGAGGAGGGGGTAGGGGAGGGTGGGTGGGAAGAGGGGGGTGGGGGGGAAGAGGGGGGGTAAAGGGGAGGGGTAGGGGGGTAGAAGAGGGGGGTGGGGGATAGAGGAGGGGTGTAGAGGGGGGTTGGAGGGGGGTAGAGGGGGGGTTGGAGGGGGGTAGGGGGGTGGGGTGGTAGAGGGGCGTGGGGGGTAGAGGGGGGTAGAGGGTGGCTGGATCAGTGGTGCCAACAACATGGGATTCAATCCTTGTGCCGCCTAGCATGGATTTGGGACCTGTCTCCTTTACCCTACCTCTGACGGAGTGTGAAGTTGTATGAACTTACTAAGGGCATGATGGGAAAATTGGTCAACTATTTGTTACAATATAAAGAACAGCAGACCAAATCTATTTCAAAATGCCAGACCCCTGTAAGAGTTAATAAGGCTGTATGAGTAAATAAAACAAGATAAGGTCAGGGAGGAAGGAGTCACCGACCTTCTTCTGTTCCATCAAAGGGCAAGATAAGAGTATGACTAATGAGACAAAGAGTTCTCGGAGGTCAGCAAGTTAAAACATGATGAATGATATTGCTCATGATTCTATTACTAATCGAATTCCTGAATATGCTCTGGTCACGAAAACTGATAATGATTATGTATAAATACTGAACTGTTTCTCTGCGTAATTGCGGACTTGGGGAGGAATTAGCAAGTTCAACTGAACCCAAGTTTCAGCCAAAACTGCATGCAGTCTTTTGTAAATAAATGCTTGTTACTTTGTCGGAACGAACTTTGTTGAGTCTATCTATCACAGTCAGGAAGCAGGAAAGTTTCCACTTCAACAGGAGATCATGGTGCTATGGGTCACACCACCTTCGGGCAGATAACTGAAGAAGAAGGTTACATTCACTCTTTTTATTTTGCTTTGTAAGTGTCCTTCCCTCAACCATTATATGTGGCTGAGTAAACTACTACTAATTATCCAAGAATTCAGAAATGGACCACCAGGTGTTTGTAAAGAACAGCCACCAACATTTGTTTCAGAAAGATTGAATTATTAGCTGATAACATTTTTGAAATCTCAGAAGGAGTTTGATTTTAATTAGTTTGTGGTACTTTACAATTGGACTGGGTATAGGTTTCTAGCACCAAAGATTATAGTAGCAGTAGTCCAGGATTGAGTTATTAATTTGACTTGATCTTCAAATCAACATAAAGGGTAAGATTGAAAACAAGAACTAACTGAAAGTTCAATAACATCTCCACATTTTTGTCAATTTATAAATAAAACTGTGGGCCGTGTCTTTATGCTATACACAAGATGTGTTTTTTTATTCTTTCACTGGATAGGCCAACATTTATTGCCCATCCCTAATTGCCATTGAGAAGGGGGTGGTGAGCTGCTGCCTTGAATCCATAGTGCTGTTCAGGTGTTTGAGGATTTTGATCCAGTCACAGTGAAGGAATGGCAATATATTTCCAAATCAGGATATTAAGTGGCTTGGAGGGGAATTTCCAGATGTGCCCCGATGGATCTATTAGCCCTGTCCTTCTAGATGGTAGCGATTGTGGGTTTGGAAGGTGCTGTTTAAGGAACCTCCTGCATTGTGTCTTGTAGATGGCACACTCTGCTGTCATTGCGCATTGGTGGTGGAGAGAGTGAATGTTTGTGGAAGGAATGCCAATCAGTTGGGCAGCTTTGTCCTGGATGGTGTCCAGCTTCTTCAGTGTTGTTGCACTTATTCAGGCAAGTGGAGAGCATTGCATTACACTCGTTACTTGTGCCTTGTAGATGGTGGACAGGCTTTGGGAAACCAGGAAATGGGTAACTTGCCGCAGAATTCCCAGCCTCTAACTTGCTCTTGTAGCTACAGCATTTATATGGTTAGTTCAGTTCAGTTTCTGGTCAGTGGTAAACCCCACAATATGAATAGAGATGGATTTGGTGTTGGCAATGACATTCAATGACAAGGGGAGATGATTAGATTCTCTCTTGTTGGAGATGGTCATTGCCTGACCCTGTGTAATGCTTGCCATTTATCAGTCCAAGCTGGAATGTTTTCCAGGGTTTATTACATTTAGACATGGACTGCTTCAGTATGTGAGATATTATGAATAGTGTTGAGCATTGTGTAATCATCAGGGACCTTCCCACCTCTGACCTTATAATGAAGGGAATGTCATTGCTGAAGCATCTGAAGAGACTTTGGCTGAGGAGATCAACCTGAGGAACTCTGCACTGATGTCCTGGAATTGAGATGATTAATCTCCAACAATCCACAATCATTTTCCTTTGTGCTTGATGTGAATCCAAGTTTTCCCCGACTCCAGTTTTACTCAGGTTCCTGGGCGCCATACTTGGTGAAGTGCTGCCTTGGTGTCAAAGGCAGTCACTCTCACCTCACCAGTTGAGTTCAGGTCTTTTGTCCATGGCAATGCCAGGGCTGTAATGAGATCAGAACTAAATGACCCTTGCAGAACCCAACCTGAATACCAGTGAGTAAGTTATTGCAGAGTTAGTATCACTTGATAGCACTATTGATGACCACCCATCACTTTACTGATGATTGAGCATAGACTAATAGGGCTGTAAATGGTTGGGTTGCACTTGCCCTGCTTTTTGTGGAAAGGATGTGGAGATGCCGGCGTTGGACTGGGGTAAGCACAGAAAGAAGTCTCACAACACCAGGTTAAAGTCCAACAGGTTTATTTGGTAGCACAAGCCACAAGGTTTCGGAGCGCTGCTCCTTCATCAGGTGAGTGGGAGTCATGTTCACAAACAGGGCATATAAAGACACAAACTCAATTTACAAGATAATGGTTGGAATGCGAGTCTTTACAGGTAATCAAGTCTTAAAGGTACAGACAATGTGAGTGGAGAGAGGGTTAAGCATAGGTTAAAGAGATGTGTATTGTCTCCACATTATGCATCTCTTTAACCTATGCTTAACCCTCTCTCCACTCATTGTCTGTATCTTTAAGACTTGATTTCCTGTAAAGACTCGCATTCCAACCATTGTCATGTAAATTGAGTTTGTGTCTTTATATGCCCTGTTTGTGAACACGACTCCCACTCACCTGATGAAGGAGCAGCGCTCCGAAACCTTGTGGCTTGTGCTACCAAATAAATCTGTTGGACTTTAACCTGGTGTTGTGAGACTTCTTTTTGTGGACAGGACATACCGGGGGAAATTTCCACATTGCTGAATAGATGACAGCATTGTAACTGTATTGGAACAGCTTTGGCGAGGTGTGTAGCTATTTCTGGAGCGCAAGTCTTCAGTACTATTGTGGAATATGTTCAGGGCCCTTAACCTTTGCAGTATCCAGTACCTTCTGCCCTTTCTTGATATTAGGTGGAGTGAATCAAATTAGCTGAAGACTAGCATCTGTGATGCTGGGGACCTCCAGAGGAGGCCAAGACACCACTCAGCACTTCTGACTAAAGATGTTTGCAAATACTTCAGCCTTGTCTTTTGCGCTGATGTGCTGGGCTCCCCCTTCATTGAGGATGTGGATATTTGTTGAACCGCCTCTCTCAGTGAGTTGTTTAATTGCCCACCACCATCCCCAATTGGACATGGCAGGATTGCAGAGCTTAGATATGATCCCTTGGTTGTGGTATTGTTTAACTGTCTATGACTTGTGCTTCCACTGTTTGGCATGCAAATAGTCATGTGTTATAGATTCACCAAGTTGATAGCTTATTTTTACATATGCCTGGTATACCCTCCTGCACTCTTCATTTGTTATGGTAACTGGACCAACGTGAAAGAAAGTAGACACAATGTACTTTAGGAAATTAAAGTCATTTAAAAAGCAGATGTGCCCCTTTAATTCTAAAGCAATGAATCAAAGACCACTAAACGCTAACTAAGCTAGATGTTCTTAATCTAACTAAATTAGTTAGCAAATATCATGTATTAAATTTGGAAGATTTCAGCAAGTCAACTGTGGCTATGTTGGTAGCTCTCTCACCTCTGAATCAGGAAGTTGTGGGTTCCAATCCCACTTCAGAACTTGGGTACAAACATAGAGATTAACAGAGGTTACTGAGGGATTATTGACCTGTCAGATGTCCTGTCTTATGAGTAAGATGCCCTTCTCAGCTGGGTGTACAATATTCAGTACACTATTTCAAAGAAGAGTAGGTGAGTTATTCCTGGTGATCTGACCAATATTTATCCTTCAATCAAAGTCAAAGAAACAGATTGCTTGGCCATTCTCACATTGCTATTCATGGGAGCTTGCTGAACCCAAATTGGCTGTTGTGTTTACCACATTGCAACAATGACAAGAGGTACTACTTATAGTAATAGTAGTAATACGTCATAAAGCACTTCATAGGCTGTCAAGAGCTGAGGGACATCCTCTAATCATAAAAGGTACTGATATAAGTACACGTCTTTTTTTCTTTTCAGGTCCTCAAAATTACATTTTGGTACTGATTGCTTCAAACTTCAAAATTGTTGATCCGAAATTTCAAGAAGATGTTAGATATATCTCTAGGGACATGGAGGGAAAGGGGGATCAGGATATTGAATTCAATGATCAGCCATGATCAAAATGAATGGTGGAGTAGACTCGAAGAGCTGAATGGCCGACTCCTGCTTCTAGTTTCTATGTTTCTATATGTTAGTGATTAATTTTGACTCTTCCATAGACTGATTCTACAGATATTTTAACATTAATACAGGTATTTGTCTTTTTCAACAGATGCCTTTCATGAAAGTCTTTTTTTTATTCGTTCGTGGGATGTGTCATTGCCTGGGCCAGAATTTATTGCAGTCAGCCATATTCCTGTGGGCCTGCAATCACATGTGGGCCAGACCAGATAAAGATTCCCTAAAGGACATTAGTGAACCAAACAGGTTGTTATGACAATTGACAATGGTTCTACTGTGACCATTAGACTTTTAATTCCAGTTTTTTTGTCGAATTCAAATTTTACCCATGGTGGGATTTGAACCCAGGTCCCCAGAACATTACCCTGGGTCTCTGGATTACTAGTCCAGGGACAATACCACTACGCCACTGCCTTTTACCAATGTGTATGTTCACTCCACAAGTGCAACCAGTTCTCATGGCCCACAACAGCAACCTTTAGTTTGTTCTCCTTTTGCTGTCTTCTGCTTCTTTCTCCGTCAATCCATAAAATAGCTATCAAGTGCTTACACGTTGGAGCTTCTTTGCTGTTAGTAGTGACTTGGTATGTAAATATTAAGGTTTGAATAACATAACTTTAATTAGGTCCAACCTTATGTGCTGAGATTCAAAGAAACACGAGTTTTTGCAGCAAGGGTTCAAAATCCAGAGTTGTGCATTTTGTTTACTAATGGTGCTGGCATTTGTACTTTGTCCCTAATTGTAGCTCTATGGTTGGCTTGAAGTATCAGGAAATATTGGAGTTAGCACCATTACAAACAGTAAGCATTGAATCCCACTATGAAATCTTTAGATGTCTCAAAAATCTATTACATTTCAAAAGAAGGCTTTGATAAATAATGTGTTTTAATCGTAAAGATTCAAAACTACAGCTGTAATTTTTGCAGGCACAAGACTCTTACACAATTTAATGTACAAAGCAATGAAACAGCTGAAAGATTTCTTTTCCCAGTTTATGCATTTTTTAAATAGAAAGGGAATCAGTTTAAATCCTATAGTTTTTCTTCAGTGCAAAAAGATATTGTATTATTAAACAGATTAGTGCATGGGAAGATTGAAAGATTTGAGGTTTCCTTATAATTTCCAGAGTATTGTTGGGGTGAGGGTGAATGGAGCAGAGATTCTCTTTGTCTGACACTTTAAAAGTTTGCTGTTTGAGTCATAACATCTACAAAACTGGAGTCACAACATGGAACTCAATTCTCAATAAAATTAAGCCTGAATTGAAAGTACTTTTTATTTCTGATCAATTGGAACCATTCCTCTATAGTCGAAGAATAGCATCTATTCATGTTGACCTCATATCATGACCTCATGATATCATTCTGATTTTGAACTTTCCTGGTCTCTGGGGTTGTTTGCTTAATCAGGATCAAAATGTGCATGTGTACTATCACACCTTAAAAAAAAACTGTATGCTGGGTTTCTGTAAAAAAAAGTTAATAAAAGGGTTCAGAGTCTTTCAAGAGGGCATACCCAGGTGTAAGGAAAGGTAGCCATTTTGTAAAGCTGGCCATTATAGTAAGGATTCTATTGATCATTCACAATCAGAGTTTCGCGTTTTAGTCCAGCTGACAATGTTGAGAATTACATTCTCTCCCCCGTTCCACAATGACCATTATGGCTTGAAGGCCATTCTTTTCCAGCCAGGAGGCAAAAACAAAGAGGGTGGGGTTTTATAGCCTCACTCGTCCCAAAACCATAAAATCCCACCCGAGGTCAACAGACCTGCCCATGTTCCACCCTTCACCTGCTCTGATTCCTGTGGCAGACGGGGTGGTAAAATTCCAGCCAGAAGCTATGGACCACATTCTTCTATAAAGCTTATACCAAAAGAATGTTGTGAAGGTATAACTGTCTGACTTCAATTTCCCATCTACAACGTCACCTTAATGATTTTAGTGTTAGCAGGGAACTCCAAAAATAAAATGTTGCTTTGAAAATCTCACATCTCCCATATAAGGAGGACTTAAAAAATAACCCAAGTTTTCCATAGAAGTAAAAACCAAGTGCATTAGTCATATCTGAAGGATAAGAACATGTGAAATAGGAGCAGGAGTAGGCCATTTGGCACTTTGTGCCTGTTCCATCATTTAATATGATCTTGATTGTTCTTCTATCTCAACTCCACCATCCGACACTATCCCCATGCATCTTAATTTCCTTAGTACCCAAAAGTCCATTATCTCTGACTTGAATATATTCAACAACTGGCCATTGAAGATCATCTAGGGTAAAAAAAATTCTAAGATTCACAACACTTTGAGTGAAGAAAATTCTCTTCATCTCAATATCTCAGTCCTAAATTGCTGGCCCCTTATTCTGGGAGTGTGTCCCCTAGTTCTAGATTCTGCAACCAGGGTAAACATCCTCCCCACAGCTATCTTTTCCTTTGTTTAAATGAGACAACCTTTCATTTATATAAATTCTAGTGGAGTTAGGCCTAGTCTACTCAATCTCCTGTTATTTTCATTCCCACTAAGTTGAGCTTATCCTTTCTCAAATAAGAAGACAAAAGTGGACAGATGGATGTGGCCAATTGTTCTGGTGCCATACGACAGGGATGTTCAAAACCTGATGCAGTGTCCTCTGATCCCACCCACACTCATTTGCCTCTTTTCTTCTTCACCAAACTAATTTCAACTTCTGCACTTTAAACTTTCCAGTTTTGACTGTTGAAAAAGTTGATCTGACCTGAATCAACCAGGGAGCAGCCTTTTTATGTCGATCAGGAAGAAACGTATCAGTAATGCAGGTCCAGGAACTTAGATTGGATGCTGACATGATTTCAAGCTCCCGAGGAGAGAGAAAATAGAGGAAAAAAAAGGGAGAGAATAGGGCCAAAAGAACTGAGAGGGGAAGGAAGGCAGCAGGTGATAGGGAAGCATAGTGGGATGGAAAGAGGATATGAGGGAAGTGTAGTCTTAAATTTTGTGTATGGAAATCAGAACAGTTTTATTTGAGGATCTTACATTTTGCATTTATTTGTGTAACAGGGGCAACTTTCTTTTCTGATAGGGAGCTTGTATTCGTATTTTGTGAAATCCTGTTGAGAGGCGTTGACAGCTTCAACCTAACTGAAGCCTCCCCCTCTGGCTATACCTTCCACCATTTGTTTTGTCTAGACAGTTACGGTGGGGTTTTATCACCAAATCACACCTTGCACGTTTTCCTCCTTTGAATATGCCACCTTGTTCCAACCTTCTCACCTCTCATTTAAAATTCTCATTCTCTAAATTTGACCCAAGTACCATGCAATTTTCTTACTGAGGTATCTTCACTCTTTTCCTCCCTCTGTCTCTGCACCAAAAAACCTCTCATCCTTACTGATTTCAGACTTCATTTCAATTCATCGTGTTCTCTCTCCTCTGAGCTCATTGCCCCCTTATCCTTCCTTCATCTTTCCCTCCGTTTAAATTCTCCAACCCTTACTCATAGCCACCCCCTTAACCTTGCCAACTTATATAACCTTACTACTTCCATAGCAGCTATCACAGGTAAGGCCCTGTATGAACTTGTATCTTTATCTAGTTTCTTTTCTATCGTCATGCCCTCTCTGAGCTCATTTTCTGTTACAGAAATTTCACTAAACTTCCCAACATTCAACTTCCCTTCCTTTTTCTCATGTTTGGCAAGAGTGTCAAGAGTTCTCTCTCCTCAGTGACAGACTTCAAATCTGCTGCTAATACTCCCTCCATTGGAGCCCTCCAACCTTGCAAATTACCACCCCATTGTCAATCTCCCTCTTCTCCCTGCAATCCTTGAATGCGTTGCCATCCTTTACGGAACTTTATTTTGGAATCCCTCCAATCATCATATTCCTGTCACAGTACAGAACAGGCCCTTAATTAAGGCACAAATGACATCCCACGTAACCGAGACATGTCATCTGTCCTTGTCCTTCCTGACCTGTCTGTAGCCTTTGACATAACCATCCTCCTCAAACACTTCTCCTGGCAATGGTTAGCATTGCTGCCTCACAGTGCCAGGGACCCGGGTTCGATTCCTGGCTTGGGCCACTGTCTGTACAGAGTCTGCACGTTCTCCCTGTGTCAGTGTGGGTTGCCTCTAGGTGCTCTGGTTTCCTCACACAGTACAAAGATGTGTAGGTTAGGTGCATTGGCCATGCTAAATTCTCCCTCAGTGTACCCGAACAGGCACCAGAGTGTAGCGACTAGGGGATTTTCACAGTAACTTCATTGTAGTGTTAATGTAAGCCTACTTGTGACACAAATAAATATACTTAAAACACCATCATCCAGCTGGGTGCATCCATTCTTAGCTATTCAATTCTATCCAGAGAATACTACCCAAAACAAACCCCCCAAAACAGATAACACGGGTGGGATTCTCCGGCCGTGTTCACCTGAAAACCGAAGATTCCTGCCTGGCTTCAATGGACCTTTACAAAAGTCCATCCCCCGCCCGCTAGAATTCCAGTGGCGGGCAGGATGGGATAATTCTGGCCTATATCCTAACATCTGACTGAAATATATTTAAAATGGTGGTGGTGGGCAGGGGGATCACTCTTGAGCTCACACGTGCCGTCTGGGAGAATACAATTTCGGATCTTCCCTGCCCTTTGCCAGCGATATCATGAGATTCATGTCCAAATTATGCGTGAACCTGATTTACGTTCATTTAAATATATTTCCATAATATTGGCATGCCCCTCACCAGATATCAAGACTGTGCCAATGGTACAACAGGTTCACCCTGATGTGAACCTGTTTTGGGAGTTCCACCCTCACCGGGGGTGTAAAGGTATGAATAATCCCCGGAGGAGAGAGGAGCATGGCACAGGTTGGCACTGCCAGGTTGGGGGAGAAGGGGATGCCAGCGATGACCGTTTTAGGGGAGGGGGAGTGGGTGCTGGCTCCAACTGTTGGGTGGGGGGGGAATGGAGGGAGAGGGGGGAAAAGGCTGATGATCGAGGGAAGGGGCCGATGATCACGGTGGGGAGGGGGATCGGAGTTGGATGCCAGCTCCAGTGGTGGGGGGAGCCTCTGAGACCTCTGTGGTTTATTACCCCTCTGATCATCATGCCCCCACCCCCAAGACGGCGTGAAACATGCCTCCTTGGTTGTTTATGGCAGAGTGCTGTAAGATCTGGAGAGAAAATCGGCCGACTTATCTCCAGAGAAACACAATGCTTTTCTCTCCGGAAACAACACACTTCAATTTCTTGGTAAGAATCCACTCTGTATATTCTGCACTATGTAAATCTAAAGTTAGATTATCCATCTATCAAAATTACGTATTCAGAAAGTAGTGAGCATATTATCTTCAAATTATCACTTTCTAATTCAGAGCACAAGCAAAATTGATTCACAAACCAGAGGAGTTTTTCTGCCACATTTTCACTGTGCAAAGAGTTAATTGTATTGAAATAAACAAACCTAAGAAGCTCATGCTTTCTCTTTCCTTGGCCATGTCTCTTCTAGTTAGCCCTTTCTATTAGCTGAGGTGAGGAGTGCGCGAATGGTTGGGAAGATGAATATTTGAATTGATTTATTATTGTCACATGTATTAGTAAACAGTGAAAAGTATTGTTTCTTCCATGCAGACTGTGGTAAACCACTGTTATATGTTATCTGTGGTGGTTAACCACCGTAGTTAGTATTTCTCAGTACCTGTATATGTGGCACATCCCTGTCGGTTCCGCCCAAGTCTCCTCCCCCTGGTCTGGGTATAAAGGCGGTGGCTCCTCACCCTTGCTCTCAGTTCAGACCAGATCACCGACAGGGATGGCTCCAAGTTCTTGCTAATAAAAGCCTATTTGTCTTGCTCACAACTAGTCTCGGCTCGATTGATAGTGCATCACAGACAAAGCATACCATTCATAGAGAAGGAAAGGAGAGCATGCAGAATGCAATGTTGCAGTCATAGCTAGGGTGTAGAGAAAGATCAACTTAATATAAGGTAGGTCTATTCAAAAATGTGATGACAGCAGGGAAGAAGCTGTTTTTGAGTTTGTTGGTACATGACCTCAGACTTTTGTATCTTTTTCCCGACGGAAGAAAGATGAGAGTATGCCCGGGTGCGTGGTGTCTTTGATTATGCTGGCTGCTTTTCCAAGGCAGCAGGAAGTGTAGAGTTAGTGGATGGGAGGCTAGTTTGCATGATAGAACAAAGAACAAAGAAAATTACAGCACAGGAACAGGCCCTTCGGCCCTCCAAGCCTGCACCGACCATGCCGGGAACTAGCTTTGTTCACGACCCTTTGTAGTTTCTTGCGGTCTTGCACAGAGCAGGGGCCATACCAAGCTGAGATAGAATCAGAAAGGATTCTTTCTATGGTGCATCTGTAAAAGTTGGTGAGAGTTGTAGTGGACATGCTAAATTTCTTTAGCCTCCTGAGAAAGTAGAGGCGAATGTGGGCCCATTGTTTAAGAAGGGTAGCGGGGATAACCCAGGAAATTATAGGCCGGTGAGCTTGACGTCTGTGGTAGGGAAGTTGTTGGAGAGGATTCTTAGAGACAGGATGTATGTGCATTTAGAACGGAACAATCTCATTAGTGACAGACAGCATGGTTTTGTAAGAGGGAGGTCGTGCCTTACAAATTTGGTGGAGTTTTTTTGAGGAAGTGACAAAACCGGTTGACGAAAGAAGGGCCGTGGATGTCGTCTATATGGATTTCAGTAAGGCATTTGACAAAGTCCCACATGGCAGGTTGGTTAAGAAGGTTAAG
The DNA here is from genome assembly GCF_964213995.1 of Mustelus asterias. NCBI lineage: Eukaryota > Metazoa > Chordata > Chondrichthyes > Carcharhiniformes > Triakidae > Mustelus > Mustelus asterias. Next base: position 24,987,955 of record NC_135806.1, read on the forward strand.
GCTCATGGGATACAAGGAGAAGTGGCTAGATGGGTGGAGAACTGGCTTGGCCATAGGAGACAGAGGGTAGCGGTCGAAGGGTCTTTTTCCGGCTGGAGGTCTGTGACCAGTGGTGTTCCGCAGGGCTCTGTACTGGGACCTCTGCTATTTGTGATATATATAAATGATTTGGAAGAAGGTGTAACTGGTGTTATCAGCAAGTTTGCGGATGACACGAAGATGGCTGGACTTGCGGATAGCGATGAGCATTGTCGGACAATACAGCAGGATATAGATAGGCTGGAAAATTGGGTGGAGAGGTGGCAGATGGAATTTAATCCGGATAAATGCGAAGTGATGCATTTTGGAAGAAATAATGTAGGGAGGAGTTATACAATAAGTGGCAGAGTCATCAAGAGTATAGAAACACAGAGGGACCTAGGTGTGCAAGTCCACAAATCCTTGAAGGTGGCAACACAGGTGGAGAAGGTGGTGAAGAAGGCATATGGTATGCTTGCCTTTATAGAACGGGGTATAGAGCATAAAAGCTGGAGTCTGATGATGCAGCTGTATAGAACGCTGGTTAGGCCACATTTGGAGTACTGCATCCAGTTCTGGTCGCCGCACTACCAGAAGGACATGGAGGCATTAGAGAGAGTGCAGAGAAGGTTTATCAGGATGTTGCCTGGTATGGAGGGGCTTGGTTATGAGGAGAGATTGGGTAAACTGGGGTTGTTCTCCCTGGAAAGACGGAGAATGAGGGGAGATCTAATAGAGGTGTACAAGATTATGAAGGGGATAGATAGGGTGAACGGTGGGAAGCTTTTTCCCAGATCAGAAGTGACGATCACGAGGGGTCACGGACTCAAGGTGAGAGGGGCGAAGTATAACTCAGATATTAGAGGGATGTTTTTTACACAGAGGGTGGTGGGGGCCTGGAATGCGCTGCCAAGTAGGGTGGTGGAGGCGGACACGCTGACATCGTTTAAGACTTACCTGGATAGTCACATGAGCAGCCTGGGAATGGAGGGATACAAACGATTTGTCTAGTTGGACCAAGGAGCGGCACAAGCTTGGAGGGCCAAAGGGCCTGTTTCCTGTGCTGTATTGTTCTTTTTTCTTTGTTCTTTGATGGACTTTCTTAACTCTAGCGTCGGTATGGAGGGCCAGAACAGGTTGTTGGTGATCTGGACACTAGAAACCTGAAACTCCTGACCATTTCCACTTCATTCCCGTTGATGTAGAGAGGGGCATGCCCTCCACTCCGCTTCCTGAAGTCGATGACTATCTCCTTCATTTTGACATTGAGGGAAGGATTATTGTCATTTCACCAATTCACCAGATTATCACAAAGATATGGTTAAGCAACTAAATACCTGCTTGACAGCATCTTTGTGATAACCAAAAGCATTTGGTGACATAGACGTTATTTCCACCCATATTAGTTTTGAAATGAGCGATCTTTGGAATTCTTGAATAGGAAATTCTCTGAAAACAATGACAATTTCTGCCAACTAGCTATCCTAAATCTATTTTCTGGTCCTTCTCCCACATTGTGTAAAATTTAAGGAGCAATGCATTTCTCTACACAAGCCATATATAAAAAGAACTGCCAGACTGAGCTATGAGTGAAACAATCTGTAACACTACAACATAACTGGTTATTTAATGGTTTCCAGTACTGATAACTGGACTGCTTGGTTCAATGCCTCATAGTTATCTAATATAGAGCATCTAACAAATCTATTGGAATTACAGGTGAACAGAGAAAGACATCCAGATGATGAAATACATGGACCCTCTGATAACCCCAATCCCACCCGACCAACATCTTTGCTATAAACTGAGAAACTCAGCTGCTAGGAGAGTAGTAGAGGCGGGTACAATTACAACGTTTAAAAGACATTTGGACAGGTACATGCATAGGAAAGGTTTAGAGAGATATGGGCCAAACACAGGCAAATGGCACTAGTCGGGTATAGGAAACCTGGTCGGCATGGTTGGGCCGAAAGGCCTGTTTCTGTGCTGTATATCTCTATGACTATGACTCATGAGATTTTGCTAATAAGTTCACAGGGTTTAGATTTCATAGAATCGTAGAAACCCTACAGTGCAGAAGGAGGCCATTCGGCCCATCGAGTCTGCACCGACCACAATCCCACCCAGACCCTACCCCCATATCCCTACATATTTACCCGCTAATCCCTCAAACCTACACATCTCAGGACTCTAAGGGGCAATTTTTTAGCATGACCAATCAACCTAACCCGCACATCTTTGGACACCATGTCATGGAATCATGGAATCATAATATCCCCACAGTGCAGAAGGAAGCCATTCGGCCCATTGAATCTACATCGACAACAATCCCACCCAGGCCCTATCCCTGTAACCCCACAGATTTACCCTGCCAATCCCCTGACACTAAGGGGCAATTTACCATGGCAAATTGACCTAACCCACACATCTTTGGACCTTTGTAAACTATCCATAACTCAGAGTGTGAAGCAGGCCCAATACAATGCAGCACTATCAAATATGGTGTATGTGTGCTCTGTCCAAAAGCAGGTGTTTGGCTCATTGTCTCTTGTTGCTTTAGCCTGAGCTGTTTTTTTGGTAGTTTTTATCAGTTATCAGTGATTGCCTTCCACTCTCAGGGGTAGGGTGAGGAGGCAGGTCATAAGTCTACCTCGGATGGAACACAAATTGAATCCACGCCATTGGTATTATTCTGAAACTCATGCTAGCCATCTAGCTAACTGAGCTAACTGGCCCCCACTATCAAATAATCTAAACATAATTAGTAATACAGAGCCAGCGATCACTAGATGTGGGAAGATACGATTGTCTGATACAACCACCACCAGCAACTCATTTTTATAAGGTGCTGGCAGTAGGTAATAAAGGGTAACACTGTAACATCCTGATCTGTGCCTTGGAGTGAAAATTGCTCACAGTCCTTGAAAATGTATACAAGTAATTAAGCAGGAGACTCCAGATTTCAGTTGGCAATCTATCAAGTCCAGGGGCTAGATTCAGAAGCACATCTGCGATTTTTTTTTGCATTCTAATGACTTTTTTTTAACAACAATTATTTTAGTGCAACCTTGTTCTGAAAATCTATTTTTAATATTTTCTAGAGACCTAGGAACAGAGAATCAAAAAGACAAATAAAGTCAAACTTTCTCTTAGAATAAGAGCATGTGTTGGGACAATTTCTGGCTTCTGATTCTACTCTCATAGTTGAGGTGCCTACAAGATCTTCCCGAGGCGGCCAATTAAGAGAATGCCTTTGAGTTTATCATCCAATTAAGTATAGCGGGCGGGCGGGTCCCTATGCTACAGGCCCAATCAAGATGTGCACTGCCGCTGTGGGAGAGGGGACGAAGGGGGCATCTCCTTGTTGAGGCACCCTCTTAAGAGGATAGAATTCAATTCTGCTAGGTTACCCCTCTGTGCGGCGCGCTAATAGCAGCGGTTCCCGTGTGAGGAGATTAAATCAGTAAGTCTCACGGGCACCCCAGGTAAGCCACGAGTAAGGTGGGGCTTGGCCCACAGCATTGGATCATTCCACGGCCAGAGGATCCTGCAGTGGACCCAATTAGCCAGAAAAGGAGTTCTTTTGTTCTGCAGTAACACAAATGCAGAATACTGCAGATGGGAAATTAAATCAAAAATGCTGTCAAATACTCATTGCGGTCAGGCAGCATCTGTGTAGGGAGAGAAATGTTAACTTTTTCTCTATAGATGCCACCAAACCTGCGGAGTATTTGCAGCACTTTCTGTTTTTATTTCATTATGCAAATTGGCTACGTACCACTGCCAGGGGCTAGCATCTGCCAGTGCTGACCCACTCCAGGAAGATCACTCAAAGGCTGTCAGACCTGCTGAGATTTTCCAGCATGTTCTGTTTTTGTTTCAGATTCCAGCATCCGCAGAATTTTGCCTTTATCAGGCTGAACATCTATTCCTCTGAAAATTTCACCCAGCCTTGCATTGAAGCCCATCCCGGAGGTGCGGAAATTGCCCTCACAATGTCCATTTGCAATAATCAAACAAAAGCTTGGCCTTCATAATGTGCCTTATTAATAAGCACTCTTCAAATACATTTATTTAACTAACACATACGTTACTTAAAGCAAAACATGTCTCAAATTTATTTTTCACAACTACTCACTTTGTATTTTTTCTACTTGCTTCAGCCCAATTTTTGGGCGTCATGGGCAGGCTTCAAGATGGGACTGGGAAGAATTTCAGAGAAATGCAGGTTGGGTCAGCGTCCAACATGTTCCTGCCTCCAGGCAATCTTCATGTAGGTGGGTTAACACCAGCACAGTATACTTGCCTGGCAGTGGGCCATGTGGATTGGTTGGGGATGCCACCAGGACATTCAAACTGAGGGTCAAGCCACAGGAGTGGCCTAGCAGCTCTGGCGCTGTTTTTTTTAAATTGTACTCTCACATCTTCAGAGGGTGCCTCAAGATGGAGATGGCTTTGCATTTCCCCTCAAAACAGTGACAGCATCCATCTCAGGGACTGGGGCTCCCTCCCTTCTGCAGACTCAATTGGTTGGGAACTAAGAGGTATGCTCTTAACTGCTTAACTCCTGGAAGATATTGAAAGCAGGCACCCTGACAGTCAGAACCCAATTGGGACCAGCAAACTGTTCAGACTTGCAATCAAAATTTTAAGAGCAGAATGTTTTGTTCATTTTAGAAGCAAAATTATTGAACCAATAATCCAAAAATCTGACAAGTTTTTGAGTTCAAATTTGACCATTGCAGGTTCCATTGCTATGTCCTTCATAGCAACATAACATAACATTGACCAGAAACTCAACTGTACTAGCCATATAAATACTGTGGCTACAAGAGCAGGTCAGAGGCTAGGAATCCTATGGCGAGTAATTCACCTCCTGACTCCCCAAAACCTGTTCACCATCTATAAGGCACAAGTCAGGAATGTGGTGGAATACTCTCCACTGACTTGGACGAATGCAGTTCCAACAACACTCAAGAGGCTTGACACCATCCAGGACAAGTGCCGCCATCCAGGCGGCACAGTAGCACAGTGGTTAGCACTGCTACTTCACAGCTCCAGGGACCTGGTTCGATTCCCGGCTTGGGTCACTGTCTGTGTGGAGTTTGCACATTCTCCTCGTGTCTGCGTGGGTTTCCTCCGGGTGCTCCGGTTTCCTCCCACAGTCCAAAGATGTGCAGGTTAGGTTGATTGGCCATGCATTAAAAAATTGCCCTTAGTGTCCTGAAATGCATAGGTTAGAGGGATTAGTGGGTAAATATGTAGGGATATGGGAGTAGGGCCTGGGTGGGATTGTGGTTGGTGCAGACTCGATGGGCCGAATGGCCTCTTTCTGTACTGTAGGGTTTCTATGATTTCTATGATTTCTATGAGGACACTTAACTGGCACCCCATCCACCACTGACGCACAATAGCAACAGTGTGTACCATCTACAAAATGCACGACAGGAATTTACCAATCTTTCTTGAAAAACACATCCCAAACCCATGGCCACTACTATCTTGAAGGACAAGGCCAGCTGATACATAGAAACACCACCACCTGGAAATTCCCTTCCAAGTGACTCAACATCTTGACTTTGAAAATATATTTGTTTAAAGTTTATTTATTAGTGTCACGAGTAGACTTGCATTAACACTACAATGCAGCTACTGTGAAAATCCCCTCGTCATCACACTCTGGCACCTGTTCGAGTACACAGAGAGAATTTAGCATGGCCAATCCACCTAACCAGCACGTCTTTCGGACTGTGGGAGGAAACCAGACCACCCGGAGGAAACACACGCAGACATGGGGAGAAAGTGCAGACTCTGCACAGACAGTGACCCAAGCCAGGAATTGAACTCAGGTCTCTGGCACTGTGAGGCAACAGTGCTAAGCACTCTTAAACCGGGTCCATAGGACTCTTAAATCGGCCTCGCAGGTGGAGGATGCGGTCAAGAAGGCGTACGGCGTACTAGCCTTCATTAATTGAGGGATTGAGTTTAGGAGTCGGGAGATAATGCTGCAGCTTTATAGGACCCTGGTTAGACCCCACTTGGAGTACTGCGCGCAGTTCTGGTCACCTCATTACAGGAAAGATGTTGAAGCCATTGAAAGGGTGCAGAGGAGATTTACAAGGATGTTGCCTGGATTGGGGGGCATGCCTTATGAGGATAGGTTGAGGGAGCTTGGTCTCTTCTCCCTGGAGAGACGAAGGATGAGAGGTGACCTGATAGAGGTTTACAAGATGTTGAGAGGTCTGGATAGGGTAGACTCTCAAAGGCTATTTCCAAGGGCTGAAATGGTTGCTACGAGAGGACACAGGTTTAAGGTGCTGGGGGGTAGGTACAGAGGAGATGTCAGGGGTAAGTTTTTCACTCAGAGGGTGGTGGCTGAGTGGAATCGGCTGACGTCGGTGGTGGTGGAGGCAAACTCGTTGGGGTCTTTTAAGAGACTTCTGGATGAGTACATGGGATTTAATGGGATTGAGGGCTATAGATAGGCCTAGAGGTAGGGATATGATCAGCGCAACTTGTGGGCCGAAGGGCCTGTTTGTGCTGTGGCTTTCTATGTTCTATGTTCTATGCCAACGTGCCACCCCTTCACTGTCACTTGGTCAAAATCCTGGAACTCCCTTCATAACAGATGTACCGATACCTCATGGACTCCAGCTGTTCAAGAAGGCAGATCATCACCACTTTGTTAAGAACAAATAGGGCAATGAATGCTGGTTTAAATGCAATTTAAAAAAACATACAAAATAGAAGCAGGCGTAGACCTTTTGGCCCTTCAGGCCCACTCCACCATTCATGGCTGATCTGAATGTGGCCTTAGCTCCACTTTCCTGTGTGTAAACCATAACCCTCGATTCCCTTGTAGGTCAAAAATCTGTCTAACTGAGTATTCTCAATATCCCAACCTCCACTGATTTCTGAGGTAGAGAATTCTAAAGATTAGCAAGCCTCTGAGAAGAAATTCCAGCTCATCTCTGTCTTCAACGGGAGACCATTTAATTAGAAACTGTGGGCAGGATTTTCTGGCCCATCCATGGCATGTTTTCCAGCGACGGAAGCGGCTTACGATTGGCCACCAGCAGGATCTTCCAGTCCCACCGATGGCTACGACGCAGATGGGCGGGGTCGCTTTTGGCAGGACTGGAAGATCCTGCAAAGCAAGAAGAGCCGGAAAATCCTACTATGTCCCCAAAGTCAAAGTTCCCCCATGAATGGTAACATCTTCTCGGCGCCTATCCTGTCAAGGTTCCTCAGAATCTTTTATATTTCAAAATGGTCATCTCTCATTCTCCTAAACTCCAATGAGTATCAGCCCAACTTGTTCAACCTTTCCTCATAAGACAACCCAAGGAATCAGCTGAATGAACATTCTGTGAACTGGGTCTAAAGCAAGTATATCCTTGCTTAAATATGGAGACCAATACTGTACACCATACTCGAAGTGTGGTCTTATCAATGCCCCATACAGTTGTCGCAAGACAAACCTGCTGTCCTGACCTATTTGTTCTACATCAACCAGATTGACTTAACTACCTACTAAAGTGACTCAGTTGTATCAAATTGCTGCCATTTTGAAGAATCATCACCTTCTCAAAAGCAGCGAGGGTTGGGTGATAAATGTCAGTGATGCCACAACCTGAAGATTAGTTTTTTTCCTAAAAGATCAGTGCTAATACAAAAGGCTTCTAAAAGGAAGAATTTTGTTAAATTATTTTCAATCAGCTTTCTTCATAGAGCCAAAGGGTAGCCTCTTCTGGGAACTCTGAATTTGCAAGTCAGGTACAAATGACTGTGCCCATGTCACAGACTTACTAAAGCTGATAGTCTGGAAGCCTCTTGCGTCATTTGCAATGGGAATCCCTTCCCACATTTTGATTAGACTTACAGAACAGGAGCAGGCTTGACTGGAGAACACAAAGTACAATAAGGTAGCAGCTCTCAAAGAGCTGCAATATGCCCCAGAAAGTAAAAGTTGTGATGACGCCAGGAAAGTGAACCAATTGACAAAGTTGATATATGTAAGCAGCAACATTCCCTTTTGATGCCGTAACCTGAAGGTGCTGTGAAATAAGGGCACCAAGAAGGATGCCAATAAAGAAACAGCAAAGAGACATTGAAGGTGCTCTACAAATGCAAGTTGTTGTTGTTGAAGCCAAGGTGCGAGGAGAGAATTCAATTGATTCAGAGGATGCCACATTCTTTTGATAACCACCAACTCTATACTTCTTCTTCAAATGCTGCACAATCAAGGCATTATAGCTGCCCTCTGAATAATAGTCAAAGACATGCACAGTGGTTAGCACTGCCGCCTCACAGCACCAGGGACCCAGGTTCAATTCCAGCCTCAGGCGGCTGTCTGTGTGGAATTTGCACATTCTCCCGTGTCAGTTTGGGTTTCCTCTGGGTGCTCAGGTTTCCTCCCACATTCCAAAATGTGTGGGTTAGGTGGATTGGCTATGCTAAATTGCCCCTTAGTCAGGGGATTAGCAGGGTAAATTTGTGGGGTTAGGGGTTGGGTGGGATTGCAAGCTCAATGTGCTGAATGGCCTCCTTCTGCATTGTAGGGACTCTATGATTCTATAATCACCTTTTGGTGAGCAGATAAAACCTGAATATTAATTGAATGCAAATTGTCTCTGTTCAGGGTAATATGAGTCCCTGGTATAATCTTTGAAATTGGTACCTTACAGTGGTCCCTTTAAAAATTAGTTGTGTATGGTCAGTTTTTCTAATGCTGACCACGTATTGATCAAGGCTTGCCTGGTATCTTCTAGGCTGCTGCAAAGTCACACACTGGCACAGCTTAGTGAGAACACTGCCACCATGTACAAGACTTTTCACTAAAGCTAACCCTGCCACCCAATGAAACCAGTATGTCCTGTCCTTCTTATAGTACAAATAAAGAAGCTTCTTTTAAGAGTGCTGCTTAGTACTTCACTGATATTGGTGTGCAGTTTGCCTGATGTGGCAGGTGTCTCCTGGTGAGGCTTGGAAGAATCCACTGACACAAAAGCTTCATGCGGTGTTACCCTTTACTTCTACCAGAAGAGCTGTACATGATCAAGTTATTGTCTGCAGGATGTTGTGCAGCAGATGGCAAACTTTGCGACAGCCTGCCTTGTGAAGTAGAGGCGGCAAAGACAGATGTCCTCTGACAAGTCCAAGTATCTATGGAGAGACTTATAAACATGGATTCTGGAGTAGTAACAAACGTGGCCAAAACACCTCAGGTGTCATTGCACTTGCATCTGTTGGTTCCGCACAAAACCCCTCTTTATTTCAATTATGAAAAACGTTTGGGCTCCCCAAAGAAACACAAATCATCATCCATTTATGTGGTGTGATTTCCATGACAGCTGCAACCGAAAATAATGAAGCAAAGTATGACAAAAAAAAACAAAAGTACAAAAATTGAAGACAACCCAGAAACATCAACTATTACGTGGAGCAAAATATAGTGGGGCATACATGGTCATGTGAAATTAAACCCCAAAAATGTATTTTACATTGCATCTGGCATCCTACTTAACACAGCTTGCAGGATTTCCTGCATCAATGAGGTTCACACTGCAAAAGTGAAGGGAGCATTTATCATTGGATCTTAATATTATAAGACTGCTTGAAGTAACTTGCAAATAAGATCATATGTCTTACCACCAAAAGCCAGCATGGTTTTATTCTAATGTTGTTCTAAAAAAATTCTTCTGGCCTTCAAGGTATTAACATATGTTCCACACACTTGCTGAGAGATGGGTTAAAAGGCCACAGTCCTGACTACCACAAATCACACTATAAACAAGCCACGAAGAAGAATGTGAAAGGAACTTGGGCTGGCTCTCCTTTTTAGTTTCCTTCCTTTTCTCCCTCTAGGGAAGTTTATCTCTGCCTTTGAATGGTCTGCCTTGGATTTGTCTATCATTGAGAAACCAGAGGTACAATTTTACCCCACCCATCTGGAAGCTGAAAGAACAGGATTGAGCTCCCACCTTGCACCACGCCAGATTTGCTTTCCATTGACTTAAACAAAAATAAAAAATGAGAGGTGTATAAGACAGGAGCATCATTGAACCCTATCAGTTATCCACTAGGTTTAAAATTACACCCCAAGAGCTGGAGGTTGTGGAGGGTAATTTTAATCCAACTTACTTGGCAGAAAATTAACATGATCAGACCAGCCTTTTACACCCCACCTAATTTTACTTTGAAGACAGCTGACCTGGTTATGTCAGTATCCTGATGGGTGGATTAGGTCAAAATTGCCCCCATGTTAGATCACGGATTGATCAGGCAGGCAGCCAGGAGAGGGATTTGGAGGCACATCATACATGAGGCTGCCCAATGGTAACGTTCAAACAGACAAGACTAAGATCAGGAACTCATGTGGGGAATTGTGGGCACCAATCCAAATCCCACAATTTCCCCTTTATAATCAGATTTTCTCATCATCGTCAGCTACTCTGATAAACATAAGTTGTGTCTCAATGGGGCTCATACCCTGAGAGCACTCTTCAGGAAACAAGACTCCAATTAAAATCCTGAAATGAATTTTTGGCAGTTGTGCCACAGTTGCCTCAGATAATTAGCCCATGTGCATCATTTTGCATGAATGAGGACATATTTTCAGAGGTTCTTCTGTGTGCATCACTGACTGTAACTATAACTATAGGAGGAAAGGACAAAAAAAAGCCAAAATAATTATTTTAAGGGGCTAGGGTGGTCAGGTTTGACTCTGCCATTTGCCATTAACATGTAGATTGCATTCTAGCAAAGCCTGATCAGAAGAAAATGTCCTCTTGTCTGTAATGTTTACAAGCATCCTAGATAAAATATCTTTGAGCAGTCACATTCTCACTTTAGAGTGGCAGAAACGGAGAGCACAAAATCACCTCTAGTTCTCACTTAGAGAAACCAAAGAATGGCTTATGTCAGACATTGGAGAACATCTGCTGATGCTTGTGATGAGAGACATTGTTAACAAAAAATCAAAAGGAGATTCATTTTGCTTTTGTCCTGACCAGGGGGTAACTGATGCTGACATTAACCGATTGAAAATCACGTATGTTCCATTTCCAAGCTCAAAGATCACGAAACCTGAAGGAAGTACTTCTTGAAGGACATGACAACATATGTCTTGACCTTGAGCCTCACTAGCTTTGTATTACACATCCATGCTTTGCTGACAGACCAAGGCTGCTTTATACTTCACCTACAATCTCTGAGGAGGGTGGTCTGTAGCTGACACATTGGAATTATAGAAGCATAAAAAATAGGAGTAGGCTATTTGGCCCTTCGAGACTTCTCCACCATTTATTATGATCATGGTTGATCATCTAACTCAATAGCCTGATCCTGCCTTCCCCCCATATCCTTTGATCCCCTTTGCCACAAGTGCTATACCTAACTACTTCTTGAAAACATACAATGTTTTGGCCTCAACTCCGTTATGTGATAGCAAATTTTACAGGCTGACTATTCTCTGGGAGAAGAAATTTCTCTTCATCTCAGTTCTGCCACATATCCTTAGACTATGACCCCTGGTTCTAGACACCCTCACCATCGGGAACATCCTTTCTTGCATTTACCCTGTCTAATTCTTTTATAATTTTATAGCTTTCGATAAGATCCCCCTCATTCTTATTCATGAAGGCTTGCCATCTCAACTTTGTGCCTTGTCTGAGGTGTGGTGATTCTCAAGTAAATCACCACTAGCCAGCTCTCCCTCTCAAAGGGGAGAGCAATCTATGGTCCTCTGGGACTATGGTGATTCCTTTATTTACTTCTAAACTCCAGCAAACATAATCCTAACTGACTCTATCTCTCCTCATATGTCAGTCCCGCCATCCCAGGAATCAGTCTGTTAAACCTTCTCTGCAGTGTATAGCAAGAACATCCTTCCTTAGATAAGGAGACCAACACTGCACACAATATTCCAGGTGTGGCCTCACCAAGGCCCTCTATAACTGCAACAAGACATCCTTGATCCTCTACTCGAATCCTCTTGCAATGAAGGCCAACATACCATGTGCCTTCTGAACCTCCTTCTGCACCAATATCCTTATCTTCAGCAACTGGTGTATAAGGAGACCAGGTTTCATTGCACCTTACCCTCTCTTAATTTATAGTCATTCAGATAATAATGTCTTCCTTTTTTGATACCGAAGTGGATAACCTCACATTTATCTATATTATACTGCATCTGCAATGCAGTACTCACTCAGCTTGTCCAAATCACACTGGAGCATCCTCCTCACAGCTCACCCTCCCATCCAACTTTGTGTCATCAGCCAATTTGGAAATATTACATTTAGTTCCCTCATCTAAATTATTAATATATATTGTGAATAGCTGGGGTCCTAGCACTGATCCCTGCGGTACCCAACTAGTCACCACCTACCATTCTGAAAAAGACCATTTATTCCTACTCTTTGTTTCCTCTCTGCCAATCAGTTTTCTATCCATCTCAATACACTATTCCCAATGCTATGTGCTTTAATTTTACATGCTAATCTCTTATGTGGGACTTTGTCGAAAGCCTTCTGAAATTCCAAGTAAACCGCATCCAACGACTTCCCCTCATCAACTCTACTAGTTACAAAAAATTCCAGGAGATTTGTCAAGCATGAATTCTCTTTCATTAATCCATACTTACTCGGTCTGATTCTACCACTGTTTACCAAGTGCTTTGCTATAACATCTTTCATAATGGACTAGTCTGTCTGACTGGTCTATAATTCCCTGTTTTCTCTCTACCTTACTTTTTAAATAGTGGGGTTACATTAGCTACTCTCGAGTCTGTAGGCTCTGTTCCAGAGACTATAAATTCTTGGAAGGAGACTACCAATATATTCACTATTTCTAGGGCCACTTCCTTAAGTATTCTGGGATGTAGATTATCAGGCCCTGGGGATTTATTGGCCTTCAATCCCATCAATTTCCCCAACAGCATTTCTCTACTAATCCTGATTTCCTTCAGTTCCTCTCACTAAATTCTGTGTTCTCCAACATTATTTGTGTCCTCTTTGTGAAGACAGAATCAAAGTAGGTATTTAGTTGGTCAGCTATTTCCCATTATAAATTCCTCGGTTTCTGACTGTAAGGGAATGTAATTTCTGACTGTAATTTGTCTTCATCCATTACTTTCTCTTCATATACCTATAGAAACTTCACAGTCAGTTCTCATGTTCCTCACAAGCTTATTCTCGTACTCTATTTTCCCCTTCTTAATCAATCCCTTGGTCCTTCTTTGCTGAATTCTAAACTGCTCTCAATCCTCAGGTCTGTTGTTTCTTTCAGGCCAATTTGTATTCCATTTCCTTGGATCCAATACTATCTCTAATTTCACTTGTAAGCCATGGTTTGACCACCTTTTTCATTTTATTTTTGTAAACAATTGTTGCAGTTCACCCAAGCGCTCTGAATGTTTGCCATTGCCTATCCACCATTATCCCTTTAAGTAACATTTCCCAAACCATCATATATATGATCATAATACCATCGTAGTCTCCTTTATTAAGATTCAGGAGCCTTGTCTCAGAATCAACTAGGCCACTCTCCATCTCAAGACTGAAGGGGTCTTGCACAATTAGATTGCCAATTATTCTTTTCTCATTTGACAATACCCAGTCTAGGATAGCCTGTTCTCTAGTTGTTTCCTCATGTATTGTCCAGAAAACAATTGCGTATTAACTCCAGGAATTCCTCTTCTATGATATTATGGTATTGTGACTAATTTGATTTGCCCAGTCTATATGCAGATTAAACACACCCATAATTACAGATGCTCCTTTATCGCATGCATCTCTAATTTCCTGGTTAATGCCGTTCTCAACATCAACATTACACACTACATTTTGGGGGTGTATATACACCTTCCACTTGGTGTTTCTCAGCTCTACCCATATAGATTCCACATCGTCGGAGCTAATATACTGCTGGCTGACAGATCTCTGCAAATTTCCAATTGATTATCAAACAATTTGAAAAGGAGATTTTATGCTGAACTGGAGACTTGTTCTGAAGCAGGAGAAAACTCAAACCAGCGCAAGGTGGTTTTCTTGAGAAGGGGCTCAACACCACTTGGTCTTAGTGCATTCAGATGCTCTGTGAGGAATTCTCTTCCACACTACATGTAGGTGATGCTACACAGTCAGGTACTAAAGGCAAAAATCTATCATTTGAGTTTGAATATTTCATTGTTATCTCTTTTGAGCTGCTGACATCATTGCTCATTAATATCACTAACTGTCAGCATGCGGTTGATTCATACAGATATACCAGCAAGCTTATTTCAAGGAAAGGGATTTTTTTTAAGTGCATATTTTGAAATTATGTCTGTGACATAATTTTCTTTTGTTTTAGGCCTATTAATAACTCAGGACTGCATCAACACAAATTCTGAAACCATCTGAGTATGGTAAATTTGTGCATAATTCATCTTCTATAATGACAAAATAGAATTTTTTACAATGCCTTCATACTTCAACCCAAATGACTAGCCTCATTGCATATGTACTGGTTTCCAAATGTTGTTACATTTTGTGGCAATATAAATGCATACATTAAAATCTTCCATTCATCTTTCGTCATCGAGTCTATTCATTTTAGTTTAAAGGTGAGCTAACAAGTTATATGAAGGTTTTGTTACACAGAATGTGTAACATAAATAATGATCATCATTTTAAATACAGACTCAGTGTTAGCGTTCAGGACACCACCAGTAGTTTTTTTTGGGAATTGGTGATATAAAGACTGAAAGATAACGCAGTGCATTTTAAAAAATTGTTGCTGGACATACTCTCTTCCACCTATTCCATCGGAAAAATGATACAAATGTTTGAGGACATGTACCAACCAACTGAAGACCAGCTTCTTCCCTGCTGCCATCAGACTTTTGAATGGACCTACCTCATATTAAGTTGACCTCTCTCTACACCCTAGCTATAATTGTAACATTACATTCTGCACCCTCTCCTTTCCTTCTCCCCTATGTATTCTATGAATAGTATGCTTTGACTGCATAGCACGCAATAAACAATATATTTCACTGTATCCTGCAACAGAATGAAATGAAATTAAATCAAAAAAATGACCAGTTAGCAAACTGGTCTATCACCTACTTTGTGCCTTTGAATGCTTCAAAGCATGCTCACAGTTATTGCTGGCCTTGACAGTAATTGAATTTCTGTTTAAAAAGTAGCAGTTTTAGACAAACCTCCGCAAAGTCTTGAGGGGAAACAAATGAGTGTGATTTATTTTCCTTGTTGCTTTCAGATTGAACAAATTCATTATGAAAATTAATGCTGTAAGGTCACTGCTATTAATCTTTTCTATTTTTATTTCTATTGATGAGGACTCACCAAACTCAAGCCCCAGAGCTAATCAGTTTTAAAAAGAGCTCGTAAAGTCAGTGGTGCACCTCTGCCAAGATCAGTTTATCTTGCTAACAGGAGTGGATTTTTGTGACAGTTTGGAAAGGGATGCTTTGGAAAGAGTGATTAAAACATTCATAAAAAGATTGTACTGCCACGGAAAGATCTTACCTTTTGGTAGCAGGTCTGTGTTTGAATGAAGTGGAGAGATAAGGTATGAAATAAGGTTAAAAAAATTAGATGCCGGGGTGGGGGGGGGGGGGGGGGGGGGGGGGGAATGGGGGGAGGTGGAGTAATGGTCTCAGGAAAGGCCAGTGGGGAGGGAAGTCCTGAGGTGCTGTGGGGGGAGGGGGGGGGCATCCAATGACAGAAGGGAGATTCTGAAGGAGATGCCCTCTTCTCCTTACCCCACTGCCACTGTCATTAGAATTTTTTTCCAGCAGTAGAACCTTGTCGTAAGTTATTTCGTACAGTTACAAAATTTTATTTGACAAGGGTGAAGGAGAAACTCCAACTTGTTTTCCAATTTTTGTTTCTTATTTTATTGCATGGCATAGGTTAAAGGGTTTTATCAAGTTGTTTACAATGCAGACAGAATGTATTTTCATTCAATCAGGTTTTGATAGAGCACAAAGATTCATTTTTTATGTGGAAGTTCAGTCCTAATGTGCATTCCTGAGAGTTTTAATGAACACACACACACAACTATTTTTGCCATATTTCACATAAGAATTCTCTGTATTGTTTATTGATAAACAACCTGTCCCGCAAGGATAACAGAAAGGAGGACTGTAACCCTATGAGAAACTTTGTTGAACAGAAACCTGGCATAGCTCTGTATCTGCAAATAGATATGACTAACTGAGCTTTAATACGTAAAATTAGCATGCAGGGTGGAAGAATACAACTTGATTCTCCCACAGTATTGCATTCTTAATATGTGTCATGTCAATATAAGGAAATACCAAGTGAAATCCAAAGGCCTCCATATAAGATGTTCAGGTAAATCAGTGGGAAATTCACTGGATTAATCTCATGCACTGCCTTAGAACCAGTTTCAATCCCAGTGGGAAGCTATGCTTCAAGATAGCACAGGTTGCAGCTGGGATACAATACCCCAAGGGCCAATACTATGATTCATTCTCTCTTCATTCTTGCTGTCTCAATCAATCAATTTATTCCAACACTGTGGAACATCGGGAATTAGGTTGTCCAGTCAACTGCAGGGCGGAGGCCTGGTCTATATTTGACCCAAGTATAAATCCCACCTTCCATTGCCACTATCTCTTGCCACAACAACACAAAAGTGAACTTGTGATGGATTTACAGAGAAAAAGGATCATCATTCTGCAAATAAGATATAGAATGAATAGACCGAGATACCCCGGTTCCTTACTTTATAAAACTCATAAATAATATGTAAATTATTGAGGATTTAATAAATCAGACACCACATGATCTATGGACTTTAATATAAAATACAAAGTAAAGTTGACTTTTTATTTCATAAAATCCTACAGTGCAGGAGGAGGCCACTCGGCCCACCGACCACAATCCCACCCAGGCCCTATCCCCATAACCCCATGCATTTACGCTTGCTAGTCCCCCTGACACGAAGGGGCAATTTAGCAAGGCCAATCTACCTAACCCGCACATCTTTAGAGTTTCTATTCTGTAAATTAAGGGGACCTGCAATTTGCAAAGCATAACTATTTGTAATCTGAAATGATTCTAATTATGCAATCCTTTCATTATTTATACTTTTTTTTATTTTAATGATTCTTTATAACCATGCTATTGGGCGGCATGGTGGCACAGTGGTTAGCACTGCTGCCTCACAGTGCCAGGGACCCAGGTTCAATTCCCGGCTTGGGTGACTGTGTGGAGTTTGCACGTTCTACCTGTGCTTGCGTGAGTTTCCTCCGGGTGCTCCATTTCCTCCCACAGTCCAAAAATGTGCAGTTTAGGTGCATTGGCTATGCTAAATTCTCCCTCAGTGTACCCGAACAGGTGCCGGAGCACCCGGAGGAAACCCACTCAAGCACAGGGAGAACGTGCAAACTCCACTCAGTCACCCAAGCCGGGAATTGAACTTGGGGATTTTCACAGTAACCTCATTGTAGTGTTAATGTAAGCCTACTTGTGACTAATAAATAAACTTTAACTTTACTCTATGAATGATGATTACTTGTTTTATTTGTATTGTCTTCACAATTCAACACCTGACGCCATGATGATTTTTCAATAAACCAATTAGCCATTGGTCCAGATGACCAGTGGGACACTGCGGAGAAAATTAGTGAGTTTGACCTAAAGTTAAATGGCATGTAAATGTAATAATTAGAACAATCCTGCATCAAAAGTATGATTGAGTTAATTCTGGCCGTTCAGGGCAGACCTCCTACGTCCAGCCCTAATCAGACAAAGAAAAACTGCACACTGACTTTTTTCTGACCAATCTTCCAATGGAGGATCATGCAGAACTCAGTCAGCATAGGCAGCTTCTGAGATGGAATCTGTGTCGAACCCACATCCCCTTTTTAGGACAGTCGGTAAGAAAGTAGTTTAAAAGCTTCTTTGAGGGAGAGAGAGAGAGAGAGAAAAGGCAAATGATTAAGGGGGTAGGGTGGGTAAGATGAGTGGGTAAGGGGGGGAAAGTGTTTAAGGTAAGTGCATAAGGTGGTAGGGAGCATGAGGTAAATGGATGAGGGGTAGGATGGGTGAGATAAGTGGCCAGCAGATAGAGTGGCAGCTGGGTTGGGTGGCAGCTCTGCGTGGGTTTCCTCCGGGTACTCCAGTTTCCTCTCACACTCCAAAGATGTGCGGGTTAACTGGTTAGGTCAATCGGCTATCCTAAATTGCCCCTTATTGTCACAGGACCACCATGGTAAAATATGTGGGGTTATGGGGACAGGGTGGAGTTGTTGTAGGTGCAGGCTCGATGGGCCAAATGGCCTCCTTCTGCACTGTGGAGATTCTATAATTCTATGATGGTAAGGTTGGGTCAAGTTGGATTGAGAGGCAGATCAGGGGGAGTTGGGTTACGGAGGTAATCGAGGTTGCTTTGTGGGAGTCAGGAGTTTAGAGGGAGATAGTTGGGGGGTCAGAGTGGTGGTCTTGGGGTAGAGGGGGGTGTCAGTGTCTAGTTACCAGGTGTTAGACCAGGATTTTCAGTCTAATATTTCCTGGGTAACTATCCAGGTAGTTCCCATCTGTCAGATTTGGAGACTTCTTGAAGGGTTCTGCGGAGCAGGGAAATTGCCCATCGGAAGTTCAAACTTCCCAGGCAATATGCTCTGAATCAGTGCATTTGGACGCATCTTAGGCCGTATGCCCAGTCCCCGACCATCCAAAGACTGGAAGTTCTGGGTCTTGCAGCTTGTGCTAATGCTGTTTTTCTCTCCTTTGTTAAGGTTGCTTTCTAATTTTCATCAAATGCAATTTAAATGATAAAATTAGATCAGAGCATACAGTGTGCTTTTTGCATTAAAAGGTTTGCATTTTCCAACAATATGAATTAAGCTGTGTAAAATCAACACTGCAAAGTCAGAATTTAGCGCAAAATGAATTATTAAATCAATTTTAATGAAAGAACTTCAAGTTCAGTGGTGAGGACAGAATGGCTTGTGTTGCTATGTACAGTTGGCAAATGGATTCACATTGGGGAATCCTCAATTCAAAATTACTTCATTCATTCTGGAGTAATAGTGAAATTATTTTAAAGATACATATTATGGTTTCACCCAAAATTGACAAAATCTTCATGAATCCATTTACAATCTCCCTTGACAGTAACTGCTACAATTCCTGTCTATAACGATTCCATTCTAGCCTTCCTGAGAAAGACAAGTCCAGACTGGGCCAGGACACGAACCTAATCTGTCATCATTTTGATCAGAATGGCAAAGCAATGTACAAACCTATCACGTCACATTTTAGTTGCACTGAAGTATAGATTCATACTCGGTACAAAAACATTCAGTAATTAAAGTCATAACGCAAATGGCCTTTTATTCATGGAATCTTAAAATCATAGAAACCCTACAGTGCAGAAAGAGGCCATCTGGCCCATCGAGTCTGCACCGACCACAATCCCACCCAGGCCCTACCCCCACATCCCCACATATTTACCCACTAATCCCTCTAACCTATACATCTCAGGACACTAAGGGGCAATTTTAGCATGGCCAATTGACCTAACCCGCACATCTTTGGACTGTGGGAGGAAACCGGAGCACCCGGAGGAAACCCACACAGACACGAGGAGAATGTGCAAACTCCACACAGACAGTGACCCAAGCCGGGAATTGAACCAGGTCCCTGAAACTGTGAAGCAGCAGTGCTAACCACTGTGCTACCATGCTGCCCATTATTATTGAAATTCCAGTGTTAAATCCTGTAATAAGTCTTCGGAGGCACAAGTCCCTTCACCAAAATCACTTTATTTACAAACTCTAACAACAGTACACAGAGTGCTTGTAGTTTGCAGTCTATCTCCAGGGGTTCCAGAAGAACTGACACTCCCGGTTAAGTACAAGGCAAAGACTCCTTGATTGGCCCATCAATTGGATCCTTAATCAGGGAGTTCATACTCCAATAGGCCAACCTTAATGGCCAGATTGAAGTCATTACAAACCCGTTATCAGGTCTCATTTTCTGTGAGGGAACATCTACCCCTCTTCATTTTAATACCACCGCCCCCCCTCCGCCCCCCCCCCCCGCCCCCCCACACCCCCGATTAATATTCAGTTAATTCCTGGTGGTGCCGCTCAAATCCCACCGGCCCACAATTTCAATTTAACATGACTTCTTCTCAAGTTCCCGGAGAATGGCTGAACCTTTCTCAGACTCATTGCTCCCCACAGATAATGCTCCTTGCTGTTTTCTTCCTGATACCTCCCTCTTGAGTTTTGTTTCACAGATTTACTTGGCTCTTTCTCTCCCACCCGCTCCAGATAGACATTACTCCAGATTGCCCAAAGCCTGCTTTTCACCCTGCTGAAAGAGATGTCAATGTAGCAAATGCCAACAAACCTTCAGCACTATGGTGAACAGCAGGCATTGCTTGAGGAACCAGAACTGATAACCCAATTCAAAGTATTTCTTTCATTTCATTTTTCAATGAGTTACAAGTCGATTTTGAATTTAATATTACAGTCATTGGAAACAAACAGAGTTCTGGTCCAGTTCTTTAATGTCCTGAGAAATATGACAGCGCATCTTCTGGAGAATGTCAAAATGAACGGAAGTCATAGGGTAAATTAAAATTCAGGGAAAATGCCTTAATCTGTTGAAAAGGTTTCAAGCATGTCACTGATATTGCTTGCCTGCATGTCATGGAGGAGATGTGTTCTGGAGCATGCCGCTGCATCTAAAATCCCCAGGCTAACATTCACCATAAACAGGTTGCATCAAAGGATAAGAGTAAGTCAAAAAGCTGAAAACCCAAGTTAAAACCAGAAAAAAAAAGACTGAGTAAAAGGACACTCCTGTTCAGGTATACTCAGGGAGAATTTAGCATGGCCAATGCAGCTAACCAGCACATCTTTCAGACTGTGGGAGGAAACTGGAGCAACCGGAGGAAACCCATGTAGACACGGGGAGGACATGCAGACTCTGCACAGACAGTGACCCAAGCTGGGAATCGAACCAGAGTCCCTAATGGTGTGAGCCAGCAGTGCTAACCACTTTACCCAACCATTTGACCAGGGGTTTACCCTGCACCTTCTGCATGAAAAAACAATGCTGTTTGCATTTTAAGAAAATATATTGCACATTGAAAATAGAATTAGCCAAGTGGCAACTAAGTGAAGATACATTAGTACAGTGTATAAAAACTGGTAACTGTCAAGAGGTACAATGTATAGAAACTGGTAACTGTCTGGCGATACATTAGTACAGTGTATAAAAACTGGAAACTATGTGGAGATACATTAGTGTATAGAAACCTGGAACTGATTGAAGATACATTAGTACAGTGTATAAAAACTGCAAACTGTGTGGTGATACATTAGTAGTGTATAAAAACTGGTAACTGTCTGGCAATACGTTAGTAGTGTACAAAAACTGGAAACTATGTGGAGATACATTAATAGTATATAAAAACTGCCAACTGTCTGGAGATACATTAGTACAGTGTATAAAAACTGTTAGCTGCGTGGTGATACATTAGTACAGTGTATAAAAACTGCTAACTGTGTGGTGATACATTAGTACAGTGTATAGAAACTGGTAACTATCTGGAGATACATTCGTACAGTGTATAGAAACTGCTAACTGTGTGGTGATATATTAATACAGTGTATAAAAACTGCTAACTGTGTGGTGATACATTAGTACAGTGTATAGAAACTGGTAACTGTACGGAGATACTTAGTACAGTGTATAGAAACCTGGAACTGATTGGAGATACATTAGTACAGTATAAAAAAAGCTTTTCGTGTTTGAATTTGAATTTGTAAAAGTGCCAAGAATAGCAATTACCAACAGAAGCTGTTGCTGCTTTCTTCATATCGAGATGTGGGTAGTCTGAACCTGCCTGATAATTTAATAGTAAAACGTGCTAGAAATGATGGAAGTAGAGCTCCAGAATTCATGTTGTGTTTGTCTGATCAGGTACCATTCAATGTTTGATGCATTCCAATAATATATGTTTTGCTCTTTATTTGTTCCTTCACTGTTCAGAGCTGAGGAACTGCTTTCCCTGTCACAACAAGCGCCTTTCCATCAAAGAGGGTGCCAAGGATGAATTGAAAAAATCTCCCTCACACAGAGACAACAGAACTGGGCGCCCCTTATTTGGATGCATCTGCAACAAATGTTATGTAAAACCAAGCCTGAACAGCATTCCTCTGCCACAAGTTCCTGTTAACTACACCCATTTTAACAGAGTGTACACGTTGTTATTGATGTTAATATTGCAAAATAAGAACACAATAACATATGAACTAAGAGCAGGAGTAGGCAATTCAGCCCATCGAGCCTGATCTGCCATTCAGTGCTATCATAGCTGATCTCATCTCAGCTTCAACTCCATTTTCCTGCCTATTCTTCAAACAGTTCAACCGATTAAAAATCTGTCTATCTCCTCCTTAAATTTACTCAATGTCCTGGCATTCACTATACAATGGAGTAGTGAATTCCACCGATTTACAACCCTTTGAGAGCAGTAATTTCTGTTCATCTCTGTTTTAAATGTGGCCCCTTTCCCTCAAATTATGACCTCTTGTTCTAGATAACCCCACAAGAGGAAGCATCCACTCTACGTCTACTCTATCAATACCTTTTATGATCTTCTATTCCTCAATTAGACCTCCTCTCATTCTTTAAACACTGGAGAGTATAGGCCTAAGCTGCTAAATCATAAGACAAGCCCCTCATCTCTGGAATCAATCTAGTGAACCTCCTCTGAACTGCCTCTAATGCCACTACATCCTTCCTCAAATAAGGGGACCAAAACTGTACATAGTACTCCAGGTGCAGTCTCACCAATGCCTTGTATAGTTTCAGCAACACTTCCCTACTTTTATACTCTATTCCTTTAGATATAACTGCCAAAATTTCATTTGTTTTCCTTATTACCTGCTGTACCTACATACTAGTTTTTTGTGACTCATGCATGGGGACATCCAGATCCTTCTGCACCAAAGCATCCCAAAGCCTCTCTCCATGTAGATAACAAGTTGCCTTTTCATTTTTCTGACCAATATGTGTAATCTCAAACTTATCCACGTTAAATTCCATCTGCCACATTTTGGTCCACTCACCTAACTATCTATATCCATTTGTAAATTTCTTATTTCCTTATTATTCCACCTATTTTAGTGTCATTTACAAATTTAGCTTTGTTGTTGATCCAGAAGGAACTCTTCCTGTGTAGACTATAAAAATATAACAAAACTTACTCCAACTTATAAATCAAAGAAAAGATTTAATAAAGAAACTTCATTACTCCAAACGTTAGGCCTCATCCTGGGCCATTCCAAGTTCCCCACAATTCCCAACATGTTCTAATTTATAGAGAGTCAGCTGATCATGACATCATTCTGTCATTGGTTACATGATTTACTGGGTCAGCTGACCCTTACAGCTTGTTACCATTGGCCACATTACAACAGATCCAATGTTATCAATGGTTACATTCTAACAATGGTACCTTCTATCCCTGTATAAAAATCATTAATATAGAGTGCAAATAGTTGGGGCCCAAGGACTGAACCCTGTAGCGCTAGTCTTCTATCCAAGCTAATAAATTACCCCAGCCTCAAGTAGCCTTACCTTGTGTGTTAAAATAAAACCAAACTAGACCGCTTTATCGCCTATTGGAAATGTGTTTATTCCAGATTCAGCAACAAAAAGAATGATCCCAAACCTGTGTTAAAGATCTAATGGGGTCTTGGGAAGATCTGCTGTAGTGATATCGAAACTGAGAGGTGTGAGATCTTGCTGTGTCTTTTGGATGAGTGGCTTGCATGGATTGGACTCAACTGGATTGGATTGAGGGTGTTCCAGCCTGCTGGTGGGAGTCATAACTCCCCCAGTAAACACTACAACACCCATCCATTCTATTCAAGATAGGAACTGGAGTTGACACACGTATACAGGTTGAAAGTTGCGGTAGTTTGTATGGATACACTCTGGTGTTTAGCTGCTTCAGTAACTGATGCAGTATTAAACCATTCCTGAAATTAATGAGTTGTGAAATCCTCAAGTCAAAATAAATGTCAAATTCTCCGTTGTATAAAGCACTGATTATTACTAGCATCATCCCCAAAACACTGGAGGAGAGATTAATGAAAAAATTAGCTACTTTACAAAAAAAACAACCAAACTATTTACATGTAAAGAAGGTCAAAGCAAAGTGCCACAAATATAAGATAATCACTAATGAACCCGCTAGGGTATTAGGGCGAAACATCTTTACCTAGTGTAATCAGAATGTGAATGTTGTCTGCATGGACTTTAGTAAGGCGTTTGACAACGTCCCCCATGGCCTGCTGGTAAAGGTGAAGTCTCATGGAATCCAGGGTGTGCTGGCTGCAAATAACACAAATTGTGGACCTATTGCTGAAATGAGAGACATTTTGTAAAAGCTTTTCGTTGCAACATTGCTTTCTCCTTAGCAATGCCTCAGGTAATCAGAGTTGACTTGCCAACCAATCAGCATCCGTTCCTCAAACTGTTGTGATAGTTTGAAACTTGGCATTCTTGCATTTGTCCTGATGAGCTCCAGTTGGGAAGCTTGGGCAACATGTCTCCCTTTGCAAAGATATTCAAATTCTGTACTAAGATGAAATTTGGAAGCGAAATGAATGGTATGGGGGATGGTGATAAGCTTCAAGAGGACATGGACAGGCTGGTGTAATTGGCAGCCACATGTTAAATGGAAAAGAGGAGGATGCATTTTGGTAGGACGAATGAGGAGTCAATTGCCGTAATCTTGCTGCCATTTACACCAATGGAATCTTATGATCCTGCCGATGACACACCCCCACCATGGGTTTCCCTGCAGTCAGGGGTGTGTTCAAAGGAAAATCCCATTGATGATGGTGGGACCATAAGATCTTGCTGCCAGTGAGCAGCACACCGCCTCCCGCCGCTGCCAAAATGCCACGGAGCGGGAGAAAAATCCCACCCAATATAAAATAAAGGGTGCAAGACTAAAAAGGATGAAGGAACAGACAGACCTGCCGGTCTATGTACACAAATTGTTGAAGGTGGCAGGGCAACTTGAGAAAGCAGTCAAAGATACACATGAAGTCACTGGCTTTACAAATAAAGGCAGAGAGTACAAAAGCAAGGAAGTTCAAAGAAACTTTTACAAAACTGCTGGAATACTGTTTCCAATGCAGGGCACCCACATGTTAAGGAGGATGTTAAAACATGGGATAGGGTACGGAAAAGATTCAGTAGAATGTTTCCAGGGATGAGGGACAAGTTATGTGGATAGATTGGAGCAGCTGTGATTGTTCTCCTTCGAACAGAAAAGATTGAAAGGAGATTTTGATAGTGATTTCCAGGACAGGTCTAAGCAGACTAAATAAGAGAAAATGTTCCCGTCAATGGAAGGGTCGAGAACAAGAGGGCATAGAATTAAAGTGTTTGGCAAAAGGCCCAAAGGTGACATGGAAAAATGCAAGAGTGGTTAGAATTTGGAACGCACTGCCTGGGAGTGCTTTCATAAGGAAATTAGCCAAATACTTGAAGAGAAATAACTTGCAGGGCTGTGGGCAAAGGGCAGCAGAATGGGACTAGCTGGACTGCTCTTGCGAGAACTGACACAGATTCGATGGGCAGATTGGCCTCCTTCCATGGTGTAAGGATTTTATTATTTGATGAACATATTATAATTTTATCTTTTTGCAATTGCATACTAGTGATTAGCAATTTTGAGATTGAATGAAAGAAATAACTTACATGAATAATGTGTTGTTTTTAAATGTCTGGGTACCCAAAGTCACTTCGCAACAAATTAAATATTTTCAACATGTAGAAAGAAATTTTTCCAAGTCTTTAGAGGAGAACACACAAAATTCAGGAAATAACTATGGACCATGGTATGATCCACCTTCTTTGGCTTTCTCAAGTGTGGTCTGTGTGTGCAGTGGGTAATCCCCAAGTATCTGGTGGGAAGTGAATTTAGGTTGATTAAAAGGCAATTAAGTGTTATTTTGACCGTGCATTCTCTCTTTCCCATCAGTGCCAGAATCACATTCTGTGTCTGCAGGTTACAGAAGTGAGTGCATTCTGGTAAATAAGTCATTGCAGACTAACACTGACCTACACAAGCAGTATCACTGGTAATCCTGAACAAAATCAAAGTTAATGACATATAATGACAGAACCAGTGCCTACAGCCTAAACTCACTGGAGACAGAATCTTAATGCCAATAATTACAAGTGTCTTGGACACCTCTGAGGCTGAAAGCACCTTGTTGTCAGTGAAATTTCTCTATGCCATGGGGATATAGATTCTGACATTGGCTGGACCTCAAAGGACCAACATTCTTCAGCTTGGCAACATTTCCAGCAGCAGCTGTGACAGGGGCAGTAACTCCAGCAGCAGCTGTGGAAGGGGCAGTAACTCCTGCAGCAGCATTTACAGAAATCTCCACTGCCAGATGAAAGTGGATGGAACAGGGGGCATGGAAGCAGAGCTGCACTTTGAAAAAGAAGGCACCCTCAGCACAGGCTCTACTCGCCAAAGCTCAGCTTCCTTGATCTTTCTACACCCAAATGCCTTTGAAAACTGAGTCTTGTGACATAATGTCATGGACCTCTGCACCCTCTGTAAAGACCTACAGCCAATATGAGCAGGCGGTCGGTCACCCAACACCTGTGGTTGTCAAGGTGGCTCCTGTTTCTTTGCACCAGAGAGAATGATGGGTGCCTGCAGAGGGTTGCAGGGTGTACACCTTGGCATATGAGGAGGTAATTAGGTTGTTTACAGCACAGGAGCCAGCCCATTTGTCCCACATTCTAGCTGCTCACCTCCTCTGCAACATCCAGCCAAGACTGTTTGCAGAGATTGACTGGTCTCCTCCTGCCGTTCTCCAGAAAAGTGCTTCCATCCGTGATGTGACCACTTTATTTTTGGTTTACATAGGAACGTAGAAAGAGCAGGCACCTGCTCCACCACTTAAACAGATCATGACTGATAATCTATCTCTATGTGATTTTTCCTGCACGATCTCCATTGTTGATCCTCCAGAAGGAACTCTTCAGTTGTAGGCAATAAAATAAAACAAACCTTACTCCAACTTATAAATCAAAGAAAAAAGATTTAATAAAGAAACTTCATTACTCCAACATTTGAGGCCTCACCCCGGGACATTCCAAACTCACCCCAATTCCCAACAGATTTTTATTTATACTGAATCAGCTGGTCAGCTGACCACCACATCATTTTGTTATTGGTTACATAGTTTACTGGATCAGCTGACCCTTACCATTGGTCACACGACAACAGATCCAATGTTATCATTGGTGACAATCTAACATCCATATCCCTGATGTCATTAGTATTCAGAAATCTATCGATTTCTGTCTTGAACAGAATGGTTGTGGTGAATAGGTGGTGAATCTGTGGAATTTATTGCCACAGAAGGCTGTGGAGGCCAGGTCATTGAGTGTATTGAAGTGAGAGAGATAGATAAGCTCTTGATTGGTAAAGGAAATCAAAGGTTACGGGAAAAAGGCGGAGAATGGGGTTGAGAAAGTATTAGCCATGATTGAATGGAGGAGCAGACTCGATGAGCCGAATGGCCTAATTCTGCTCCTATATCTTATGTTTGTGTGAACATACTCAATGATTGAGTTTCCACAGCCCTCTGGAGTAGAGAATTCCAAAGAATCACCATGCTCTGAGTAAAGAAATTCCCCCTCTTCTCAATCTCAAATGGCCTGCACCTTATTCTGAGCCTGTGTCCCTGACTTCTGAACCCACCAGTGTGCGGAAACATCCTATCCATATTTACCCTGTCCACGTCCTGTAGACACTTTCTAAGATTCAATTAGATCACCTTTCATTCGTCAAAATTTTTATAAGACAATCTCGCCATCCCAGAGGTTAGTCTGGCGAACATCTGTTGCATTGCCTCGATGGCACGTTTATCCTTCCTTAGATAAGAAGAACAAAACTGTGGTCTCACCAAGCCTCTATCCAATTGTAGCAAGATATCTTTACTCCTGTACTCAAACCTTCTTTCGATGGAGGCCAACATATCATTTGCCTTCCTAAGTGCTTACTGCACCTGCAAGCTAACGTTTAGTGACATATGAACAAGGACATACAAGTCTGTTTGGACATGAACACTTCTTAACCTCATCATTTAAAAAATACTTTGCCTTTCTGGTTTTTTTCAAAGTGAATAACTTCACATTTTTCCATATAATATTCCATCTGCCATGTTCCTGCCGATTCACTCAGCCTGTCGACATCCCCTTGAAGACTTCTTGTATCCTCCTCACAATTTACATTCCCATCTAGTTTTGTGTCATCAGCAATTTTGGAAATATTACATTTGGTTCCTACACCCAAGTCATTTATATAGATCGTGAACAGTTGTGGCCCCAGGATGGACCTTCGCAGTACCTCACTAATAACATCCTATCATCCTGAGAATGACCAATTTATTCCCACGATCTGTTTTCTGTCTGTTAACCAATTCTCAATCGATAGCAATATATCACCTCGAAACCCCCATTTGCTCTGACTTTGTTGACTGACCTCCTTTGTGCGACCTTATCAAAAGCCTTCTGAAAATCCATGAACACCACTTCCACTGGTTCTCCTTTATCAATGCTGCGGTAGCATCCTCAAAACATTCCAATAGGTTTGTTAAGCATATTCTTGCCTTTCAGTAATCCACACTGACTCTGCCCAATCATATCATTATTTTCTAAGCATCCAGTTATCACATTTTTCATAATAGATTCTAACATTTTCCAATTACTGACATCAAACTAACAGTTTAAAGTTAAAATTTATTTATTAATCACACGTAAAGCTTACATTAACACTGCAATCAAGTTACTGTGAAGTTCCCCCAGTCGCAACACTCAGGCGCCTGTTCGGGCCAATGCACCTAATCAGCATGTCTTTCAGAATGTGGCAGGTAACCGGAGCACCTGGAGGAAACCCACGCAGACACGGGGAGAATGTGCAAACTCCACACAGAGAGTGACCCAAGCCAGGAATTGAACCTGGGTCCCTGGCGCTGTGAGGCAGCAGTGCTAACCACTGTGCCACCCCTAGCTCTGCTGTTCTCCATTTTCTTCCTCCCTCCCTTCATAAATAGAGTGGGCAACATTTGTTACTTTCCTTCTGCGGGAACCTTTTCAGAACTGATAGAATTTTGAAAGATAACCACTAATGCACCCGTTATCTCCATAGCCACCTCCGTCAACACTCTGGGCAGTAGCTCATCTGGTCCAGGGGATTTATCAATATTCAATCCAATTAATTTTTTAGAGTTCTACTTCTTTATTAATACTAATTTCTCCATTTTAATAAGTATCTTCATTCCCTAATATCTCTGGGAAATTTTCTGTATCTTTGTCTGTGAAGACAGATACAAAGTAATACAAAGTAAGTTTTTGCTATTCTTCATTATGAATTCTTCTGTCTGTACCTGTAACGGACCCACATTTGGCCTTACTAATCCTTTCCTTTTCACCTACCTAAAGAAGCTTTTACAGTCTGCCATTATGTTTCTCATTAGCTTTTATTCATATTCTCTTTTCCCTTTCTTTATCTGTTTCTTGGTTCCCCCTTTGCTGGATTCTAAATTGCTTCCAATCCTCAGGCTTCCCCCTTTTTTGGCAAGTTTATAAGCCACTTCCTTTTATCTAATGCAATCTAATGAGTATCGGTGAACTGACTGTATGTGTGCTGCTTGATAGCTCTGTGATCGACACCATCCATCACTTTGCTGATGATTGAGAGTAGACAGTAGACTGATGGGGTGACAATTGGCCAGACTGCATTTGACCTGCTTTTTCTGGATGGGACAAACCTGGGTGATTGCCAGTGTTGTAGCTGTGCTGGAATATTTTATCTAGAGGTGCAGCTAGTTCTGTAACACAAGTCTTCAATATTACAGAGGGGATGTTGCCTGTGTTTGTAAACTGGCAAGCTTTCTTTCCACACCTTCTATTCATTTTTCTTCATTGCTGCATTACATGCAATTCCTTGCCAATGCTCTCTGATTGGTCAGGTAATGTGGAGATAAACTATTGATCAGTTGGTTTTGGGAATGAGCAAATGGAATGCCCGCTAACTGGGGAGTTGGGTTTGTAATCTGGAAGTGCTCCAGGGACTATGGTGATAAAATTCTGTCCATAAGACCATAAGACCATAAGACATAGGAGCGGAAGTAAGGCCATTCGGCCCATCGAGTCCACTCCACCATTCAATCATGGTTGATTTCAACTCCATTTACCCGCTCTCTCCCCATAGCCCTTAATTCCTCGAGAAATCAAGAATTTATCAATTTCTGTCTTGAAGACGCTCAACGTCTCGGCCTCCACAGCCCTCTGTGGCAATGAATTCCACAAACCCACCACTCTCTGGCTGAAGAAATTTCTCCTCATCTCTGTTCTAAAGTGACTCCCTTTTATTCTAAGGCTGTGCCCCCGCGTCCTAGTCTCCCCTGTTAATGGAAACAACTTCCCTACGTCCATCCTATCTAAGCCGTTCATTATCTTGTAAGTTTCTATCAGATCTCCCCTCAACCTCCTAAACTCCAATGAATATAATCCCACGATCCTCAGACGTTCATCGTATGTCAGGCCTACCATTCCTGGGATCATCCGTGTGAATCTCCGCTGGACCCGCTCCAGTGCCAGTATGTCCTTCCTGAGGTGTGGGGCCCAAAATTGCTCACAGTACTCCAAATGGGGCCTAACCAGTGCTTTATAAAGCCTCAGAAGTACATCCCTGCTTTTGTATTCCAAGCCTCTTGAGATAAATGACAACATTACATTTGCTTTCTTAATTACGGACTCAACCTGCAAGTTTACCTTTAGAGAATCCTGGACTAGGACTCCCAAGTCCCTTTGCACTTTAGCATTATGAATTTTGTCACCGTTTAGAAAATAGTCCATGCCTCTATTCTTTTTTCCAAAGTGTACGACCTCGCACTTGCCCACGTTGAATTTCATCAGCCACTTCTTGGACCACTCTCCTAAACTGTCTAAATCTTTCTGCAGCCTCCCCACCTCCTCAATACTACCTGCCCCTCCACCTATCTTTGTATCATCGGCAAACTTGGCCAGAATGCTCCCAGTCCCGTCATCTAGATCGTTAATATATAAAGAGAACAGCTGTGGCCCCAACACTGAACCCTGCGGGACACCACTTGTCACCGGTTGCCATTCTGAGAAAGAACCTTTTATCCCAACTCTCTGCCTTCTGTCTGACAGCCAATCGTCAATCCATGTTAGTACCTTGCCTCGAATACCATGGGCCCTTATTTTACTCAGCAGTCTCCCGTGAGGCACCTTGTCAAAGGCCTTTTGGAAGTCAAGATAGATAACATCCATTGGCTCTCCTTGGTCTAACCTATTTGTTATCTCTTCAAAGAACTCTAACAGGTTTGTCAGGCACGACCTCCCCTTACTAAATCCATGCTGACTTGTCTTAATCCGACCCTGCACTTCCAAGAATTTAGAAATCTCATCCTTAACGATGGATTCTAGAATTTTGTCCGTAGTCATGTTGTTATGTTGGTTACCATGGCAGCCAATTTGTGCCCAGCAAGTTCACGACACGCAATGTGATAAAGACCAGACATATATTTTTGAAGTGATGTTGGTTGACTGACGAATATTGTCAAGTCATGGTTAGTGTGTCCCAAATCACACATTGTTCCCTTCACCCATTACTCCCGTTCTCGCTGACCTACATTGGCTCCTGTTTAGGCAATACATCCATTGTAAAATTCTCACACTTGCTTTCAAATCTCTCCATGGCCTTGTCCATCCATATCTCTGTAGTGTCCTCTGACTCAATGCCCCTCTGAGATATATACAATTCTCTAATTCTGCTCTCCTGAGCATCCCCCTAACCATTGGTGACTTCAGTTCCCAATGCTGTAAGATCTGGAATTCCTGCCTGGAACCTCTTAACTTCTTTTCCTTCCTTTAATATGTTCCTTAAAACCTACTTCTCTGACCAAGCTCTCAGACATCCTAATATCTCATCCAGTGGTTCAGTGTCAAATTCTATTTGATGACACTCCTATGAAGTGCCATTTGCTACAGCAAACACAAGTTGTTGTGGTTTTAGAATGATTCCATTAACCTGCACATGAATGGGTTTTGCACATTTTTTCATCTAATGGGGAGCTAGGGTGTTTTCATTTATTAGTGAATAACAATGTTGTATCTTAAACTTGTAGGCATGATATTACTCAACGAGTTGAATTTTTATGGCAACCAGATAGTTTGCTTGGTCATATTTCAGATGCTGGTCCACAAATTATTGGATTATTTTTTATATAACAGGATCAGGGATTTTCTACTTTTGGAATTACAGACAGAAATGTATGGCAAATTACCCTTTAGACTATAAGAAATGTTTCAGGATAAAGCCTGCTTTATATTGTACTTCAGGATGATCTTACATGCCATTTGTTTTAATACATAATTTTATAAAAACTTAATCTGCACAAGCTGTCTGGCATCCAAGATAGTGGCCCGATACTTTCCCAATGTTTTTTAAAGCTAGGAGAAATGAGCTTCTATGAGTTGAGGCAAGTCTTGTCATATCTCTACCTCATTGCAACATAAAAGCAGACAAATTGGTAATTCCCATCAACTGAAATCTTTACGGTCATGGCTGGGACTTTACAACCGTGCAGGCCTCGAAACCGGAAAATCCCGCCCGAGGTCAATGGACCTTTCCATGGTCTGCCCCTTGCCCACTCCGATTCCTGTGGTGGGTGGGACGGTAAAATTTGCCCCATATTTTTGATAAGCATGTAGTTGTTTGTTTAAAATAAATAGTCAAATATTTTTTCGACTCCTGTTGCTGAAGGAATGAGGAAAGCAAACAAATAAAAAGTGCAAATACAGCACACAGCTTCTTAGTCTGTGTCCGCATGCAATGAGACCTGAACAACATTCAGGCTTGGGCTGACAAGGTGACATGTAACATTCATGCCACAAAATTCCAAGCAACAACTATTTACAAGAAAATAGAGTTAAGTACTTCCCTTTGGCATTCAGTGGTGTGACCATTGCCAAGTGTCTCACCATCAATATACTGAGGGTCAATATTGACCAAAAACTTAAATAAACCAGCAACATACTGTGGCTACAAGAGCGGGCGAGAGGATATGTATTCTCTGGCAAGTGACTAACCTCCTCACTCACCAAAACATAGAACATAGAACATAGAACATAGAAAGCCACAGCACAAACAGGCCCTTCGGCCCACAAGTTGCGCCGATCACATCCCCACCTTGCCAGGTGCCTTGCAAATTGTGAAAACCTTTCACAATTTGCAAGGCACCTGGCAAGAATGTGATGGCATAGTTTCCAATTGGCTGGATGAGTGCAGTCCAAACGATATTTGAAAAACTCAACACCATCCAAGACAAAGCAGCCTACTTGAGCAAACAAAACTATGCATCAATTTAAACATGTATTCCCTCCCCACCAGTGCACTGTGGTTGCAGTGTGTGTTCTGTCTCTACAATAACTCACTAAGGCTTGTTTGATGAAACCACTCAAACCCTCGACCACTACTCTCTCGATTGGACAATGGCTGCAGGTGCATGGGAACACCACTATCTCCAAGTTACTTTCCAACTCAAACACCAGGCTGACTTGTAGACATATTGCCATTCTTTTATCATCACTGGGTCAAGATTCTGTGACCCCTGACCCAACTGCATGATGGGAGTACTGCATGATCACAGCAGCTGAAGAATATGGTGCACCACCATCTTCTCAATGATAATTAGGAATGAACAATAAATGCTGACATATGCAAAGATGCCTATGTTCCAAGAATAGCTAGGACAACGTACATTATAGAAAATACATTAAACTGTCACCAAAGTTGCATATAGAAAAGGATTTTGAAAAATTGTGAACAAGCATTTCTGTTAGATTAATGTAAATGTCTGGTGATTTTAATTACAATAGAATATGCATGATGAAATAACATTCTTATGACTGGAATGCTTCATTAGTTTAGCATTCATTACAAACTTGTAGTTGGCAAATGATCTGCACTGCATTACCTCTCTGTGAAGAAAGACAGACAATATATGAGGTATTTCACATATAAAGGATTTGCTTTGCATTTCCAAAGAAAGCTAAGTCAAAGTACAGAGATCGATGAGTGCCCTCTCCATTCCTATATTGATTCACTTAAGGAAATGATGCAAGCTATTGCTGATCGTGGAAGATTTATATAAGTCAGAACATTACAGTCAGCTTTATTACTTTGCTAATAAAAATTCAGCTGAACTTAAAGAGCACTCTTAATTTGTAGAAATAATTTCACGACTACTTTGTAGATCAATTGTCAATCAAAATACATATAAATTTTAGACATACGAAGTAATAATGTTTTTTTGTTAAGGACAGAACACAAGTTCTGATCTCTTTGGCTCTGGAACATTCCTCAACATACAAGAGATCCTATTCATCCACTCATTAAATCAAAGGCCTCATTCTTGTGCATAGGCATTCTGAACAGATCTACTGATTGATTTTTAGAATTAAATTTAAAAACCCAAAGGTCAAAAATGTTTATTAGTCAAGCAAATAACTAATAGGATTTAATTCAAATTGTCCAGAATATTGCAACATTATTATCACAACAACTTTAGGCTCCCCTTGGAATGGATGGCTTCATTGTTACAAAGCTTAACTATCTGGATAAAGCGGTGATACAGGGCATTGCACACCAATGTACACATGAGGTTCTGGGGTCCGGATGTCCTTCACAAGTTCACTTTGTAATCTCAGGCCTGCTGCTATGGGGAAATGCCAAACAGATGCATACCATTACTGCAAAGATAAAGTTTTTATTTTTTATAATTGTCACAAGGAGGCTTACATTAACATTACAATGAAGTTACTGTGAAAAACCCCTAGTCGCTACATTCCAGCGCCTGTTCGGGTACACTGAGGGAGAATTTAGCATAGCCAATGTACCTAACCAGCACATCTTTTGGATTGTGTGGGGAAATCGGAGCACCCGGAGGAAACCAACGTGGACACAGGGAGAACGTGCAGATTCCACACAGACAGTTACCCGAGGACAGATTTGAACCCTGGTCCCTGGCGCATGAGGCAGCAGTGTTAACTATTGTGCCACCGTGCTGCCCCGCAGTGGATGCCCTGGACCTGTCAAGAAATTCCTAATTTGTGCTTTTATTTATTTTTTTATGGGTATCACAAATAGGCTTATATTGACACTGCAATGAAGTTACCGTGAAAATCCCCTAGAATGTAACGTATGGAAAAGACAGGAAAAACCATTTGGTCAATCAAGCCTTCCTCTCAGTCTTGATACCTTGTCAGAGACCCTGAAACAGGGTCATTTACCTATTTTTTTTATCCTTCTGTGACCAGTGGACAACATAATAAGAAGTCTCACAACACCAGGTTAAAGTCCAACAGTTTTATTTGGTAGCAAAAGCCACTAGCTTTCGGAGCGCTGCCCCTTCGTCAGGTAAGTGGGAGTTCTGTTCACAAACAGGGCATATAAAGACACAAACTCAATTTGCAAGATAATGATTGGAATGCGAGTCTTTACGGGTAATCAAGTCTTAAAGGTACAGACAATGTGAGTGGAGAGAGCGTTAAGCACAGGTGTACCTGTATAATTGGCTGTATAATTGGCTGTATAAATCATTATTTTGTAAATTGAGTTTGTGTCTTTAGATGCCCTGTTTGTGAACAGAACTCCCACTCACCTGACGAAGGAGCAGCGCTCTGAAAGCTAGTGGCTTTTGCTACCAAATAAACCTGTTGGACTTTAACCTGGTGCTGTGAGACTTCTTACTGTGTTTACCGCAGTCCAACACTGGCATTTCCACATCATGACCAGTGGACAATGCAGGGACAATATTGGACATTATTGTTTATAATACTGTCTAGTTTTATGTTTCCATAGAATCATAGAAACCCTACGGTGCAGAAAGAGGCCATTCAGCCCATCGAGTCTGCACCGACCACAATCCCACCCAGGCCCTACCCCCACATCCCTACATATTTTACCCACTAATCCCTCTAACCTACGCATCTCAGGACACTAAGGGGTAATTTTCAGCATGGCCAATCAACCTAACCTGCACAACTTTGGACTGTGGGAGGAAACCGGAGCACCCGGAGGAAACCCACGCAGACACGAGGAGAACGTGCAAACTCCACACAGACAGTGACCCAAGCCGGGAATCGAACCCAGGTCCCTGGAGCTGTGAAGCAGCAGTGCTAACCACTGTGCTACCGTGCCGCCCTGTTGTTCTTTACCACTGTTAAGTTCTTCTAAAGAAAGGAACACATCGAAAGAAATGGGTTTTCAGTTGATAAAACAAGAGCAATGCATTAGAAAAGCCAAACCTATTATCTTGGTGATAATGGGAAAAAGACTGAAGAATGGGAAAAATGGAATGGCTAAGTAAGGCTTGGGGCTGCCTACTCATGCACTTGCCAGTTCATGACTTTATTGAGCATAAAAACCAGTTACTATTTGAAGAGCATGAGTGTTAGGCTGCTGGGGAGCTGCAAAACGTAGGTTGGAATCGGGGTGGGAGGGGCAGGTTGGTACATGGAGGCAATCATAATAACTGCGGAGTAAGAGAAGCATTTGTACTCCATCTGGTTCAACAATAAGCATTTATAAATAAATTGTTTTAAATCATTTATTTTATTTAGTGGTTGCAAGGGCTTCCGACGAATCCTGAATGGGATACGCTTGGGATCTGCCTCACTCGTTGCTGTCCAGTTTCTGAGAGTGGGCTTAAAAGAAGCTTTAAGCCCCTCAGTTACATATGTAAGGCACATCATGCAAGTTTTTGGTGATGGTTAGGGACACTTGGAAAGTTATAGAATCCCTACAGTGCAGAAGGAGGCCATTCGGCCCATCAAGCCTGCACTGACCACAATCCCACCCAGACCCTATTCCCGTAACCCCACATATTTACCCTGCTAATTCCCCTGACATTAGAGTCAATTTAGCATGGACAATCAACCTAATCCACACATCTTTGGAGCGTGGGAGGAAACCGGGACACCCGGAGCACACACGCATACACGGCAAGAATGTGCAAACTCTGCAGACAGTGACCCGAGGCCGAAATTGAACCCGGGTTCCTGGTGCTGTGAGGCAGCAGTGCTGATCACTGTGCCACAGTGCCACCCTTATATAGCCCAAAGTAGCCCTAATGAATTTGGTATCAGATATTGGTCAGATGTCGTTTGAATACATGACATTGTTCCCTAAAGTTAGGCTTTACTGCACTATTTTATGTCCACTGCTCTGCGCTAATTCAGTTGTTTTCTGATGAGAGAGAGAAGGTCGCGGAAATTGGCTTAATCAATCCTGAGTTGAGGAGCCGAAGCGAGAAAGCCAGGATTCTCATGTTGGAGTGCTATCAATGATTCCTGCTGGAAAATGCATGTGCCTGGATGAGAGGTGAAGACAGAAGCAAGCTCAGTCAAGTGTGATGCCTTCCAGCATTCATTGTCCAGCCCCTCACATGATTAATAGCCATTAGGTTGAGATACTG
This sequence comes from Mustelus asterias, assembly GCF_964213995.1. Lineage (NCBI taxonomy): Eukaryota > Metazoa > Chordata > Chondrichthyes > Carcharhiniformes > Triakidae > Mustelus > Mustelus asterias. The sequence continues at coordinate 25,025,591 of NC_135806.1, forward strand.
GAAAACTGCCAGGGCCCATGGAACCATACCCAGCAAGCAACCAAAGCCTTCCGGAGAGTAAAAAAAAGTCACCATCAAGAAAAGATTGATTATCTATTATTAATAACACAATATGTTATAATCCCAGGTTCATTGGCAACAAGCAATGCAATCTGGCCCATATTTTGTCTTCTCTGGCCACGTATTGCTGCATTGCTGGAATTATTTAACTGTTTGACAACTGACAGGAATCCTATCTGCACTTAATCAAAATTGATGCAATATTTAAAATTATTGTGGAATAAAGAACAATATATCCTATGTATAGAATATTTATTCTCAAATGAGAGACAGGAAACTCATTATGGACTTTATCAATTGGAAAGTATCTATCTTGGTATTCCTGGTTAAAAAAAAAGGTTCATTCCACATCATGGCATGTGTTATACTCTGTATTATGTAAATAGAATGGATTATTTGCCATGATTAAATACCATTCCCATGTGCTGAAGCCATACTCCAGAGACTTCAGCAGAGAAATCTAGAGCAGAGTGAGTGTTGCACTGTCTGATGTGCTTTTAGGCAGAAAAGTTTGAGGGTGGGGGAATGAGCACAGTTGGAATTGAGAGAGAGGGAAAGCACTGTCAGGGGTGGGGGAGTGTGAACAATGGGGGGAGGTGAGGTAAGGGTTGAGAATTGTTGAGAGGTGGAGTTGTGAACATTTTCAAGGGGGTGAAGGAGCAGATGATAATTGTTGGGGCAGGGATGTGTGGGGGAGCGCACTGACAGGAAGTGGGGGGGTGAACATTGTCAGGGAGGGAGGGAGTGAGGGAGTGAGCATTGTTGAAGGTGTGAGGGAGTGAGCATTGTTGGGACGGTGTGAGGGAGGGAGCATTGTTGGGGGTGAGGGAGTGAGCATTGTTGGGGGTGTGAGGGAGTGAGCATTGTTGGGGGGGAGTGAGGGGGTGAGCATTGTTGGGGGTGTGGGGACATGAGCATTGTTGGGGGGGTGAGGGGGTGAGCATTGTTGGGAGGGGTGAGGGAGTGAGCATTGTTGGGGGGCGTGAGGGAGTGAGCATTGTTGGGGCGAGTGAGGAAGTGAGCATTGTTGGTGGAGTGTGGGGGAATGAGCATTGTTGGGGGATGTGAGGGAGTGAGCATTGTTGGGGGGGGGGGTGAGGGGCTGAGCATTGTTGGGGGGTGTGAGGGAATGAGCATCATTTGGGGGGTGGTGAGGGAGGGAGCATTGTTGGGGGAGTGAGGGAGTGAGCATTGTTGGGGGGGGTGAGAGAGTGAGCATTGTTGTGGTGGGTGAGGGAGCTGAGCATTGTTGGGGGGTGTGAGGGAGGGAGCATTGTTGGGGGGTGTGAGGGAGGGAGCATTGTTGGGGGGGGGTGAGAGAGTGAGCATTGTTGGGGTGTGAGGGAGGGAGCATTGTTGGGGGGGTGAGAGAGTGAGCATTGTTGGGGGGGGTGAGGGAGTGAGCATTGTTGGGGGGGTGTGAGAGAGTGAGCATTGTTGGGGGGGTGTGAGAGAGTGAGCATTGTTGGGGGGGGTGAGAGAGTGAGCATTGTTGGGGGGGTGAGAGAGTGAGCATTGTTGGGGGGGGTGTGAGAGAGTGAGCATTGTTGGGGGGGTGTGAGAGAATGAGCATTGTTGTGGGGGCGGGGGAGTGAGCCTTGTTGGGAGCGGTGAGAGAGTGAGCATTGTTGGGAGCGGTGAGAGAGTGAGCATTGTTGGGAGCGGTGAGAGAGTGAGCATTGTTGCGGGTGTGAGAGAGTGAGCATTGTTGTGGGGGCGGGGGAGTGAGCCTTGTTGTGGGGGTGAGGGAGTGAGCATTGTTGTGGGGGTGAGGGAGTGAGCATTGTTGTGGGGGTGAGGGAGTGAGCATCGTTGGCGGGTGTGAGGGAGTGAGCATTGTTGTGGGGGTGAGGGAGTGAGCATTGTTGGGGGGTGTGAGGGAGTGAGCATTGTTGTGGGGGTGAGGGAGTGAGCTTTGTTGTGGGGGTGAGGGAGTGAGCCTTGTTGTGGGGGTGAGGGAGTGAGCATTGTTGTGGGGGTGAGGGAGTGAGCCTTGTTGTGGGGGTGAGGGAGTGAGCATTGTTGTGGGGGTGAGGGAGTGAGCATCGTTGTGGGGGTGAGGGAGTGAGCATCGTTGTGGGGGTGAGGGAGTGAGCCTTGTTGTGGGGGTGAGGGAGTGAGCATTGTTGTGGGGGTGAGGGAGTGAGCATTGTTGTGGGGGTGAGGGAGTGAGCATCGTTGTGGGGGTGAGGGAGTGAGCATCGTTGTGGGGGTGAGGGAGTGAGCATTGTTGTGGGGGTGAGGGAGTGAGCATCGTTGGCGGGTGTGAGGGATTGAGCATTGTTGGAGTGGGGGAGTGAGCATTGTTGGACTGGGGGAGTGAGCATTGTTGGGGTGGGGGAGTGAGCATTGTTGGGGTGGGGGAGTGAGCATTGTTGGGGTGGGGGAGTGAGCATTGTTGGGTTGGGGGAGTGAGCATTGTTGGGTTGGGGGGGTGAGCAGTGTCAGGGGTTGAGGCTGTGCAGTTTCAGATGTTGGCAGGTCCATTTATAAACAGTGTAAGTCAAAGGCAGACCTTCATGGGCCTGCCTTCAGTTCATGATGTGGCTTTGTGGGAATTACACACACCATTTGGCTGCCCGGCTGTTTTCATTCCTGGATTCAAACTAGAGCCAGAAATGAATGGTGGAAAGGCGGCAGTTTAAGGGCATACCTGCTCCACTGCTCACTGGAATATCTGGGCCAATCCTGTTGTGACAAATAGGCGAGTTATCTTTGTTTTCCTGACTTATATTTACCTCTCAACCAATGTCACTGGAACAGATTATCTGCTCATTATCACACTGTTGTTTGTGGGAGTTGCGGAGCACACAAGCTGCCATGTTTCCTACATTATGATAGTGACTACACTTCCAAACTACTTAATTGGCTGAAAAGCACTTCGAGACATCCAGTGGTCATGAAAAGCCCCTCCCTCACCCTCCCTCACTATAAAAATAGAATACTTTGTTGTGTTCAACGTACAAATCATATGACAATAAGAAATGTTGAAATAAACATTGCTGCAGATTATTATGCAAAGCAATTTACAGCTGCCAGTTAGCTTGAATTTGATAAAATCAATAGAATTGGTCAGCACATTGGCTTATCATCTCATTGATATCTCCTCTGCTGGCTATAAGGTTCCTAAATTAAATGAGTTTGGATAGTTTAATGGTCACCATTACTGAGACTAGCAATATATTCCAGATTTTATTAATTGAATTTCAATTCTATCAGCTGCTATGATGGGATTTGAACCCATGCCCCCAGAATATTAACCCGGGCCTTTGAATTACTAACCCAGTGACATTATACCATTGCCTCCCCCGTTGGATAATTTAGTGGGTCCATTGCAAAGCCAGCCCCTAATTTGGCATTACCATTATATTGGCAACGTCACTAAATTCTGATAGGATGTGTCCCCTAAGTTCTACGATACTTTATCAACTAAAGAAGTCATGGCATGACTTGTGGAAGTGATCAAGTGACAGACAGATAAAGTATTAGATTCTCTTCTGATATTTGAATTTAGAAATATTATCAGAGCTTAATGCTATTCCTGACAGTGCTTGACACTGTGTGCTTAAAGTAAAATGTTCCAGTCTCCTTTGATGAGTGCAAAAATTCATTTTATAAATATCTGTAAAATTAGATCTGCATTCTTTCTGTAAGTTTGTTCCTGTAACTCTCACTCCATCTTTGCACCTTCATCTCATTTATTGTTTTCTCTGCTTCTGTCTCCTTGCAAGCCTCTCTTATTTTAAATCCATTTTGCTGTAGCTCTGGTATATACACTCTGTTCACAATCCTATGACATCATCACCAAGAAAAATAGACTTCATCTGCAAATCTGCTGAAGCTTTCAGGCAATAAAAGTTAGAATGTAATTTCCTAAATGTAGCCAAGAGTGTTAATAACTTTTGTCCAGATAACCTTGTTCAATAAACAGCCTCTGCTCTTTGATTAAATGATGAGACTGAATCAGCACAGGGGCACTCCATCATCTTGGACATTCCAAGCAAAACACAAGCCAATGGTTAATTGGTACGTGCCCCATCATGATCTAAATTTACAAAACCATACTACGGTACGGCACGGTAGCACAGTGGTTAGCACTGCTGCTTCACAGCTCCAGGGACCTGGGTTTGATTCCTGGCTTGGGTCACTGTTTGTGTGGAGTTTGCACATTCTCCTCGTGTCTGCGTGTGTTTCCTCCGGGTGCTCCGGTTTCCTCCCACAGTCCAAAGATGTGCAGGTTAGGTTGATTGGCCACGCTAAAATTGCCCCTTAGTGTCCTGAGATACATAGATTAGAGGGATTAGTCGGGTAAATATGTAGGGCTATGGGGGTAGGGCCTGGGTGGGATTGTGGTCGGTGCAGACTCGATGGGCCAAATGGCCTCTTTCTGCACTGTAGGGTTTCTATGATTCAGCGAGATGGAAAAAGGAGTGGTTATTCCAAAGATTTACTGAATTTCAATTTGATATTTTTGCAGAAACTCATTGAGTTTTGCTTTGTCTGCGGCATTCTGTATTTTGCATCAAGATCACACTTTGGAGCCGCATCCATCACAGACAATAGCCACCATGACTCATTCAGTCAGCTTCAATGACTATTATTGACTGCAATGTTGGCAGCATGCAGGCAAATACAGAGGCCAGTTCTGAAACATAATTTGAATAATTGCACATTTCAGATGATTGATATTTGGCTAACTGATGGGAACGCTGTAGATAGTTAACAAAACTAACAAAATCTGATTGGTTGGCAAGGAGGAACTAATCCCACATTAGCTTTACATATTCTAAAAACCTAATTTAAATTCAAAGTAGAACTAAATGACTTCTTAAAAGGAACATCATGATATTATATGAACTAAAATGGGGCAGCACGGTGGCACAGTCATTAATATTGCTGCCTCACAGCACCAAGGGTCCCGGTTTGATTCCCAGCTTGTCTATGCAGAGTTTGCACAGTCTCCACATGTCTGTGTGGGTTGCCTCCAGAACATTAACCCAGGCCTTTGAAATACTAACCCAGTAATGTTACAACATTATCTCCCCGTTGCATAATTTAGTGGGCCCATTGCAAAGCCTCCCACAATCTGAAAGACATGCTGGTTAGGTGCAATGGCTAAATTCTCCCTAGGTGTGCCCGAACAGGCACTGGAGTATGGCGACTGGAGGATTTTCACAGTAACTTCATTGCAGTGTTAACGTAAGCCTACATGTGACTAGTAAATAAATAAACTTTAAAATGCGAAACTATCAACTGTTGATCACAGCTCTATGTAGTTAAAACCTGACGATCCTTGTCTTTATTTATTTTGAGGGATTCAGTAATATATCACTTCAAACACTGGCCCCCTATTGCAACACTAACATAGCTAGGCATCATAGGTCAGTCATAATTGTGGTACCATGAACATATGTCCATATTCTAACATGGGTTCTGCATAGCCACACAGTTTAGGCATTTACTTAGTTATCACCTCATTTTTCGAAGGTCTGCTCGTTACTCCCAAGAACGACCTGCATGGGCAGCTTATATAATCTTACATTCAACTATTACCTTTAATCGTTTTCTGTGCTCTGTCCCAACACAGAGTCTGCACAGTTAGATAATATAACCGCACAATGAATGCTGGATACATTAGTCAGTAGTGTTGTCATTTATTTGTACATAAATCAGGTTAATAACACTTATTTTACAATACATTTATTATGTTCCATTATGAAGCAATGCTGCATGTGCAAACAGGGAGTTGAAAAAGGCAAAAGGTAAATACTGCTGATGTTGGGAATCTGAAATAAGAACAGAAAGCGCTGGAACTGATGAAAGGCCATTGGCCGGAAATCTCTTTCCATTGGTGCTGCCAGACCTGCTGAGTGTTTCCAGCATTTTCAGTTCAAAAAGCTAAGTGCGAGATACCAAAGTATTGTTACAAATATGATTGTCCAGAACATATAAAGACACACTACTGTAGATGTTGTTCTGTAAATGTGTCAGAACAGAGCATTAATTCATAATGAGTTGCTTATGTGTTTTTACAGTTGTCATTCTGTTTGAAGTGGAATAGATTAGAAGATCATCCAAAATTTTAAAAAGTTATTATTTTATACAGATAAAGTATTTTAAAGTTCAGTCTCATGACCAGTATCCTCTTAAAATGTGCACCAATGTTAAGGACACTTTCTTAGTTGCTGTCTTTTGATGCTTTTGAATATTTTGTTTAAACATTGAGAGTTGGTTTTTTTGCTCCCAAGTTGGATACATAGGGTGGGATTTTCCAGACACGCTCGCCCCAAGGTCGGAAAATGCTGCCCGAGGTCAACGGACCTTTGCATGGTCTGTGTCCCACCCGCCACAATTCCCGTGGTGGGCAGGACAGGAAAATTGACCACTTGAAACTGTCAATCAAACTGTGAACTTACAGGTCCCCACTGTGATAAATATACCTGACGTAAGCTGTCAAGCAGAAATAAAACTCTCTACTCATTGGCTTACCTCAACAACATCTATTGAAATTGCAAGCACCATTTTCTTTTCCAACTGCAGCGTGGTTAGTTTATCCAAAAAGTTAAAGGATAACTTGTTGCAGCTTTGTAGAACCTTAGTTAGGCCGCACTTGGAATGTAGCGTTCAATTCTGGTCGCCACACTACCAGAAGGATGTGGAGGCTTTGGAGAGGGTACAGAAAAGATTTACCAGGATGTTGCCTGGTTTGGAGGGCATTAGCTATGAGGAGAGTTTGGAGAAACTTGGTTTGTTCTCACTGGAGCGACGGAGGTTGAGGGGAGACCTGATAGAAGTCTACAAGATTATGAGGGACATGGACAGAGTGGATAGTCAGAAGCTTTTTCCCAGGGTGGAAGAGTCAATTACTAGGGGGTATAGGTTTAAAGTGCGAGGGGCAAGGTTTAAAGGAGATGTACGAGGCAGATTTTTTACACAGAGAGTAGTGGGTGCCTGGAACTCGTTGCCGGGGGAGGTAGTGGAAGCGGATACGGTAGTGACTTTTAAGGGGCGTCTTGACAAGTACATGAATAGGATGGGAATAGAGGGATATGGTCCCTGGAAGGCTAGGGGGTTTTAGTTAAGTCGGGCAGCATGGTCGGTGCAGGCTTGGAGGGCTGAAGGGCCTGTTCCTGTGCTGTAATTTTCTTTGTTCTTTGATAAGGGATTTAAATGACTTGGCAGCTTGACAGTTTCACAGGCCTTATCCACTTCTTACACACATTCATGTCTACTCTTAACCTCTCCCAAAAGGCACCTGACCTCTCTCAAAGGGCTATCTTACCTTGCTAAAAGGGTACCTTACCTCTCCAATAACTCCAGCAGATTCAGACCATTTTCTTAAATGATTAAAACTCACAATTCATGTTTTGGAAATGAGGGTGACAAATCATGCTTCTGTTTGAATTCTGTTTAAAATAAATTGCAGACGTGTGAAAAACGTCTCATCCCTGCCCACTCCCGGCCAGTGAAAATGGTGGGTTCCAGGTTTGGGGGAGGGACTTACGGGTTTGTGGCAAATGTTTTCTCAGGTGTGGAGCCCACCCGGCTTGTGAAAATTTGATATGAGACTTAAAGAAGTTACTGTGTTTAACAGTGTAAATAAGCTTAACTGGTGCTATGAGAGATTTGCATATGGTATTTCATTTTCTTCATAGGGCTGAGTAAGTCTTTCAAAACCAACCTCCCTTCACCTGTCTATCATTGTCATTCAAGTTTTAAATTGTGATGCTCAACAAATAAACTGAAATGAACAACAACAAGGTAACTCGAATGCTATATAATTACTTCATTAAACTCTCAAGAATATGTTTCATGCGCTATGTTTAAGTGTATATTCACAAAATTTATATGCATATATTTTATGTCAATATTGTATATTTAGATAAACATATATTTCATGAGAATATACTTTCTGGGTATATGTCTTGAAGTCATGGTATTTGTGGAAAGAAGGCATCAGTATATCCAGATCTCTCGACATGACTATTCTTGCACTGGGAGCAATGCAAGTTTTCATCCATTTTCGGGATGTAAGTTGTCCTGAGATTGATGGGAAGGAGCCCTGCATAATGACGATCACATTGGTTGTGTTCAGCATGCCCAATGGATAGGATGCTGTGCATAGGTAGGCAGTTTGTACTGAAAGTGCGGCCAAGAACGGGCCTCAGGCTGCTTGGCATTCTCAGTTGTCGATGAAAGGTGAATATCGTTCATTTTGATTTCCAAATGACGCACTTGTTTCAGACACATTTAATCAATTTTCACTCCTCTCAGTTTCAAATCGTCCATCTGGGACTCTTCCTTTCCCTTCAATGACTTCTCCGTCTCCATGTCAGACAGCAGGTTATCAACTAATATTATTATAAGCTTACCAACTCCCACAGCTATCTCAAATATGTTTCTTCACACCCTACTTCCAAAAAGGATCCCATTCCATTTTTCCAGTATCTCCATCTCCTTTGCATCCAGTCACATCAATGTTTCTGAGATCAAAAGAGAAAATGCTGGAAGATCTCAGCAAGTTCAGATGACCTTTGTCAAAGGGTCATCTGAACTTGAAATGTCAATTCTTTTGCTTTTAATTTGCTTTTATCCAATGTAGCAGTAATTTGCTTTTATCCAATGTTTCTGAGATGTCTTCTTTTTCTCTCAACTGCCCGCACTCCCCCCAACAATGTTGACAGGGCCTTCAACATTTCCTGCATCTCTGCTCTCACCCTTTCCTCTCCCTCCTAGAATCTTGATAGGATTCTTTTGTCTTCAGCTTTCACCAGGACCAATAACCAATGATTCACTTTCCACCATTTCTACACCGCTGAATACACCTTCCTCTCCCCTCCTCTTTCAGTATTCCAAAGGGACTGTTACTTCTGTGATATCCTGCTCCACTCCCCAATCACCATCCCAGCACAGGCAACATGGTGGCACAATAGTTACCACTGCTGCTTCACAGCACCAGGGACCCAGATTCATTTCCAGTCTTTGGTGGAGTTTGCATATTCTCCCCGTGTCTGAGTGGGTTTCCTCCGGGTACTTCGGTTTCCTCCCTCAGGCTTAATTGCCCCTTAGTGTCCAAAGATGTGTAGGTTAAGTGGATTAACCATGGTAAATATGCAGGGTTACAGGAATAGGGCAGGGTGATAGTAGGTCTGGGTGGGATGCTCTTGCGGAAAGTTGGTGTAGACCCGGTGGGCCTTCTGCACTGCAGGGATTCCATGATTCTATGATTCTTGTGGCAGGTTTTCAGGCAAGCATGGGAAATGTAACACATCCCACCTCACCATACAAAGTCCAAAGCACGCTTTCCAGGTGAAGCAGTAATCAACATGTACTTTACTATGATGTATTCACAGTTCACAATGTGATCTCTATATTGAGGGGACCAAATGCAGATTGGGTGACTGCTTTGCATAATAACTCCAATCAGTCTGCAAGTATTACCAAAGCTTCTGGTGGCACTTTACTCTCGTGCTGACATCTCTTTCATTGGCCTGCTGCACTGTTCCAGTGAAATTCAATGTAATTTTTCTTCTTATTCATTGGTGGGACGTAGGCTTCACTGCCTGGGCCAGCATTTATTGCCCATTCTTAGTCACCCTTGAACTGAGTGGTTTGCGAGGATCATTTTAGAGGGCAGTTGAGAGCTTGAAGAACATCTTTTAATTAGGCATTTCTGGACTCAGCCCATCAGTTTATCAATTTCAAACCACAATCTCTTTCTCCCCATTTTGTTTCCTTATCTTTGTAAGTTTCAGTTTTTCTCCTATTTTTCTTTCAGACTCTAGGGTAGATATTTTGTTTCATTTTTTTGCCCCATCGCCTTTCCCTTTGGCCCTGGAGGACTACTTCTGCTGTCCTTCAGTCTCCATGGTCTTCAACCCTATCGGGGCCCTTCTTTGTCCTTGTCACCCATCCCTTGCTCAAAACGTCTCTAACTTTACCCAGGTCCGATGAAAGATCATTGACCTGAAATGTTAACTCTGTTCCTCTTCTCACAGATGCTGCCTGACCTGCTGAGGATTTCCAGCATTTTGTATTTTTATTTCAGCCACATGTTTATTGTGAGGTCACAAGTCAATTATTTATTCTGGAACGAATGTACTTAATATGATAGATAGTGCTAGGTCTGCTATTTTAAAACAATATTATTTTTTCAAATTATGGCCGGATTTTTAACAGCCTCCCTGTCACGGGAATTGGAGTGGGCAAGGGGCACAGCATAGGAAGGTCCATTGACCTCTGGAAGGATTTTACAGTTTCAGCTCGAGCAAGGCTATAAAATCCCATTCTATGTGTGAATTTGCTCCATAGATTAGTGGTTGGAGCATTAGTCTTGTAAACCAGGGGTCGCAAGTTCAATTCTCGCTGGATCCTGTGGGTAACATTTAGGGTGGCACAGTGGTTAACACTGCTGCCTCATAGTACCAGGCATCTGGATTCGATTCCCAACTTGGGTCACTGTGCGGAGTCTGTAGCTTCGCCCTGTGTCTGCATGGGTTTCCCCCAAATGCTCCGGTTTGCTCCCACAGTCTGAAAGATGTGCTGGTTAGGTGCATTGGCCATGCTAAATTCTCCCTCAGTGTACCTGAACACATAATGACTTCATTGCAGTGTTAATGTAAGCTATTTATGACACTAATAAATTAACTTAAATTTAACTCAAGTGGCTAATAACTACGAATTTTCATCTCTCCTGAAATGGTATCGTGGCCGAGCTCAAGTTTGTCTGCACCCAGTGTTTACACAGCAAGGGTCATTGGATAACAATCAGGAGCAGGAACTGGTACTGATTTTCTCCCCCTTCTCTAGCTCAGATGCACCAAGGTCAATTCTATTAATCCTACAGTTGACCCAGTTTAGATTTGCCAAGGACCTTGGACCTTCCTGGGACTTTCCAGTCAGTTTAGCGACACTCAGCTTTTGACAACTGAGCTGTGGGTAAAGCAATTAGTATTCTAGTTCTGAAAATTTCAAAATAGTTCTTTGGAATAATATGCTTTCTAAATGTAAAAGAGATATTAGTGACAGCCAACAATTAACACTATACCTGTGTGTTCAGCCACTAAGTTGGATGGAGAATGGTCATGCAATGGGATACAGCAATGCAGAGGACAGGACTAAGCATGAGGAAGGATGCAACTATTTCCATCTTTCTAATGGGAATACTGTCAGTGTCATTGGACAAAGGCATTCTCTGGTTATTTCTAAAAGAAACAATTTGGTGAGAGGGCAGTTTATGTTTTTCAGTGTATAGTAGTCATTAGTTATGAATCATCTTGTATGGACATTAATGGAAAACACTGACAGTGGCTGCACTGGCAGCTCCTGCAAACCTGAATTCAACAACAGTGACAAACCTTCGCATATAATGGAAACATTACAAGTTGGATTGGATCATTATTGAAAGATTACTACAATTGTCAATTCTGCGATATATGTACCCCCACTAGCGCCTCTTGTTTCAGTCCTGGAGTGACTGACTACCTGTATTTCTCATTTAATGCTCTGTGAATTTAGCTGCATTACCTAAAAAGGGAAAATGAATAACCCTCATAATCTAATTGCCGTAATGAATTCCAACATTTACTGAGGTTTGTTTTTAACCATAGTGATTAGCATTTTCAAAATCCCGACTTAAGCATGCCCTGAAATTCTGTACTGTCTCAACTAATTTAAGAGAGTGATTCTCTGGCTACAATTTACTCTCTTGGTTTGTATTTGCTGAACTATGCTTGCACTGTTTTTGATGTGATTCCAATACCCTCAGTGAGATCACTTTGTAAACATGCCCAGGTATCCATTATTCTAAATTTAAATTGTTGTCAACTCTTCCACATTGATTACAGTCCTTTTATCACTCACTGGAATCTGTGCTCTAACATTCAAAGTATTATCTGTCAGTTACATCAAGGAATCTGACATATGTGCGAGTAATGAAGATGAGTTTAAATAAGTAACTTGCATTTATACAGGACCCTTCATGACCACAGGATGATGTAAAGCATTTAACAGCCAAAGAAGTACTTTTGAAGTGCAATGGGTAACAAACCTTTTAACCTAGTTTATTGATGTTGGTTGAGGGATAAATATTTTCCTGGACATTGGCGGAATTCTCCCGCTCTTTGTTGAAAAGTGCCATCTTATGTCTATCTGAACGGGTAGACGTATCAACCTGGATTAGAGGCTCAAGTCTCTGGAGCAGGATTTATACTCACAGAGATGAGAGTGAGGGTTTCAGCAAAGAGGAATTAAATTGCAAGTGTGACAGATTTACAATAAATATTGTAGAATCATACAGTGCTGCTTCAACACAGAAGGAAATCATTCGGTCCATCCCGCAGATACTGTTCTTTGAAGGAGCGATCTAATATAACATAGAAAATAGAAGCAGGAGTAGGCCATTAGGCCCTTTGAGCCTGCTCCACCATTCATTTTGATCATGGCTGATCATCAAATTCAATACCCTGATCCCCTCCCCCTTCCCCCATACCTCTTGATTTTTTTTAGCCCCAAGAGCTAGATCTAATTTCTTCTTGAAATCACACAATGTTTTGGCCTTGTTAGAGGGATTCAGAAAAGCCTGGGATTTAAAAACTAATAAGATTACTGAACAGGGGAAATTAACTTAGAATAAGGACCACAATGTGCCTTTATACTTATTTTATGTAAAAGTACTACTTGCATAGACAGACACATAAGTACTTATAGAAATTAAACATGTATTTTAAATTTAAACAAGTATTTTTGAATGTTTTGTGCACCTTGGCCAAAACGCAAACTGCCCCGGAGCATAATGGGAAGAGAATTAAACCAGACAGGCCACATTCTTTGGGAACAATAAGCCACAGAAGACAATTATGTTATCAGAAGAAAGTCATGGAAAGAACAAATTCTAATACTTTAGAAAATAAATAGAAGTATTCACAAAGTATATAAAGTATTCAATTCCTACTGATAATAAGGCAGTGCGAGACAGTGGGAACACCACCTTTTCAACTCTGTGGCTTATGGTGAGAAAGCAACCTTTGAACCTTACAGATTTACGTAAGTGAGGTTGCTTAGCAACAGTGGGTCGGAACTTCTGGGTCCTATAGACCAATGAATTCCGAATTCTGCTCGAAGGTAGGATGCATTTGGCTGAGATAAATAATGTGTACTATTGCGATTGGAGCATCCAATTAGGATGACAGGGTAGGCAAGAGAAATAAAGTTCCGAAAATGCATAACCATTTTGCCACTGCATTGTAAAACTTCAGAAAGGAGTTGGAGTGTCCAACTGCCTTTCTCCCAGCATGTGTTGGTCAATAGAAACATCTTTAACCAGCATGCTGTCTTTCACATTGTATTCAACTGGTTTCTGCTCAATACTTAGCATCTGAGAGAAAAACTCTGCTTCAGGCCTCAACTACTTTCTGTAGTAGTGAATTCCACAGAATTAGTCCCATTCCCCTGCTCCTTTCCATGGCCAAGTTAGTTTTACCCTTCGATGATTTATCAAATTATAATCAAATAAGTTTTTATTGAAGCTGTGAGCAGTTCTGACCAGCACATCTCAGGAAACTCTCAACAAAGAATTGAGATTCCACCGAGCCCTCTCCATCTATGGCTATCGAAGGAAATTAGTGTCAAACTGAAAGAAAAGGCAAGTAATGTTGTGAAGATCAGTGGTAGACAAGAATATTGGGAAAGTTTTAGAAACCAGCAAAGGGCAACTAAAAAAATAATTAAAAGGGAGAAATTGGAGTCGGAGAGTAAACCAGCAAGACATATAAAAACAGGCATTAAAAACTTCCACAGGTATTGAAAAAGGAAAGGAGTAGCAACAGTCCCTTAGAGGATCTGACTGGGGAAATATTAATGGAAAACAAAGAAATCGCAGGGACTATGAGCAAATGTTTTATATCCATCTTCACAGCAGAAGACACAGAAAGAATAATAGAAAATCAAGAGGCAAAATCTGGGGGAGAACTTAAAACAATCAGGATCACTATAGAAAAAGTAATGGAAAACTAATGGAGCTTAAGGCTTACAAATCCTGATGGACCTGATAGTTTGCATCCTAGGGTCTTAAAATAAATGGCTGTAAAGATAGTGATTGCACTGGTTGTAATCTTCTGAAATTCCCTAGATTCCAGCAGATTGGAAAACTGCAAATGTAGCACTTCTGTTCAAGACAGGACGGAGACAGAATCCATAAATGGCAGGGTTTCAGAAAATCATAATGCAATCAGGCAAAGTCAATGTTATTTTGTGCAAGGGAAATAGTGAGCACAATTCACCCAAATTGGAACTCAGTGCCCACTGGTGCTGGCAGCATTGGTCAGATGGGATTCACCCACTTGAAAGATGCAAATGTGATCATTTCGCCAGGGCCCCTTCACCCCCCCCCCCCCCCCCCACCTCCCAAAAAATTAAAATGGTGATGCACCCAGCGCCGCTGACCAGTGGAGAGCCACCAACCCCTTATAAAAGAGGGGCATCCTCCTTCCCCCCCCCCCCCCCCCCCCCACTCCCCCACTCAAATAAATATTCACCTTCCCACATCACACTACACAGCAAGAGGGTGACTGGACCCAACCCTCCCTGTCATACCCCCACTCAGCCCTCCTCCATCTTCAGAGCCCTCAGACTCTGCTCACTCAGGCCCCTCCCCCTCATACCCCCAATCAGCACTCTTTCACCCTAAGACCCCTCCCACTCAGGCCTCTTCTCCCCTCAGACTCCTTCACTCAGACCCCCTCCACTTTCAACCCTCAGACTCCCCTCACTCAGGCCCCTTCCCCCCTCGGATCCCCAATCAGCACTCCTCTACCCTCAGATCCCTCCACTCTCAGACTTTCTCCTCTAGCCTCAGAGCCCCTCCACTCAGCCTCCCCCTCAGAGCCCCTCACTTAGCCCTTCTCTCGCCTCAGACTCCCCAACTCAGCCCTCTCCCCCCTCAGACTCCCCTACTTAGCCCTCTACCCTCAGATCCCCCACTCCACCCCATCCCCCCTGAGAGCCCCATATCAGCCACCTTCCCTCATACCCCTCTTCCCCCCCTCAGGCCCACCTTCAGGCCATGCGCCTTGGCAGTGCCAATGGTGCATCACCCGCTGGCACCGGCACCCTGACCTGGTGCTCTGGGCAGGAACCTAATCGGGGCCAATTGGGTGGGTCGGATGAACACCGGTAACCCTCACACATGGCAGGAATCGCGATTTTACTCTCAATGCCTGATTCAGTGGGCAATCGGAAATAGGGTGGGTGAATCCCCACCCTTGTAAGCCTTAAGTTCCATGTAAGTTTTTGTAAATGTCACAAGCAAAGTAGATAAGAGGGAAAGAGTAGATGTAGCGTATTTGGATTTCCAAAAGACATTCACTAAGTTTTAACTAAAAGGTAACACAAGGTAAAAGCTTAATGTCACTGGGGTGATGTATTAGCATGGCAGAGGACTGGTTAACTGAGAAGTAGAAGACAGTTGGGTTGAATGGGTTGTTTACAGAATGGCCAACCATAACAAGTGAGGTGTCACTGAGATCAGTGCTGAGGTCTCAACTATTTACAATCTATATTCATGACTTGGATAGTGAACTGACTATTGCAGCCAGATTTGTTGATGATACCAAAATAGATAGCAAGTTGTGAAGAGGATACAAAGAGTTTGCAAAAGGATATGGATAGGTTAAATTGATTGACGAAAGAATGGCAGATGGTGTATACTGTGGGAAAATGTGAGGTTGTCCACCTTGGCACAAACAATCTGTCCTTGTACAGTTCTTGTACATGAATTACAATAGATCTTTTTGCAAGTTACAGCAAGTAATTAGGAAAACAAATGGAATTTTGGCCTTTATTTCAAGGGAGATGGAATATAAAGGTAGGGGAGTCTTGCTGCAAGTATACGAGTTATTGGTGAGACTGCACCTGGAGTGTTATGTACAGTTTTGGTCACCTTACTTAATACGGATATACTTTCATTGGAAGAAGTTCAAGGAAGGTTCACTAGATTGATTCCTGGGATGAAGGAGCTTGTCTAATGAGGAAATATTGAACAGGTTAGGCCTAAACTTATAGGAGTTTAGAAAAACAAGCTTATTGAAACATAAGATTCTGAGAGGCTTGACAGTTTAGATGCTGAGATGATGTTGCCTTGTGTGGGGAAATCTAGAACCAAAGACACAGTTGAAATAAGGGGTTTCTATTGAAGATGGAGATAAGGAGATATTTCTTTTCACAGAGGGTCATTAGTGTTTGGAATTCTCTTCCCCAGCTAGCGGTGAATGATGGATTAATCGATACATTCAAGGCTGAGACAGAGTTTTGATTGATAAGGGAGTCAAGGGTTTTGGGGGCCAGGTCGGAAAATGGAGTTAAGACCACAATCATAACAGCCATGATTTTATTGAATGGCAGAGCAGACTTGAGGATCCAAATGGCCTGCTTCTGCTCTTTTTTAACTTCTTGGAAGGAGTGCAGTTTAATTATAAGGAGACACTGGCTTCCAGTATACTTCCAGTTTAAAACAGCCTTCTATCATCACCCTCTGTCTCTTACAGCTGAGCTAAGCACAGATCCCTGCGGTACAGCACTGGTCACTGGTCTCCAGTCACTAAAGCAGCCATCTGTCATCACCCTCTGTCTCCTACCGCAACCGGGATCTTGGGATCATGTCACACTATCTGTAACCCCCACGACTTCCCTGGGCTTGCAAAATCTCACTAACTGTCCTGTCTGGAATCAATACACATCTCTTTAACCTGTGCTTAACGCTCTCTCCACTCACATTGTCTGTACCTTTAAGACTTGATTACCTGTCAAGACTCGCATTCCAACCATTATTTTGTAAATTGAGTTTGTGTCTTTATATGCCCTGTTTGTGAACTGAAATCCCACTCACCTGACGAAGGAGCAGCGAGCGCTCTGAAAGCTAGTGGCTTTTGCTACCAAATAAACCTGTTGGACTTTAACCTGGTGTTGTGAGACTTCTTACTGTGTCCTACCACTAACCCAATTATGAATCCACCTTATTGGATCATCCTGTATCCCATGTGAGTTTGCCTTCTTAATAAGTCTCCCATGTGGGACTTTGTCAAAGGCTTTGCAGAAATCCATATAGGTTACATCAAGTGCATTATGCTCATCTGTGTACCTGGCCATCGCCTCAAAAAATTCAATAAATTTGTTAGGCATGACCTCCCTCTGACAAAGCTGTGCTGGCTATCCCTGATCAAGCCTTGCCTCTCCAAATGGAGATAGATGCACTCCTTCAGAATTTTCTCCAATAGTTTCCCTATCACTGATGTGAGACTCACTGGTCTGTAGTTCCCTAGCTTATGTCTACAACCCTTCTTAAATGGCAGAATCACATTAGCTGTTCTACAGTCCTCTGGCACCTCCCCATGGCTAGTGAGAAATTAAATATTTGGATCAGAACCCCTGCAATCTCCTCCCTTGCCTCCCACAGCAGCCTGGAACATAATTCATCTGGACCTGAAGATTTGTTCACTTTTAAGGCGGCCAACACCTCCAATGCCTTCTCCTTCCCTGTGCCAATTTGCTCAAGAACGTTGCAGTCTCTCGCTCTGAATTCCATACCTTCATCCTCATTCTCTTGGGTGAAGATGGATATGAAGTATTCATTCAACACTCTACCAATGTCCTCTGGCTCCATGCACAGATTGCCCCTTCGGTCCCTACTCTGGTTATTCTCTTCCCGTTGGTATACAAGACTAATTGTAATTTAAAAATCTGAGATGGATAGATGTTTGTCATCCAAAACTATCAAGGGAATGGAGCAGTGTTGGGCACATTAGTTTGCAGATCAGCCATGATCTCTTTGAATTATGGAACACGCTTGAAGGGTTAAATAGCCTCCTCTTGTTTCCACTACCTTTTTAGACTGTGCATGCCAGATCATAATAAGTTGTTTTGTAACTTTTTTTTCCCCTCATGCACCTCTAGTTCCTTTGTCAATTATCTTAAATCTGTGTCTTCTGGTTACTGACACCCACACCACAGGAAGCAGTTTACTCTATCAAAACCCTTTGTCATTTTAAATATCTTCCTGTAACCTCCTGTGCTGTAAGCTTCTGGAGTGTCTCCACATAACCAAAGTCTTTCAACTCTGGTACTTTTCTGGAACATTTCCTGTGCTATCTCTTTCCAGGGTCTTAAATCTTTCATAAAGTGTAGTGACCAGAATTGGACATGGTACTCCAGCTGGGGCCTAACCTGTTTTATAAAGATTTAGCACATGTCCTTCGCATTTGTACTCTATGCATCTATTTAGAAAGCCACACTTCCTTTATGGCTTTTTACCAACTTTCTCAATTTGACATATTAACTTTAATGACTTGTGTATGCATGTTTGCAAGCCTCTCTGCTCCTGCATCCTCTTTAAAATTGAATCATTTCATTTCCATTGCCAATTGCTCTTCTTACCAAAATTAAACCACCACATTTCTCTGTTAAATATAATTTGCCATGTGCCTGCACATTTCACAGTCTGCCTATGTGACGCTGGACTCTGATATTTTACTCCTCGCCGTTTACTACATTTTGCGTCATCTGCACTCTTTTAAGCAATGCTCCCTGTACCCCAAGTTCAGCTCATTAACACATATTAAAAAGTGAAGAGGTCTCAACATTGATCCCTACAGAATACCATTCTATACTTTCCTCCAGTCTGAAAAGGGTTCAGAGCATCTGATCACTGTGGGGGTGAGATGGGGTGCTGTTCACCAGAGATACTCCAAAAGATGCACTTGCAGGCCCCTCTGATGCCTCCACACAAGTGTGGAAATTAAGTTATGACAAACAACTTTGTTAAGTAATGGAAAATGATTATTAGCCTACTAGGCCTTCAGTGAGGCCAGTGCTTAAGTACTGAGGATAAGAGACTAATCTAACCTTGCGCCAGTTTCATAAACACTGTATTCCAGGCTAGGACACAGGGTGAAAACAAAGACTAGTTACCATGACAATTACCAAATAACAAGATATGATGCTAATGAAGGAAACAGTTTTCTATTGGATAAGAAAGGGCAAAAAGCTATGCTATGATTGGTGGACTATATATGCAAATGAAGGA
Source organism: Mustelus asterias (assembly GCF_964213995.1). Lineage (NCBI taxonomy): Eukaryota > Metazoa > Chordata > Chondrichthyes > Carcharhiniformes > Triakidae > Mustelus > Mustelus asterias. Next base: position 25,044,726 of record NC_135806.1, read on the forward strand.
TTAGAAAGTTGTTTGTTTCTCATTTGCTGTGATTAACTATAACTGCTAAGTATGGATCAACAGAACACCAGAGTGAAATTCACTGTTCACTACGGCTGTTCTTGCTAGCAGGTTAATAAAAGAATTGAAAGATTTGAGTACTCACTGTACATTATTTGGGTTAATCCCCAACACAAGGACTGCCCGAGAATTGCCCGTGAAGTTTAAACTTCTGATGGATAATTACCCTGAGTCTACACCCACCTGATATTGCCATTAAAACCAAAAACTTCAGATGGTTCTGACTCTCTTAGCAGAACAGCTACCCTGGAAATGATAGAAGGATTAAAACCATATCTAACTTTCTATGATTCTAACTCCTGGGTAACTGTGGTATTAACCCAGCTACGCCCCCGGCCACCCCATCACCACCCTGATTAATGTTGCTGCTGCTGCTGCCCTGTACTGAAGGCCTCGGGAAAATGAGGAAACGGGTTTGCTGCATACTTCTCGCCAGTCCTCGGTCGAGAGAGTGGGCGAGTTATGTACGGTTCTCCATCTGGGTAAGGAAACGGCAGCAGAGTGGGCAATCCTCAGAAGTTCTGGCCCCATGTTAACCATTCAGCACTACTCTCTGCCTTTGTCCCCTAGCCAATTTCAAATCCATGCAAATGGTTTCTGCAGAGAGATATTCATGCTAGTTGTTAACATGTAAATACATCAAAGTTATATTTTTCAAGATTTTGGAACATTGGATTTTCTGATATCATGCTGAGCTCTCTTTGCACATGCAATGTTCACCAAATGTGAGTTGGCATTCTGATTAAAGTATTGTTTGAATATTTATTCAATAAAAAGTTCTCCCATCTTCTCCCTCCTGTCCAGAAAATGCCAGTGGCATTAGCAGTCAGAATGGCATTTCAACCAAAGAAGTCTGCACGTTCTCCACCATGTCTGTGTGGGTTTCCACCTGGCGCTCCGGTTTCCTCCCACAGTCCAAAAGATGTGCTGGTTAGGTGTATTGGTCATGCTCAATTCTTCCTCCGTGTCCCCGAACAGGCGCCGGAGTGTGGCAACTGGGGGATTATCACAGTAACTTCATTGCAGTATTAACGTAAGCCTACTTGTGACACTAAATAAATTAACTTCAAATTTAACTGGTAGCTACTTATTATTTAAGGGCCACTATTTTGTGACATGCCTGATATTTGAGGGTCGGTATTAACCTGTTACTGCTCACACTGGGATAACTTTGAAAGCTTCTCATCCAGTGCTTGAGATGCAAGAGCAACCAGTCAAGAGCAGTGACCAGAGCGCTGATCCAGCAATAATGCCCCTTTTGCTCCCTACTGCTCATATTCTCGGTCTCAACGAGCTGTTGATAACCCAGCACCAAGAGATGAAAAGAAAACTGCTATCCTTTCTATGTTTAATGGAAATGAGAGGAGCATTTCAAAACAAGCGGATTTTAATTCAATGTCGTTATTTTCTGTGGATTTAAGAACAAAAGCAGACAACGGTGTATCAGTCACCCCAGGCATGTGAAATGCAATTACCTCTCCATTTGTCCTCCGGTTTAGAATTCAATATTGGATGCTGCCAACGTCAGACCCGTGAGCGTTGGAGTATTTTGTTTTAAAACAACACTGACATCAAATACACTGAAAGGAGTCAAGTTTTTGTTTATTAGTTTTGATTTTGCAATCAATACAGCGGCGAATGTCTTTGCGAGTTATTTGCCACAGCCTGAAACGCATTAAATGTGCACAACATTTAAATCCCACTCCAGGGCGAATGTTTGTGAAGATTTAAAACTTAGCCAAAGATTTGGCAGAGGTGGAAAATCTGAGCCGCAATATTGAGGCTCTTATTGGAATTAATGTTAATTCCAAACTCACCTCGAGTATTATACTTACCTCTGTGATAATTATATTCACATCCCACGGTATCGTGTTCCATTGTAATTACACTCCTTTGGCAAGACTGGCGGAATAGTGAGAAGACGGAAATGCAGGAATGAACGAAGGATCATCCCACCTACTCAATAATATGGATGGTAAAGGTACAAAGCAGAAACAAATCAGAAACTGATCCCCTTTAATGGTGATTTCAACCACACTGGCCACGTACAGGAGGTGTTTCTCCTCAAAAGACAGACAGCAGCGCCCTCAAATGCAAAATAATCCAACTGCACGGTCCACGGCGAGAACAATGAAAGCACAATATTCCTGCTGGCTGGCACACTCAGTCATTACAACCTCCTCCTTACCCAATAACTGAGGACCCTCCTCTCCAATTAGCATTGAGTGATTAAAGTCCCCCAGTGACAGAGGGCCTGGAAAGTTCCCAAAGACAGCTCCTCAATCAGGAACTTCCTTTGAAGAATCCACAATAGCAGCATTATGCTGTTGACAAACGACTGATGACAGTCTCGCCAATGGCTGGGTGGCTGCACTGTCCCCAGTGCCTGGGTGGCTGCACTGTCCCCAGTGCCTGGGTCTCTTTAACCTGTGTTTAATGCTCTCTCCACCCACATTGTCTGTATCTTTAAGACCTGGCTGGCTGTAGGGATTCGCATTCTAATCAGTATTCTGTAACTTGATTTTGTGTCTCTGCACTGTTTGAGAGTACATTTCCACTCCATCTGACGAAGGAGCAGCGCTCCGAAAGCTTATGGTATTTGCTACCAAATAAACCTTTTGGACTTTAACCTGGTGTTGTGAGACTTCTTGCTGTGTTCACCCCAGTCCAACGCCGGCATCTCCACATCATGGCTGCACTGTCCCCAGTGACTGTCAGAGTCATAGAGGTTTACTGTATGGAAACAGCCCTTTGGCCCAACTTGTTCATGCTGCCCCTTTTTTTAACCCCTAAGCCAATCCCAATTGCCTGTGTTTGAGCCATATCCCTCTATACCCATCTTACCCATGTAACTGTGTAACTGCTTTTTAAAAGACAAAATTGTACCTGCCTCTACTACTATTTCTGGCACTACTTGTTTCAGACACTCACCATCCTCTGTGTGAAAAAATTGCCCCTCTGGACCCTTTTGTATCTCTTCCCTCTCACCTTAAACCTATGCCCTCTAGTTTTAGATTCCCCTACCTTTGGGGAAAGATATTGGCTATCCAGCTGATCTATGCCCCTCATTATTTTATAGACCTCTATAAGATCACCCTCAGCCTCCTATGCTCCAGAGCAAAAAGTCCCAGTTTATCCAGCCTCTCTTTATAACTCAAACCATCAAGTCCCAGTAGCATCCTAGTAAATCTTTTCTGCACTCTTTCTAGTTTAATAATATCCTTTTTGATAATAGAGTGACCAGAACCGTATACAGTATTCCAAGTGTGGCCTTACCAATGTCTTGTATAACTTCAACAAGGCGTTCCAACTCCTGTATTCAATGTTCTGACCAATGAAACCAAGCATGCCGAATGCCTTCTTCACCACTCTGTCCACCTGTGAATCCACTTTCAAGGAGCTATGAACCTATACTCCTAGATCTATAACTCTCCCCAACGCCCTACCATTAACTGAGTAAGTCCTGCCCTGGTTCGATCGACCAAAATGCATCACCTCGCATTTATCTAAATTAAACTCCATCTGCCATTCGTCAACCCACTGGGCCAATTGACCAAGATCCCATTGCAATCCTAGATAACCTTCTTCACTGTCCACTATGCCACCAAACTTGATGTCATCTTCAAACTTACTAACGATGCCTACTAAATTCTCATCCAAATCATTAATATAAATGACAAATAACAGTGGACCCAGCACCGATCCCTGCGGCACACTGCTGGTCACAGGCCTTCAGTTTGAAAAACAACCCTTTGCAACCACCTTCTGTCTTCTGTCATCTGTCATCAAACCAATTTTGTATCCATTTGGCTACCTCACCCTGGATCCCATGAGGTTTAATGTTATGCAACAACCTGAACGGTTGCAGTGTCCCCAGCGCCTGGGTGGTTGCAGTGTCCCCAGCACCTGGGTGGTTGCAGTGTCCCCAGCGCCTGGGTGGTTGCAGTGTCCCCAGCGCCTGGGTGGCTGCAGTGTCCCCAGCGCCTGGGTGGCTGCAGTGTCCCCAGCGCCTGAGTGGCTGCAGTGTCCCCAGTGACCGAGTGATTGCAATGTTCTGGAGTCGACAGCTATGATCTTCATTATCAACTACATGGTCAATCCTTGTGTCATCTGCAAATTTCCCAATCATGCCTTACACACTTAAGTCCAATTAATGAATAGATACAACAAACATCACAGGCCACAACACGGAGTCTGTGGAATGCCACTGGAAACCTCTTTCCATTTGCTAAAACAATCGTGGATCATTACATGGATCCAACTTCCCCATGGACTTTTACTTTTCTGACCAATCTGCCACATGGAACCATGTTAAAGGCCTGACCAAAATCCATGTAGGCAACATCCACTACACTACGCTCATCAATCCTGCTTGTTGACCAGTCCTCCAAAAAAATAATAAATTAAATTAATAAGTTATGACATTCCCTTAACAAAAGCATGCAGACTATACCTGATGAACTCTTATCTCTCTAGGTGACAGTTTATCCTGGCTCTCTGAACTGATGCTGATAATTTGTCCAACACCAAAGTCAGACTGACTAATCGATAATTATTTGATCTACCCCTCGCACTCTTTTTAAATAATGATACAACATTCGCCAACCTCCAGAGGTACCTCACTTATATGTAGTGGCGATTGAAAAATGATCCTCCGAGTATCCATTATTTCTTCCCTTCCTTTAACAGACTTGGATTCAATCCATTTGGCCCTGGTGATTTATCCGCCTTCAAGGATGCCAGTCCCTCCATGACATCCTCTCTTGTTATGCTCATTGTCTCTAATATTTCACACACACCCTCATTAACTAGAACATCTGTATTATCCCTCTCCTTTGTGAAGACTGGGACAAAATTCTCATTAAGAAACCTGCCCACATCATCTTCATCAATGCATAAGTTACCTTGTATATCCTTGGTAAGCCCTAGTCTGTCCTTAAGTTATCCTCTTGCTTTTACTATACTGATAAAACATCTCTGGATTTCCCTTGAGCTTACCTATTAATATTCTTTCATATCCTCTCTTTGTTTTCCTGATTTCATTTTTTACTTCACACATGTATTTTCTATACTCTTCCAAGCTTTCTAACGTACTAATTTCTGTGACTTCCATGAGCTTTTTTTTTTGCTTGATCTTACCCTGTATGCTTTTAGATAATGAAAGAGTTCTAGATTTGGTAGTACCACCCCTTTTCTTTGTGTGGACATGCTTACACTGTGCCCATAGAATCTCTTGTTTGAATGCCTCCCACTGGTCTATCACTGATTTCCTTTCAAGTATCTGTAACCAGTCCATTTTCACAATTTCACCTCTTAGTTTCCTAAAAATTATCTTTCCCCAATTTAGAACTTTTACCTTTGTTCTATCTTATCCTTTTCCATAATTATGCTAAATCTAATCATATCATGGTCACTATCTCCAAAATAGTCCCCCACTGCTACTGCATCACTTGCCCAGCTTAATTTCCTCAGACTAAATTTAGAATTGTGCTCCCTCTCATCGAGCTTGTTACATGCCAGCTAAAAAAGTTCTCTTGAATGCAGTTTGAGAGTTTTTGTATGCTTCACACTGTTCAAATCCCAATTGATATTCAACTGAAGTCCCCAGTCTTTTATTCTTTCATGGAATGTGGGTGTGGAAGTTAAAATGCTCCGATTGAAGTTTCATAGCTTGGAAGCTAAATTGTGCGGAAGCTAAACTGTTCAAAATAAAGTTTCATGCCTTCTCTGTAACAGTAGTGGAAAATGTTCATCAGCTTGCAGACTTTCGAAGGAGTCAGTGTCTGCTATTTCAGCATGAACAGGCTAATCTTCATCTGCGTAGGCCCCATACCATTCTGCTTTTCGGCCTTCCCCAGAGGGTGAGCAAGACCAGATTTTTCCATAACAAATACCAAAGGCAAGATATGGGGATATGCTATGCAAATGAAGGATTAGCAGAAGTCAGTTTTTCATCAAATGAGAAAGGCGGAAAAGCCAGCATTTAATTGACGAATATGTATGCAAAGGAAGGATTTTGCTGTAATTGACTATAATTGCTAGATTGGTTTTCTGTAACTTCAGAAACACTTGCAGGACAACTGTAAGGTGGTTCTCCTTGTGCACAAGTCATTAAAGGCATCGTATTGGATATGCATGGTGTCTAACGCTGTTTGTACTCAAGTCGACTAAGAGTGCCTAAGGTTGCTGGTACCCAGTATCTCTGACATGGGCATCACTGACTGCATTTGTTGGCCATTCCTAATTGCTCTTGAACTGAGTGGCTTGCTGGGCCATTGCAGAGGGCAGTTAAGAGTCAACCACATTATGGTGGATCTGTCGTCACTTGTAGGCCAGACCATGTAAAGATGTAAAGAAGGCAGATTTCCTTCCCTCAAGGATATTAGTGAACCAGGTGGTTTTTCACAACAATTGATGTTAGTTGTCCTGGTCACCATTACTGAGCCCAGCTTTCAATTCCAGATTTGTAAACTGAATTTAAATTCCATCAGCTCTATTGATGGGATTTGAACCCATGTCCCCAGAGCATTAGCCTGAAACTCTGGATTACTAGTCCAGTGACATTGACAGTGCTCCCCTATTGTTTTTGTACGCAGATATTTGACTACATATTTGCCCTTTTATCTCCCTTTCACTATTTTGAGGTGCATAGTACACTCTTAGTGGTGCTGTGCCCTTTTATATTCCTGTGCTCAACCCATATGGCCTCATTCGATGATTAACTTAGTCTATCATGACTCCTCACAGCTGTAATTGATTTTTTAACCAATAATGCTACATCCCCACTTTTTATTCCCCCTCTCTATCTTATCTGTTTAAAGTTAATTTATTAGCATCACAAGTAGGCTTACATTAACACTGCAACAAAGTTACTGTGAAAATCCCGATTGCCACACTTCAGCGCCTGTTCGGGTACACTGAGGGACAATTTAGCATGGCCAATGCACCTAATCAGCATGTCTTTAGGACTGTGGAAGGAAGCCAGAGCACCCGGAGGAAAACCACGCAGACACGGAGTGTGCAAACTCCACACAGTGACCCAAGCCAGCAATTGAAGCCAGGACTGTGAGGCAGCAGTGCTAACCACTGTGCCACCATGCCACCCATCTGAACATCCTATATCCAGGGATGTTGAGCTGCCCATTCTGCCCCTCCTCAACAACAAAATCAGAAAATGCTGGAAAATCTTAGCAGGTCTGACAGCATCTGTGGGGAGAGTATAGAGCCAACGTTGAGTCTGGATGACTCTTAGTCAGAGCCATCTAGAGGTCATCCATACTCGAAATGTTGGCTCTATTCTCTCCCCACAGATGCTGGCAGATCTGTTGAGATTTTCCAGCACTTTGTTTTTGTTCCAAATTCCAACATCTGCAGAAGTTTTGCCCCTTTTGCCCCTCTTCAAACCAAGTTTCCACCAGACAAATGAGGATTCATCATTGGACTCTTCACTTGCAGTTAGTAGGGGAATCCTTGTTAGTTTCTTTTCCTCTGTTGAGTAATATACCTTCATTTATGCTTTCTTTTGCTGGTTCATCATTTTCTTTTCTTTCTTTTCTTATCCCCGTGACTTTGCATTCAGCTAGCTGCTGTGCTGCCATTCACACCTCATTGAAACAAGTCTTTCATTTCATTTCTTATTCCTTTGCTTTTGTACCATGAAGCCTTTTGTCATTTTATCCACACTGCTCACTATCCTATCAAAAACTTTCCTGCCTTTCCTTTTTTCCCCCCTTTCCCTTGCTCATTTCATTTCTAACTTTTCTAATTTCTGGTGAAAGGTCATAGACCTGAAAATATCAACTCTGTTTTTCTCCCTACAGAAGCTGCTTGACCTGCTTAGCATTTGCTTTTTAATTTCAGGTTTCCAGGAACTGCAGTATTTGCTTATTATTTAACAGCAATAGTGGACTTCAGCTAGACTAATCTCGACCCGGACACTTATGCTTTAAAGGACAGAGGGAGTGCAACGAGATTCTTAAGTATTTTCAGGATGTGTTCTTGATGAGGTGTTTCAGGTAGGTCAAGTGTCTATTGGGGAACAGTTATCACTGCACATAAAGCAGTAGGAATTTGGACAGAGAGCCGATAAAGCGGCAGGAATTTGAAGATAGAGAGAGGGCTCATAAAACAGTGAGTGTTTGGAGAGCGTGAGCCCATAAGGCACCAGGAGTTTGAACAGAGAGCTGGAGTTTGGAGAGAGAGAGTTCATTAAGCAGCTGGAGTTTGGCACGAGAGAGCCCATAAAGCTGCTGGAGTTCAGTGAGATAGAGCCCTGAAAACAGCAGGAGTTTGCTGAGAGAGCCTCGAAAACAGCAGGAGATTGGTGAGAGAGAACCCCAAGAACAGCAGGAGTTTGGTGAGAGGGCGCCCAGAAAGCTGTGGGAGTTCAAAAGTGAGAACCCACAAAGCAGCAGGAATTTGGAGGGGGAGAGCACATATAAGTGTGGGAGTTGAGAGAAAGAGCTCATAAAGCAGCGAGTGTTCAGAGAGAGAGCCCATAAAACAGTGGGTATTCAGCAAGCGAAAGAGCCCATAATACACCGGGTGTTTGGAAAGAGAGCGGGTAAAAGAGCAGATGTTTGGAGAAAGAGAGCCAATAAAACAGTGGGAGTTCAGACAGACATAAGAGAGAGAGAGAAAGCGAGCGAGCAAGCCCACAAAACTGCAGAGAGAGAGTTCAGAGTTAACAGATAAAATCTAATTGTGACATCACAGGAGTCCCATAAATTGGTTGGTGAGTATTGGTCTTTCCAGACTCGGCACGAAGAAGGCATTTGGTGAGTGACAGGTAAGTGATTATATTATACCTGCCATAGTAAATACAATATAAAGTTTAAGCTATGTTTGTGCAGCTCGGCCACATGGAATGTGCATCCTGCAAGATGTGGGAAGTCATGTAGCTACAAAGTGCCCTTGACAATTACATCTGCAGCAAGTATCATCAGTTGCAGAAACTTAAGCTCCATGTTGCGGAATGCAAGAAGCAGCTGGAGTCACTCTGATGCATCCACAAAGCTGAAGATTACTTGGATAGCATAGCTAGAGAGGTGCTCATTTGATGACATTGTGCTTTTAAAAAATATATTTGCATCATGTTTTGTGTAAGAGGCAGTGTTCTGTTGCAAGGAGTCAATTTGTCTAAACAAATATGCAGCTCCATGTTGGGACTACCAGATAATAGCCCATTTTAGCTAATAGTGTGTTTGTCTAAAGAGAGTTAATACATTTGTGTTTACTTGGTTTTTCCCCTGGGGTTTTAGTGTAAAGTTTTGTTTAGCTTGATTGGCAGAGACAGGGTCATGTGCTTAATGGGAGGAGTTAAGCTTGCAAGGAAAAACACAGTTTCTCTTTCATTTTTTCAAACAAACAGTTCCTACCTGGTTCTGAAAGAAATAAGACATATCTTTCTGTCTCTCTCTCTCTGGACATTATTTTCAGAGTTCCAGGGCTGGCAACCCAGTACAAGCATGTAAGCCTGTGTTTTGCTAACTGATTTTTTTTTAAGAGAGGTTTAAGTCTGTAAGACTCCCATGTTGAAAGCCCATGATGGACAATCTGTTCCAGGGTCAGCACACACTTGAACATTCACCTGACAAGGCAATGACTTCTCCAAGGCACACAAACTTCATCATTGATGACCTACCTATCAAACCGGCCTTCTGAAGGGTTACTTTACACCTGCATCTGAATCTCAGAATCTCAGAATCCCTACAGCACAGAGAGGCCATTCGGCCCATCGAGTCTGCACCGACCACAATCCCACCCAAGCCCTACCCCCATATCCCTACACATTTACCCACTAATCCCTCTAACCTACGCATCCCAGGACACTAAGGGAAATTTTAGCATGGCCAATCAACCTAACCCGCCTGACTTGTGCTTGGTTCCCCCTCCGAACCCTCACTTTTTCTGGGTTTACCTGCTCCAATTTTTATTCCAGTCCATCCCACGACTGCAAATCCGAAGTTTGGGCAAAGATTTTGAGAGGTCAGGTTTCTTTTGCCATCTCTGTGCACCTGACTCAGGAGTGAAAATCTGCACCTGAATGTTTGGGATACCAATATGATTCAGTGATTTTCAACATGCAAAGACTGAATGATTGCAGCAGTCCCAATGTCAGAGTAATTGCAATGCCCCCAGTGACTGAGCAATTAAGGTGCCCTCAATGACTTACATTGCAGCATCCCCAATGATTGATTCTACTTCTGGAAGCTCCTCTTCTTCATCTCTGCTTTACTTCATCTGCTCCTGAAATATTCATTTGTGCCTTTGCTAGCTAATGGTGTAACTATTGCAATGCTCTCTTGGCTCGTCTTCCACAAATTTGACCTCTCTGTGCTCTTCATATCATAACACTCTAAAAATTCCCTTTCACCCAACTCCTCTTAGCACATTCTGATCTTTGTTCGCAAATCACTTCATGATTTATGAACATACTTACGAATATGTGGACTAGGAGCAGGTCACTCAGTCCCTCAAGCCATTTTATAAAATCATGGCTAATCTGATTGTAACTTCAATCCCACATTTCTTCCTATCCCCGATAACCTTTCACCCTTGTTAACCAAGATTCTATTTAGCTCTGGCTTAAAAGTATTCAAAGTCTGCTTTCACTGCCTTTTGACGAAGAGAGTTCCAGATACAACCCTCAGAGAGAAACAAAAATCTCCTCATCAGTGTCTTAAATGAACAACACCTTATTTTTAAAAAGTGACCATATTCCTTAAAACCTACCTCTTTACTCAAGTATTTTGTCATTCATCCCAAAATCCCCTCACGTGGTTCGATGTTGAAGTTTATTTGATGAAGCTCGTGTGAAGCATGTGGAGACAGTTGACTATGTTGAAGCTGATATACAAATGTCAGTTGTTGTTGTTAGTAATGGTTTATATTTGGTCTCATCTTATAGATCATAGGACCGTACAGCTCTTTGGCCCACAATGTTGTGCCAAACATGATGCCAAATTAAACTAAGCCCTTACGTCTGCCCTTGGTCCATATCCCTCTTTTCCTTGCATATTCATGTTTCTGAGATTAAGTGTGGTGGTGGGTAGCTCTGGTGGCAACTTTCTCATTGACCAAAATGGCAGGATACCCCACCAGATGCAGCACTTACTGTGCACAGGCAAGTTCTCCTCTGAATCACCTGGCGGGCCGGCAGCTGATTCATCTGCCTGCCCTCAGCCGGTGGGGCAGCGGGTCCGAAGATTTCAGCAACATATTTAAACATCAGTCCAGCACACTCATATCACTCTCGCTAGCCCATCTGTCTTCACCAGACCGTGCAGGATGTCAGCAACCCAGAGGGAAAAGGCTAGCAGTTTCAAGAAGAGGTCTGTTCCTTGAGTTGACCACCCTTGCATTCCTGACACCCCTTGAGTCCATCACCTGCAAGGTACCCATGCCCTATTTGGACCTCTGCCACTACATTTTCATCCATCCTCTTCCAGTAAACAATGTGATAGCCCTTTGACCCCCTTCTCTCTGAGCTTTTCATGCAACCTTTTCGGGGTCTACCTTCTCACCCCTCAATCTTGCATCTGCCTTCCGTTGTTCATCTTCTTCATCCACCTGCTTGCCCCTCTGCCTGCCATCGTAAGCCTTCACCCTTACCCTCACCCAATCACAGACCTCCTTCTACTTTGCCCACCTTCACTTCGTCAGGCCACCACCACCCCTCACCCTGGCGTCCCAATGGACTTCACCCCTCGTCGAATCCCTTCAGATTTTTTTTGTGGTGGCTGCATGAGTCCCGCAGCACCGTGCTGCCCAGACAGACATTGATGTTCGGCAGCAGGAGTGGGGGGAAGGGAGACCACTGTACACCCCAACCTATCTGGGCAATAGGCCCTGTGGGAGGGGCGGGAACATGGATTGTTTCCCGCTCTGGAGGCTGATGGGAAAACATGCAAAATCTTCTGATCCCAACCTCATTAATTATGCAACCACGTGTTTTGCACTGTATTCTATGGTGGGGTAGTCTTGATAGTGCGTAGTCCGCTGTCCTATCCAGACACCATATTGAAAAGGCGCCCAACATCACTGATCCACTATTGATGAGAGAAGATGGACCTCCAGTCAAAGATGATGGATCTTTAGGAACATTGAGGCTGGAAGATGGCCCCTCCCACAAGACACCGAATCTCGAAGGTCTGTCTGCCTGTAGATGTTACCCACACATACTGCTGTGGTGTTCCAGGGTCCAGCATTGTTGGTGGCTGCAATTATGAACTCCAGAGGCAGCCTCAGACATTGCTCAGGTTAGTCCTGATATCTGCATGCCACATTGTTCCAAACTTGTTTTACGTTGGTGCGTTTTTCCACTGGCGCCACTGAGAATCGGGCCTGGGTGGTTGAACCTTCATCTGCATCCCAATGAGTTTCAGTTGGCCTCCTTGGTCTCCTGATCCAACCCCCATGATGGACACCAGCAGAAAATCCTGCTGTAAATTCACACCAGTGCAAAACTGATTTTTGGCCCTCTCGCTGAATTCTCCCCTGCCCACCACTAAACCCATGGGCAGGAACATGGGTGAATTCTTCCCTTCTCTATCTCAAACTGAATGCAAAATTAACAATAATTTGAGTAACAAAATTTCACCTGGATTCCTCATGGGATTTATTATTACACTTATGGCCCCCAGATACAATAATGTTACTTTACATTGAAGAGTTTTGATGGGTACTTTTGACATCACCAGTTGTCTTTTCTGAAATGTTCTCTACAATGAGCAGAGGCACCACAGTTGATTTGGACAGAACATTCATGTTTGTCATATGCTTCATACATAAATAGATTATTCCATAGTACTGATTATTCTTAATAAGCTATTTCCATACTGTGGTCATACAAAACTACATTCATTTTCAAAAGGTTTGGATTCTTTTTCATCTTTCTGGAACATTGTCAGAGTAGTTTCACTGCTGGAGTTTCTATCTATTGCTGCTAATACTAGCCATCATTATGGCTCCTGAGCTTTCCTTGTGAGTCTGTGATATGAAAGGGGTTGTTTTCAATATTATAATTCTAGAGGTGATCAACAGGTAGGGATTTGCTGAGAAATAATACTGCTACAATATTCATGTGAATACCGTACCAAGAATAATGGGTAGCTGGGAACCATTACAAAAACATCGTACTTATTAAGAAGTTCAGATGTTGATCAGCAACTATTTAGATCTGGGAGCCGAATGTCAAAACTCAGTCTAGAGATTACTCCAAGATACATCTATTTGTTTTATTCATTACTGTGCTGTTATTTAGTTTTCAGGTATGTTTGTCTGTTGATAGAAGCATTGAAACTTGGGAAATAGGAGCAGGAGGAGGCCATTTGGCCCTTTAAGCCTGCTTGACCATTCATTACGATCATGGCTGATCATCCAACTCAATAGCCTGTTCCTACCTTTCCCCCACATCTCTTGCAATCCAAGAGCTATATGCAACTCCTTCTTGAAAAAGTATAATGTTTTGGCCTCAACTACTTCCTGCGATAAATAATTCCACAGGCTCACCATTCTGGATGAAGAATTTTCTCCTCATCTCAGCCCTAAATGATCTACCCTGTAATCTCAGCGTGTGACCCCTGGTCCTGGACTCCCCCACCATTGGGCACATCCTTCCTACATCTATCTTGTTTCGTCCTGTTAGAATTTTACAGGTTTCTATGAGATCCCTTCTCATTCTTCTGAACTCCAGCGAATATATTTCCAACCCAACCAACTTCCCCTCATATGTCAGTCCCACCATCCCAGATATCAGTCTGGTAAACCTTTGCTGCACTTCCTCTTTCACAAGAACATCCTTTCCTAAGATAAGGAGCCCCAAATTGTTCACAATATTCCAGGTGTGGTCTCACCAAGGCCCTGTATAATTGGAGCAAGACATTCCTGCTCCTGTACTCGAATTCTCTTGCTGTGAAGGCCAACATATCATTTGCCTTCTTTGCCGCCTGTTGCACCTGCATGCTTACCTTCAGTGACTGGTGTATGAGGACATCAAGGTCTCATTGCACATTCCCATATTTCAATTTATAGCCAATCAGATAATAATTGGCCTTCCTGGTTTTGCTATCAAAAAGTGGATAACCTCACATTTATCCATATTATTCTGCATTTGCCATACATTTGCCCAATCATTCAGTTTGTCCAAATCACACTGAAGGATTTTTGCATCCTCCTCACAGCTCACCCTTCCACCCAGCTTTGTGTTATCTGCAAATGTGGAGATATTACATTTAGTTCCCTCATCTAACTCATTAATATATATCGTGAATAGCTGGGGGCCAAGCACTGCAGTACCTCACTAGTGCCATAAAACATGAGATCAAAGCTAGAGCAGTTTTCTTCATCATGTAAACCCCAGTGTTGGATTACTGTCTTAAATTCATTGCTATGAACATATACAAGGTCTTTCTTCTGAAATATACCTTCATATATTTGATGCATGTCCGCTTGGCTAAATTTGTGCGAACAGTTTCTCTGCTGTAAGATTCTGTCAAGAAAATCCTGGGTTTTGGGGACTAAAATGAACAAAGAATTTGCCTGCCTATCGGAAAAGATTTCTTTATTTCTACTCTTCATTTCCTGTCTGCCAACCAGTTTTCTATCCATCTTAATACACTACCTCAATCCCAAATTGATTTCCTTCAGTTCCTCCCTCTCATTAAACCCTGTGTTCCCCAACATTTCTGATCTTATTTGTGACCTCTATTGTGAAGACAGAACAAAAGTACTTATTTAGTTGGTCAGCCATTTCTTTGTTGCCTATCATGAATTCCCTTGTTTCTGACTGTCATCACCAATTTTTTTCTCTTCACATATCTATAGAAACTTTTACAGTCAATTTTTGTGTACTCTATTTTCCCCTTCTTAATCAATCCCTCTGTCCTCATTTGGTGAATTCTAAACTGCTCCTCAGGGCTGTTGTTTTTTTCTGGCCAATTTGTATGCCTCTCCCTTGGATCTAATACTATCTGTAATTTTCTTTGTAAGCCATGGTTTGGCCACCTTTTCCCTTTTCCTTTTGCACTAGACAGGAATAAACCATTATTGCCGTTTGCCCATGCACTCTATGAATGTTTGTTATTGTCTATTCACCATCATCCCTTTAAGTAACGTTCCCCAATCCATCATTGCCAACTTGTGTCTCACATCATTGTATTTCCCTTTATTAAGATTAAGGACTCTAGTATCAGAATCAATTATGTCACTATCCATTTTGATGAAGAATGCTATCATATTATGGTCATTTATCCCCAAGGGGATGAGCACAACAAGATTGCCAATTATTTATTTCTCATTGCACAATACCAGTCTAGAATGGTCTGCTCTCTAGTTAGTTCCTCAACATATTGGTCTAGAAAACCATCCTGCATACACTCCAGGAATTCCTCCTCTACAGTATTGTAACTTATTTGATTTGTCCAAACTAAATGCAGATTAAAGTTACCCATAATTACACATGTTCCTTTATTGTATGTGTCTCTAATTTTCTGTGTAATATCTCATGTCATTTTCAACATCACCTCTACAGGTTGGGGTCTGTATGCAATCCCCACTTAAGTTTTTTTGCCCCTTTCACAGCTCTACCCATTCAAATTCCACATCGTCGGAACTAATATCTTTCTTCTCTATTGTGTTAATTTCCTCTGTAATCAGCAATGCAACTCCATCAACTTTTCCTTTTTGTCTGTCCTTCCTAAATTCTGAATATCCCTGGATGTTCAATTCCCATCCCTGGTCACTCTGCAGCCAACTACTTCATATCCATTGACATTTATTTGCGCGAATAATTCATCCACTTTATTCCAAATGCTCCACGCTATAAGGCACAGAGTCTTAAGGCTTGTTTTTGTAACATTATTTACCCCATACCCACTATTTTTCACTGAGGCCCTGCCTGATTCTGGCCCTTTATTTCTCTGCCTATCCATTTTCTTATTTCCCTTACTGTCTTTTGTTCTTGTCCTTGATTCCCCCTCCTGTGCCTTCTTGCATTGGTTCCCAGCCCCTGTTGTTTCAACGGCGGCACGGTAGCACAGTGGTTAGCACTGCTGCTTCACAGCTCCAGGGAACCAGGTTCAATTCTCGGCTTGGGTCACTGTCTGTGTGGAGTTTGCACATTCTCCTCGTGTCTGCATGGGTTTCCTCCGGGTGCTCCGGGTTCCTCCCACAGTCCAAAGATGTGCGGGTTAGGTTGATTGGCCAGGTTAAAAATTGCTCCTTAGAGTCCTGAGATGCGTAGGTTAGAGGGATTAGCGGGTAAATATGTGGGGGTAGGGCCTGGGTGGGATTGTGGTCGGTGCAGACTCGATGGGCCAAATGGCCTCCTTCTGCACTGTAGGGTTTCTATGATTCTATGATTTTAGTTTAAACCCTCTCCAACCACTCTAGTAAATACCCCATCAAGGACATCAGTCCCAGTGCTGCCCAGGTGTAAACCATATAGTTTGTTCTGGTCCCACCTCCCCCAGAACTGGTCCCAATGTCCGAGGATTCTGAAACCCTTCCCCTCGCACCATCTCTTCAGCCACGTATTCATCTGATATATTCTGCTATTTCTACTCTGACTAGCACATGGCACTGGTAGTAATCCTGAGATCACTACCTTTGAGCTCCTACATTTTAACTTACTTCCTAATTCCTATATTCTGCGTTTAGGACCCCATCCCTTTTTTACTTACGTCGTTTGTACCAATGTGTCCGATGGCCACTGGGTGTTCACTCTCCCCTTTCAGAATGTCCTGTAAGCATTCCAAGAGATCCTTGACCCCAGCACAAGGGAGGCGACATACAGTCCTGGCCACAGAAATGCCTATCTATTCCCCTTACAATTGAATCCCCTATAAGTATTGCATTCTCTAAGTGACGATCAATGTCTAATTGTAGATGAGTATTGATATCTACAGCAAAACAGTTGCAGTGCAAGTGTGGAAAGGCTATTGGCAGTAATTAATGCTTAGTTACCACTCAGTTTCCTCATGTTTCATTTAAACTGCTTCCAAAATAAGACAATTGTGTTCTTAGTTCTTAAAACAGCTAACTAATGCTTGGACTCCATCATATTTCAATGCTTCCTCCTCAATTCTGTTTACTCAGAGTGAAAGCAATTTATAAAGAAGCAAACACTTTGTTTATCGTGATAATACTGAATGCTCTACTGACTGGGAAATTCACCAGCAATGTCAGCCAGATTAAAGAATGAAATGCAAGTCTAGATCATATTCCTAGTGTTTGTTCAATTCTTCGCTCAGTCATTCCATTTGTAAAAGTTTAGGTTTTTTCATGGACTTACATTAAGAAGAATCCTTAATTCCGCTGTGTGAAAGCATCATACAAGTGAAACATAGCCAGCAAATGAGACTCAGCCACAATGTTAGCGAGGCAGTGACTGAACTAATATATCACTTTCATCTTTACCAAGAGTTTTTAGGCTGGCTCAATCCCTAGAAGCATTCAGTCCCAAGAAACTAACTTCTCAACATCTGTCATAATAGCCTCCAGGAAAATTTGTACTGCAGCAGCTGTGATATCTGATGCAGCACATAATATCGCAATACATCTTTTAATTTATTTAAGATGCATTACAGAGAATGTCTAAAACTCAATATTCCAGGAAATCCTAGTGAATACAAGATTTGTAAACAGTATAGGTTTTTAACAGTTATTGGCAAATGGAATTATAGACTCTTCCAACACACGGTGAGAGAGGCCATTCCCCTTCACCTGCCTCTTTGTTCATTTTAGTCCCCAAAACCCAGGATTTTATTGACAGAATCTTACAGAGGAGAACATGTTCAGACAAGTTCAGCCAAGCAGACATACACCAATATATGACGGTATACTTCGGAAGAAAGATCTTGTATATGTGCATAACAATGAATTTAAGACAGTAATCCAATGTTGGGATTTACATGATGAAGAAAACTGCTCCAGTTTTGATCTAAGGCAAAATACTGCGGATGCTGGAATCTGAAACAAAAGCAGAAAATGCTGGAAAATCTCAGCAGGTTTGACAGCATCTGTGGAGAGAAACTAGAGCCAACGTTTTGAGTCTGGATGGCCCTTCGTCAGAGCTCAACAAAGCTCTGAAGAAGGGTCATCCAGACTCGAAATGTTGGCTCTATTCTCTCTCCACAGAGGCTATCAAACCTGCTGAGATTTTCTAGCATTTTCTGTTTTTGTTCCAGCTTTGATTCAATGGTTAATGGCATTCTCTGGAATTGATTTAAATACAATATTTTAAATTATGACAAGGTACCCATGACTGATGATAAAATTCAGGTGTTCTTCTCACCTAAAAGGAGAACATGTTGAACAAGTAACACATGCAGTTATCAGAATTAAGTGATTCCATTGCAGGCAAGACGTTCTCCCACTATCATTTGTATCATGTAGGAAGGAAGCAACGTAGGAACAGAAATACGCCTTTCAGCCCCTCAGGTCTGTTCTGGACCATGGTTAACCTACATCTTAACTCCATCTACCCACCTTAGTTCCATAGCCCTTGTCCATCAACTTTAACATTTTCAATTTGAAATCTGCCTCAACTGGGCAAAACTTTAATAATTTATCTGGTTTCTATATTTTTCTTCATCCATGAATTGCAATTTGATTCAAATCATATTCCAGGAAGAGGTGGGACAAATGATACAGCTGTGGAATGTGAGACAGAACTGAGCTGATGAAAACATTCAATTCCGAGAAAATGAACATTCGACATCTTTGAAGGTAAAAGACAAACATTGCCCTTTGGTAATATCCAGAACATTGATTTGCTTTTTCCGTTTGTAAATTCTGACTGACCAGCATTCTATTTCCAATGGTTTCTGCTTTTGTTTCGAATGTTCAGTATTTTCAGTTGTTCACTTCTTAAAGATAGGAAATCAATTACAATAATTTTGCAAATAATATGTTTCAATCTTGATAACTTTAATTCTGATTTAATCATTTATTTTAGTCAAGTATTAATTTTGATTATTTCCAGCTAATGAGTGTAATTTGTTCTGTGAATCTTTGGTATAATAGCTTTACAAACTGTACTATAGGCTCCTTACTGTGTAAAAAATTCTATTCCTCAGCAATATTTTTTAATAACATTAGGAGGTAAGAATTAGGAGAATGAGTAGGCCATATGGTCCATCAAGTTTACTCTGCCATCCAATTAGATTAAGGCTGAACTCCATTTGAGCATTAACTCCACTTAGTTTCCTTAATGCTCAAAAATCTATCAATCTCAGTCTTGAATCTACTCTTTGAGCATGCACAGCTTGGTGGGGTTTGAATTCTGAAGATTCACAACCTTTGGAGTGAAGAAATATCTCCTCATCTCAGTTCACAATGGCTGACCACTTATTGAAGATTAAGACCCTTCATTTTAGACTCTCCAGCCAGAGGAAACAGTCTCTCAGCAACTACCCTCTAAATATTATATGCTTTTTAATCATTTGCAAGTGCTAATGCTCCTCCGCGATGTTACCTCAGTAGCTGCAGCATGGCTGGTGAAAGATTACTAATTTTCAGTGAAGGAGACTGAAAGATAGTCTTGAAAGATTACCTTGATCAACGCTGGGCTTAGAAGATCCAGCAGTTTGTTGGCTAACAGGTGAGAGCAACGACATTGTCAGAGTCCGGATGGGAGGATGAATGTTGTATGGTGAGAGAAGGCAATAGGTTTGTGCTCCTTGCAATCATTGCCACTCCCTAAATAAACTAATAAAGTTTATTTATTAGTGTCACAAGTCGGCTTACATTAACACTGCAATGAAGTTACTGTGAAAATCCCCCAGTCGCCACACTCTGGCGCCTGTTCGGGTACACTGAGGGAGAATTTAGCATGACCAATACAGCTAACCTGCATATCTTTCAGACTGTGGGAGGAAACCGGAGCACCCAGAGGAAACCCATGCAGACACGGGGAGAACGTGCAGACTCCACACAGACAGTGACCCAAGCTGGGAATTGAACCCAGGTCCTTGATGCTGTGAGGCAGCAGTGCTAACCACTATGCCACCCTTGGGCTTGGGCCTCAACAATCCTAATAATCTGTTGGAAGACAGATTGCTGGATTAATGCGAGACTCTGCAAGCCCCATGTACACTGTGATCCATATCCAATGATGGCAACAAGCAGACCCTGTATGAAAGAAGTTGGAGCTTCCACTATAGCATTCAGACTTTGGGTGGCAGCTGCTTGTACTGCAATGGAACCCGTGACCTTGGCCTCAGATGCTGCATCCTAGTTGTCTCCAGAAGTGTGCGACTTTCGTACTTTTTGGTCACGACTTTCGTACTGTAACAGATGGGCTCTAGGTCCTGCACAAAGCCATCTGATAATTTTGGTGTTGGGCTTCTCTATGTTCCTAAACAGTAACCAGAAGCTTTTTCTTAGGCTTCCCAATGCACCTGGCATTGAGTTGTGCATATCTATTTGTGTTCTTCAGTTAGTTGCCCCAACAATGTGTTCATCTGAGCCCTCCATAGCTAAACCCTTAAATGACATCACCCTCCTATTCTTGCACTCTGGTTGCACCATGTGCAGGGCTGAATGGCCTCCTTCTGCACTTCAGTTATTCTATGGTTCTATAGGTAAAAGTAAGGTAAAGTAATCATGGCTTCAGATGACCATAGGCTGACTGGTGATGATTTAACCCGAGGATCACCACATCTCAGGCGAGGGGCAAGGTTGAGAAGGCAGGGCCTTCATGAATAACCTCAGCCAGTACGGGGATGCGTCACTCTGCATCACTAACCAGCCATCCAACGAACTGAGCTAAACCAACACCCCTGGTCCAAAAGGGAAAAAAATAGGAGCTGTACACTTCCACATCTGCGAGTTTAAAATCAGAGGAGAATGTAAAAAGTAGATATGGGAACTACAAGGGGACCAATATACTTGCAGGGAGATTTGCTAGTGTTATTGGGGAGCGTTTAAACTAGATTTGCAGGGGGATGGGAACCAGAGTGCCAGAGCAGATACTGGAGCAGGGGTAAAAAGACAGGTTAGTTCAAGCAAAATCACAAATGGAAGGGTTGAGTGTGGTGGAAATAATCTTTTGAGGTGTGTCTATTTCAATGCCAGGAGTATTGTGGGGAAGGCAGATGAGCTGAAGGCGTGGATAGACACATGGAAATATGACATTATAGCCATTAGTGAAACTTGGCTACAGGAGGGGCAGGACTGGCAGCTCAATGTTCCAGGGTTCCAATGTTTCAGGCGGTATAGAGGCAGAGGGATAAAAGGTGGGGGGATGGCATTGTTGGTCAGGGAAAATGTTACAGCGGTACTCAGGCAGGATAGATTAGGGAGCTTGTCTACAGAGGCCCTATGGGTGGAGCTGAGAAACAGGAAAGGTATGACCACATTAATGGGGTTGCATTATAGACCACCCAATAGTCAGCGAAAATTGGAGGAGCAAATCAGCGGAGAGATAGCTGACAACTGCAAGAAACACAAAGTCGTGATAGTAGGGGATTTTAATTTTACACATATAGATTGGGACTCGCAGACTGTTAAAGGTTTAGATGGGGTAGAGTTTGTAAAATGTGTTCAGGACAATTTTCTACATCAGTATATAGAGATGCCAACTGGACAGGATGCGATATTGGATCTCCTGTTGGGAAATGAGTTAGGGCAGGTGATGGATGTGAGTGTGAGGGAACACTTTGGATCCAGTGATCATAATGCCATTAGTTTCAACCTGATCATGGATAAGGATAGATCTGGTCCTCGGGTTGAAGTTCTGAACTGGAAAAAGGCCAAATTTGATGAAATGAGAAGGGATCTGGGAAGTGTGGATTGGCACAGGCTGTTCTCTGGTAAGGATGTAAATGGAAAGTGGGAGGCCTTCAAAGGAGAAATTTTGAGAGTGCAGAGTTTGTATGTTCCTGTCAGGATGAAAGGCAAGGTAAATAGGAATAAGGAACCTTGGTTCTCGAGGGAGATTGTAACACTGATTAAGAGGAAGAGAGAGTTGTATGAAATGTACAGGCAGCAAGGAACACATCAGATGCTCGAGGAGTATAAAAAGTGCAAGAAGCTACTTAAGAGGGAAATCAGGAGGGCTAAATGAAGACATGAGGTTGCTTTGGCAGACAGAGTGAAGGAAAATCCAAAGAGCTTCTATAGGTATGTTAGGAGCAAAAGGATAGTGAGGGATAAAATTGTTCCTCTTGAAGACCAGAGTGGTAGACTGTGTATGGAACCAAAAGAGATGGGGGAGATACTAAATGGTTTTTTTGCATCCGTATTTACTGAGGAAACAGGCATGGAGTCTACGGAAATAGGGCAAACTGGTAGGGAGGTCATGGAACCTTTACAGATTAAAGGGGAGGAGGTGCTCGCTGTCTTGTGGCAAATCAGAGTGGATAAATCCCCAGGACCTGACAGGGTATTCCCACGGACCTTGAGGGAAGCTAGTGTTGAATTTGCAGGGGCCCTGGCAGACATATTTTAAATGTAAGTATTCACGGGGGAGGTGCAGGATGATTGGAGGGTGGCTCATGTTGTTCCGTTGTTTAAAAAAGGTTCCAAAAGAAGTCCGGGAAATTATAGGCCAGTAAGTTTGACATCGGTGATGGCCAAGTTATTGGAAGGTGTGATAAGGGATAGGATTTACAAATATTTGGATAGACAGGGACTTATTAGGGAGAGTCAACATGGCTTTGTGCATGGTAGGTCATATTTGACCAATCTATTAGAGTTTTTCGAGGAGGTTACCAGGAAAGTGGATGAAGGGAAGACGGTGGATGTTGTCTACCTGGATTTCAGCAAGCCCTTTGACAAGGTCCCTCATGGGAGGTTAGTTAGGAAGGTTCAGTCGCTAGGTATACATGGGGAGGTAGTAAATTGGATTAGACACTGGCTCAATGGAAGAACCCAGAGAGTGGTTGTGGAGGATTGCTTCTCTGAGTGGAGGCCTGTGACTAGTGGTGTGCCGCAGGGATCGGTGTTGGGTCCATTGTTGTTTGTCACCTATATCAATGATCTGGATGATAATGTGGTAAATTGGATCAGCAAGTTTGCTGATGATACAAAGATTGGAGGTGTAGTGGACAGTGAGGAAGGTTTTCAAAACTTGCAGAGGGATTTGGACCAACTAGAAAAATGGGCTGAAAAATGGCAAATGGAATTTAACGCAGACAAGTGTGAGATATTGCACTTTGGAAGGACAAACCAAAGTAGAACGTACAGGGTAAATGGTAGGACACTGAAGAGTGCAGTTGAACAGAGGGATCTGGGAATACAGGTACAGAATTCCCTAAAAGTGACGTCACAGGTGGATAGGGTCGTAAAGAGTGTCTTTAGTACATTGGCCTTTATAAATCGGAGTATCGAGTATAAAAGTTGGAGTGTTATGGTAAGGTTATATAAGGCATTGGTGAGGCCGAATTTGGAGTATTGTGTACAGTTTTGGTCACCTAGTTACAGGAAGGATGTAAATAAGGTTGAAAGAGTGCAGAGAAGGTTCACAAGGATGTTGCCGGGACTTGAGAAGCTGAGTTACAGAGAGAGATTGAATAGGTTGGGATTTTATTCCCTGGAGCGTAGAAGATTGAGGGGAGATTTGATAGAGGTGTATAAGATTTTGATGGGTATAGATAGAGTGAATGCAAGCAGGCTTTTTCCGCTGAGGCTAGGGGAGAAAAAAACCAGAGGGCATGGGTTAAGGGTGAAAGGAGAAAAGTTTAAAGGAAATATTAGGGGGGGCTTCTTCACGCAGAGAGTGGTGGGAGTGTGGAATGAGCTGCCGGATAAAGTGGTAAATGCGGGGTCACTTTTAACATTTAAGAAAAACTTGGACGGGTTCATGGATGCGAGGGGTGTGGAGGGATATGGTCCAAGTGCAGGTCAGTGGGACTAGGCAAAAAATGGTTCGGCACAGACAAGAAGGGCCAAAAGGCCTGTTTCTGAGCTGTAATTTTCTATGGTTCTATGGAAGGATATTGTCAATTTTGATGGTTTCAACCCCATTGCTGGCCATATCTAAGGTATGGAGAATTCTAAAAAGATAGGCTTAAAATGGGCAGAGAAGCATCATGTCAGGGACAACTGAGAATTTGGCGCTGTCAGGAGTTACAACAAAAGTACATTTGTTGCCAAATATTAACCTTATTAAAGAAGCTTTTTTCCAATTTACAGCAATCAACTTGGCAATTGAAAAAATGCACATCTGATGTTCAGCCACCATGTTTCACAACATTTCAGTTAAAATGAGTTTTTAAAGCTGTCACTTAAAAACAAGGTCCTGGTTCAATATCTTTCGTGAGTAAAATGATAACTAACACTGAGGATTTTACCTGCAGCAATGCAGTTTTCCAGCTTACTCTTTGACTCTCCAACTAACTTTTAACACTCTATTTTCATTGCACTGGACCCCTTCTCCTTTTTCCTTGCAGAATTTAGTTCCTTCATTTAGTTTTTGCTCTTTATTTTTCATAGTAAATCAACTCCTTATTTTCAGAGAGCTTTGCTTTTTTCTTTGTAGAACAACCTGCCTTCCCATTTGTTCTGACCTGGTAACCTTCCATGAACTAAATGTAAGTTGGGAATACCCAAGTGGATCGGATTCTGATTTCTAATTATAATGTATGAATGCTTCATGATGTAGTCTTGTAGGAAAGCCAAGAGAGGCAGTTCTGGAATCACGTTAGAGCAAGGAACTAGGCATCATGGCACCACGGAGTACAGTGATCAGAGGATCATGAAATTCATTGTAATCATGGATTCAGAAACACTGAAACTAGGCATATAATTTTCAAACAACTGAAACATATGCATAAGATAAATAGGGTAGACAAAACTAAAATCAATTAACAATATGCAACAAATCTTAGTTGTGAAATAAGGAGAGAGTCCTGAATAAAGAAAGGTGAAAGGGTCCAATGGATGAATGTGGAAACATGTTATAAACCTGGTCGGGGGTGTGAGAAAAACCTATAAAAAATAATTACTGGCAAAGCTGCAACATTAAGAAAGTCTTTCAAAACCACAACAGTAAGGCAGTTCAGAGAGGAGGTGAGAATAGATAAAAAGATACTAATGAGTTGAAACTTAGGGCAAGTAAAAGATAATGAACACGCTAAATGATGACATTCATTGAACATTCACTGTGGAAGAGTATTATGCCTTCCCTGAATAGCAATAATAAATGGCAGAATTACCTACTTTAACATAATTGAAATGGAAGTCACAGACGATCCAAATGTGTTCAAAATAAATAAATCCCCAGGATGGATGGTATTCATCACAGAATTGTTATGGTGCAGAAGGAGGCCATTCAGCCCATCGTGTCTGCACTGGCTCTTCAAATGAACATTGTGGCTTAGTTCCATTCTCCTGTCTTTTCCCTATACACTTGCACATTATCTATATGTAATAGGACAAACTAGGGATGGTATTTGTATAGCATTAAAAATAAATAGGATGGAGTTGATGGATTTTTGGAAAGTCCTTATGAGTTGAAAGCAGGCTAGAAAGTGACAAAGCAATTCTGTAGATCATAGAAACCCTACAGTGCAGAAGGAGGCCATTCGGCCCATCGAGTCTGCACCGACCACAATCCCACCCAGACTCTACCCCCATATCCCGACATATTTACCCGCTAATCCCTCAAACCTACACATCTCAGGACTCTAAGGGGCAATTTTTAGCATGACCAATCAACCTAACCCGCACATCTTTGGACTGTGGGAGGAAACTGGACACCCGGAGGAAACCCATGCAGACACAAGGAGAATGTGCAAACTCCACACAGACAGTGACCCAAGCTGGGAATCGAACCCAGGTCCCTGGAGCTGTGAAGCAGCAGTCCTAACCACTGTGCTACCGTGCCGCCCCATCCATCCGTTTACCATCAGGTATCCATTACCATCAGGGCCAGGTAAAATAAAAGAATCAATAATCACAAGGAATCAAAAGTGATGTAATAAGAACATGGCTTCATCAAGGATCAATAGAAAATCCAAAAAAGGCAGCTGCAATGGTCTGGCATATTTCAAGAATGGAAACCACTAGAGTATCTTTTAAATTGCTGCTTACAGAGACATGGAATAAGAAGCCAAAGAAGACTGAAAAAGCGCTGGATAAACAATTTCAAGGGTGACTTGTCACAGAAAGACGACTGATTTGGCCAAGCTTTCAGAACTAACAGCAGAATGAATCCATTTGGAATATTAGTGACTCTCTTATATTAATGGACTGCAAGCTTTGTCCAAGAGAAAAGAGCACAAAACTAGCTCAATCTTTTTGATAGGTGTAACTTCTCAGTTTTGGTATCATCCTTACAAATCATTTTTGCACGTTTGCCAATGCCTCAATATTCTTTTTTATAATATGGAGACCAGAACCATGCAGAGTACCCTTATCGTGGTCTAACCAATGTCCTACACAAGATTACAGCTTCTCTACTTTTCAATTATATTCCTCTCAAAATAAATCCCAGTGCCTCTAATTTTAGTGATTTGAGTACATGTCCCCTGTAGTATAAGGGTCTTGCACATGTAGGGTTAATGTTGGACTGAGTACTGTACCATCCACACGATGATGTAAGAGACACATGACCCAGCACTAGGGATCAGTCTCGTATTGGACAGAGCCACGTGCACAAGCAAGCATGGGGGCAGCTCCTAGCCTGAGCCCTTTAGAACATATAAAAACATAGTTATTGTAGTTAAATACATATGGCATATGGTTAACCTACTTAAAATTACAAAGACTTCATGCAGACCTACCGAATGGTATTCAACAGCTGACAACATAACCCAAATTCTTTTGCTTTGCTACCCCATTTGTTTTCCAAGCAGTATGTAGCTTGCTTATTTGTCCTACCAAAATGTCCACTTACCTGTATTAAAATGTATCTGCCAATTACATGCCTATTTCATAGGTTTATTAGTATCTGACTGTATTTTGTCATAATCGCGGCACGGTAGCACAGTGGTTAGCACTGCTGCTTCACAGCTCCAGGGTCCCGGGTTCGATTCCCGGCTCGGGTCACTGTCTGTGTGGAGTTTGCACATTCTCCTCGTGTCTGCGTGGGTTTACTCCGGGTGCTCCGGTTTCCTCCCACAGTCCAAAGATGTGCGGGTTAGGTTGATTGGCCAGGTTAAAAATTGCCCCTTAGAGTCCTGGGATGCGTAGGTTAGAGGGATTAGCGGGTAAATATGTGGGGGTAGGGCCTGGGTGGGATTGTGGTCGGTGCAGACTCGATGGGCCGAATGGCCTCCTTCTGCACTGTAGGGTTTCTATGATTTCTATGATTTCCTCACAGTATTAAATTATAGCTCTGCACCCTAAATTCAGTGTCATCTGCAAATTGTGAAATTGCACTTCCAATTCCAGAGTCCAAGTCATTTCAGTTAGTGTTAAGCAAAAGTGCTCAAAGTAATACTTCACTCACATCCTTTACTGTCCAACTTTACTCTACACTATTTTCTGTTTGGCAGACAGCTTGCTATTTGTTTTAAGACCCTTAGCTATGAGTCTACAGTACGGTACTTTATTGAAGGCCTTTTGAAAATATTGATGAATTACATCTACCTTTGTCTGCTTTTTGTTATTTGGTAAAATAATTTAATACGGATAATAAAGCATGATAGCTCTTTATTATTATTTAGATTTCCAGATTTTTTTCTATGACGTTTTGAGAAAGATTCTGAAAGGGTTAATAATCACACAAGTTTAAAAATCACATAAGCTGCACATTGAACTTCAGTCACAAAGGGAAAGCAATGTGCAAACCACAGGTTTTGATTAAAGCAGACCCAGATAAGTGCCAATGATCATTTAATTGAACAATGTGCAGCTGTAGCTCATGTTTGCCCATTAGAATAAGGAACAATGGAAAGGGAGGTTGAGATACCATTGGTCAGCGATATAGCTATCATATATTGATGATATAACATGCACGAGTTTTGATTAGATGCTGTACCCTTATGTATGCATGACGTAACCTTAATCAATAACTATGAGTGGATAGAGATAACTCTGAAACCGTGACTAGTATATGTTAATTACTTGTAATCAAATTTGAACTATAATTGCTTGTGTGTTTCTGAATTTTACACTCTGACTGGTTTGAATGACACAGTGGAGTCTTGTACTGCTGCAATTTGCCAATAAATCATCTTGAAACCACTCTCCGACTTTGTCTTGCTACTTGAGGGGAACGAGTTTGAAAATACAGCAAGAAAAACATTGTGACAACCCCATTACAAATTCCATGATCTTTCCAATAACAAGCATTATGCTCACTAGATTTATTCTCTCTTCCCTTTTAAACATAGGAATCATATTAGCAGCCTGTCACTACTCTGGCACTACTACATTATGTAATAGTTTTTGATATGTATGCAATAATGCCTCCAAGTTATTTTAACATGCATTACAATCCATCTAGACATGGGGTTATATCTCCTCTAAGTTTGATTAGAGCATCAATTATTGCCATGTCTTCTGCCTTAAATGTCATTGTATGTTCTTGATCTATTCTTCTAATGTGATGTTAACCCTATTAGTTTGATTGGAAAGTACCAGAATTGGCATGAAACCAAAAAATTGCAGGAAATATTTAGCAAGTCAGGCAGTATATGTGGAAGTTCCTCAAGATGCAGACATTTACTGCAGAGGTAGTTTCTGTGGGTGAAGCTGGTGTCCATCAGATCCCGCAAGCTTCAGCTGTAACACATCACTTTCCCTGCCATTTTGGTGCACTAGATTTATCTAATTAGGTTTCAAGCTTAGAAATATCACTCAACTGTTGTCCGAGTTTGCATGGTATACAGCACAAAATGATCAGATTCGGTTCATGAGAAATGTGTCTTTGATGGAATGACACCTAACTCCTATCCTTTGTATATTTTTGATATGTAGATGATATGTTTGCGATATTTACATCTGCAATGTAAATGTAATAATTTTCTTACATAGAATCCCTACTGTGCATTCGGCCGTTAAGCCTGCACCGAGAACAATCAAGGCCCTATCCCCGTAACCCTACGCATTTACCCTGTTAATTCCCCTGACACTAAGGGGCAATTTAGTTTAGCTAATCAACCTAACTAGACATCTTTGGACTGTGGGAGGAAACCAGGGCACCCAGAGGAAACCCATACAAACACGGGGAGAATGCGCAAACTCCACATAGACAGATACCCAAAACCGGAATTGAACCGGGGTCCCTGGTGCTGTGAGGCTGTAGCCCACGTCTCAATGGGCCACATCCTGTGCACAAATTTGCATTTGAAAGGGAGCAGTCAAATAAACTCCTCTTCCTTCAGGGGGTTCTCGTGCAGATGTCTACCTTCACCGGTAAAAATATGCATTGGAATTCTTCCTGTTCCACATGCTTAAAGATTAGTCTTACTGACAATCTTGCAAATAGGGTCCGAGCCATTTGCACACCATGCAGACTTAATGCTGAAAGAGGGAGCATCAAAAACATCCTGCAGAATAATGGCTAACATGATCAGATTATTTCCCACTGCATATCACACAAACTCGTGAATGGGCCTAAGGCCCTCACTTTCGGCCCTGAAAAGTGCCCACTATACCTCAGATTACCCAGGAAGGTATCTCAAAATTTTGAGCAACGATTGAAGCTAGCCACTCTTTTTCCAATAACAGGATGTTGCCATCAAGCCAAAAAAGCATTCTGCCCATCACTCAAATCAACAATGTGGTATATGAATTTCAGTGCCAATGTGATGCTAGGTATGTATGTCCCAGAAACTGGCGGATCATCTCAAACTGCATGTCCTAGTTACTGTTCACAATGGTAAGGTACAGATCATACCCAACCAGCCCATGGTTGCAAAACTCAAAATGCTGTGTCCAATATTAGATGTGATTCCGCAATTGAACAATAATTGCTAAATAATCTTCAATGTGCCACGGATTACATTGGCAACCAATTTAAGATTGTCGGTAAGGCATGCAGTGCTATACATTTGCATGTACTGGAAGCTACACATATTAATACACAAGGCCCTTTCTTTGCAGACGGAAAGCACAGCACAGATACACACATTGCGCTTTTTTCAGCTAAACAAAATAGGTGACAGTCATTCGCTGATTTATTCCCCAATGCAACGCTTTAACCAATCATGGTCAAGCTGCTTGGTTTAAATTTCAGTGGAAGTTATCTGCCAGTCACCATCAACTGGTGTATTCTCTGTGGCAACACCCCATGATGTGGAGATGCCGGCATTGGACTGGGATAAGCACAGTAAGAAGTCTCACAACACCAGGTTAAAGTCCAACAGGTTTATTTGGTAGCAAATACCATAAGCTTTCGGAGCGCTGCCCCTTCGTCAGATGGAGTGAAAATCTGTTCTCCAACAGTGCACAGAGACACAACATCAAGTTACAGAATACTAATTAGAATGCAAATCTCTACAGCCAGCCAGGTCTTAAAGGTACAGATAATGAGGGTGGAGGAATGTTCCCTCCATCCTCATTATCTGTACCTTTAAGACCTGGCTGGCTGTAGAGATTTGCATTATAATTAGTATTCTGTAACTTGATGTTGTGTCTCTATGCACTGTTGGAGAACAGATTTTCACTCCATCTGACGAAGGGGCACCGCTCCGAAAGCTTATGGTATTTGCTACCAAATAAACCTGTTGGACTTTAACCTGGTGTTGTGAGACTTCTTACTGTGCAACACCCCATGGCAGGGATACCAATTAGAATCCGCTTGCCAACCAATCAGCATTCTCTTCTCTTACAGTACAAATTGTTATTTTCCTCTTATACAGGTATTCCTGCACAGTGTCCTGATGAATACAAGATGAAAAGCTTCGACAGGTCTCTTTTTTCAGTAATACGCAAAGGTCTAAACTACGAAATGATTATTTGTACCAAGTAGTTTAACTAGTTAAGCTATAAATTTAATGCAATATGTATATCTCCTCAGTACCAGTTTAAATACTGCCTGAATTTAGAGGGATAAAGTTTTAAAAACTCAACAAACAATCCACCTATCTGCTCACCTAATCGAAGCCTTGAACAATCTCCAGTTACAGGAGGCTGAAAAATTGTTATAAAAAGTGACGCCTCTTTTCCCCCTCTGCACGGAATTCCCAAGTGCATCAAATTCCCAAGTTACCATCCATACAGTTAGGCCTCATCACACCTTGCTCCCACATTCTGTCTGATGGCATAAGCTGTCTACTTTGACAGTGAGTTAATGGCTCACACACAACTTGTAATTGCTACCCACTACAGTGATGAATACCTATTCACTTTCAATTGATTGACAGATAAATGCCACAGCCAGGCATTTTCTGCTAACTGAGCTCGTTAACCTGCTTGCACTTTTAAAGTGCTAAATCAGAGTCTGACTGCCAATCTAAATTTCAGTTTGAGAAAATATTATCAGAGAAGCTCCTTCAGTAAATTTCCAAGTTAGCACTCGTGCCTCGTCGCACTGTGTGCTCCTACACATTTTCAGTCAGCCTCAGGGACCCCCAGAGCTGGAGACTAAGCCAGCTGCCTGGAGGTGGGAAAGCAGTACTCCCGGCAAGCTCCAAGGCCCTCTCTGCCTGCCAACCCTCAGCTGTTGCCACAGGCTGTCCGATGAAAGGAATCCCACTCCACTATGATCAGCCAGCTGCTAAAGACATTTATACCTTTTACATTATCCCTAGGCCTTTATATTGAGTATGACCTGGAAGTGCTTGGTGCAGATGATGTTAGATGTCAACAATTGCCAAATATTCCATTCACCAGTAATAATGCACTTCAATCAGATCAACACAAATCATCCCACAAAATCTTATGAAAAAGTGGATCTTTAAATTCTTGTTATTTCCCTGACTAGAATGCACTGTTAATGATGACAGCATTCACTTTTTGAAATGTATTCTTTCATGGGATATGGATATCACTGGCAAGGTCAGCATTTGTGGCCCATCCCCAATTAACCTTGAACTGAGTGGCTTGTCACACCATTTCAGGGGACAGATAAGAGTCTACCACATTGCTGTGGGTCTGGAGTCACATGTCGGTCAGACCAGGTAAGGATGGCAAATTTCTTTCCCTACAGGGCATCAATGAACCACATGGATTTTCTTAATTATCAATGATAGTTTCATAGCCCCCATGGAGTACCATTTTACAATTCTAGATTTTAAAAATTGAATGGAATTTAAATTCCAACAACTCCCATGGTGGGATTTGAACCCATGTCTCCAGAGGACTGGTGAAGGTTAATGTCCAGTGATATTACCACTACACCATCATCACACCCCAGTGGGTGCCTCTGTCTAATGTTTTGATTTTCCTCACAAATATTAACACACTTGCACAATGAATTTAAAAGGAAGTAATTTGGCACTTTAAGGCATTGGAATATTAATGTACAAATATCCAACAGTTTTCCAAAGATCTATTCTGTTATCATGGCAGATGCATTAACTCATTTAAAATAAAGAAACATAGGGTGGGATTTTACAGTCTCGCTCGACCCGAGACCAGACAATCCTGCCTGAGGTCAACGGACCTTCCCAATGTCCGCCCCTCGCCCACTCCGATTCCCGTGACGGGCTGGGGGGAAGAATTCCGGCGATAATTTATTAATGCAGATCATAGAATCCCTACAGTGCAGAAGGAGACCATTCGACCGATCGAGTCTGCACCAACTCTCCGACAAAGCATCTTACCCAGGACCACCACCCTATTCCCGTAACCCCATGCGTTTACCTCACTAACCTACACATCTTGGGACACTAAGGGGCAAATTATCATGGCCAATCCAGTTAATCTGCACATAGAACATAGAACATAGAAAGCCACAGCACAAACAGGCCCTTCGGCCCACAAGTTGCGCTGATCATATCCCTACCTCTAGGCCTATCTATAGCCCTCAATCCCATTAAATCCCATGTACTCATCCAGAAGTCTCTTAAAAGACCCCAACGAGTTTGCCTCCACCACCACCGACGTCAGCCGATTCCACTCACCCACCACCCTCTGAGTGAAAAACTTACCCCTGACATCTCCTCTGTACCTACCCCCCAGCACCTTAAACCTGTGTCCTCTCGTAGCAACCATTTCAGCCCTTGGAAATAGCCTCTGAGAGTCTACCCTATCCAGACCTCTCAACATCTTGTAAACCTCTATCAGGTCACCTCTCATCCTTCGTCTCTCCAGGGAGAAGAGACCAAGCTCCCTCAACCTATCCTCATAAGGCATGCCCCCCAATCCAGGCAACATCCTTGTAAATCTCCTCTGCACCCTTTCAATGGCTTCAACATCTTTCCTGTAATGAGGTGACCAGAACTGCGCGCAGTACATCTTTGGAGAGTGGGGAGAAACCGGAACATGTTGTCACATGTACCCCAAAACATGTGACAATAATAAATCAAATCAAAAAATATCAAAATGTGAATTTTGAGGCAGATTTGCAATTAAGAATAAACAAAGAATAGTACAGCACAGGAACAGGCCCTTCAGCCCACCAAGTCTGTGCCGACACAAATGCCTCTCTAATCTAATATTTTCTTGCCTCTATGTGGTCCATATCCCTTTATTCCCTGCCTATTCATGTATCTATCCAAATGCCTCTTGAAAGTTGTTATGGAATCTGCTTCCACCACCTCCTCCGGCAGTGCATTCCAAGCATTCACCATCCTCTGAAAAACTTGCTCCCTTACATCTCTTTTAAACTTTCCCCTTCTCACTTTCAACCTATGGCCCAAGTAATTGACCTTTCAACTCAGGGAAAAAGACTTTGACAATCCACTCTATCCAAGCTTGTCATAATCTTGTAAACCTCTATCCCCTCTCATCCTCCGACGCTCCAATGAAAACAATCCAAGTTTGTTCAACGTTTCTTCATAGTCCATATCCTCCAAACCAGGCAATATCCTGATAAATCTCTTCTGCATCCTTTCCAATTGCATCAACATCTTTCTGGCAGTGTGGCGACCAGAATTGTACACAATACTCCAAATGTGGCCTTATACAACTGCAACATGATTTTCCAATTCCAATACTCAATCCCTACCGATGAAGGCCAGCATGCCATACGCCTTCTTGACCACCTTATCCACCTGAGTTGCCACCTTCAGGCAACCGTGTGTCTACACATCTAGATCCCTCTTTATGCTAATATTTCTAAGGGCTCTACCATTTACTCTATACTTCCCTTCTGCAGTAGACCTTCCAAATCGCATCACCTCACATTTGTCTGGGTTAAATTCCATCTGCCATCTTTCAGCCCAGGTCTCCAGCCGATTTATATTCTGCTGCATCCTCTGACAATCCACCTCACTCTCCGCTACTCCCCCAATTTTTATATCATCTGCAAATTTACTAATTAGACCACCTACATTTTCCTCCAACTCATTTATATATATTGCAAACAACAGAGGCCCCAGCACTGATCCTTGTGGAACACCACTTGTCACAGACCTCCAGTTAGAAGAGTACCCTTCCACTGCTACTCTCTGCTTTCTATGGCCAAGCCAGTTTTGTATCCATCTTATCAGCTCACCTTGGATCCCGTATGACTTCACCTTCTGTATCAGCCTGCCATGAGGAACCTTATCAAAGGCTTTACTGAAGTCCAAGTATACAATATTCACTGCCAGCCCTGGTCAATTTTTCTTTTACTTCCTCAAAGAACTCAATCAAGTTTGTGAGACATAATCTCCTTCACAAAACCATGCTGCTTATCACTAATAAGCCTTCTCTTCTAGATATGAGTACATCCTGTCCCTAAGAATCTTCTCCAATAATTTCCCCACCACTGGATGAAAGCAAATTATTGCCGATGCTGATATCTGAAACCAAAAGAGAAAATGCTGGAAAACCTCAAAAAATTAATCAACTTCGCTTCCAGTTTCCACCCCTCCATCGCCTTCACCTGGTCTATCTTAGACACTTCCCTTTCCTTCTTTGACCTTTCTGTCTCCATTTCTGGCAATAGACTATCTACCAGCTTTGACAAAGGGCCATCTGGACTCAAAGCGTCAGCTCTTTTCTCTCCTAACAGATGCTGCCAGATCTGCTGAGATTTTCCAGCATTTTCTCTTTTAATTTCCCCACCACTGATGTAAGGCTCATAGGCCTGTTATTCCCCAGATTGTCTCTTCTGCCCTTCTTAAACAGAGGAACAATGTTAGCTACTCTCCAATCCTCTGGTACCTCGCCCGTGGCTAAAGAGGATACAAAGATTTTGGCCAAGGTCTCAGCAATTTCTTCCCTCCCTCTCTCTCAGAATTCTGGGATAGACCTTTTCTGGCCCTGGGAAATTATGCACTTTTCAAAACCTCCAATACCTCTTCCCTTTTTATCTCAACTTTCTTAGAATGTCAACATCCTTCTTTCTATACTCCCCATCCACCACATCTTTCTCCTTTGTGGATGCTGATGCAAAGTAATTGTTAAGGACCTCACCCACCTCATCTGGCTCCACACTCAAATTCCCTCCACTGTCCTTGAGTGGACCTAACCTTTCCTTTGCTACCCTCTTCCTCCTTACATTTTTTGGCCCCGTTTGGTCCTCCTATGTCCCTGTTTAAGCTCTTTCCTGCTATCTTTGTATTCCTCAAGAGCCATTTTCAATTTCCTGAAATTTATGTATGCCTCCTCCTTCTTTTTGACTAAGCTCACAATCTCTCTGGTCATCCAGGGTTCCTGAATCATGCCATCTTTATCCTTAGGGGGACTTGTCCTGAATTGTTAACAACTGACTTTTGAAAGATTCCCACATATTGGATGTGGATTTACCCTCAAACATGTGCCCCCAGTCTCCATTCCCTAGCTCCTGCCTTAACACTCTGTGTCTGAGCGAGACCCCAAAGACAGGTTCTCTGATTCATGTCACTCACAGCCAATCAGGTACAAACATACAAAGAGCAAAGAATGGTACAGTACAGGAACGGGCCCTTCGGCCCTCCAAGCCTGCGCCGAACACGTTTACCTATCTAACCAACCGCTTATATCCCTCTATTCCCCGTTTGTTCATATGCCTATCAAGATAAGTCTTAAATGTGGCTAACGTAACTGCCTCAACCACCTCACTTGGCAGTGCATTCCAGGCCCCCACCACCCTTTGTGTAAAAAACTTCCTCTGCACATTTCCACTGAACCTTTCCCCCCTTATCTTGAACTTGTGCCCCCTTGTAATTGTCATTTCTGCCCTGGGAAAAAGCTTCCAACTGTTCACCTTATCTATACCTCAGCCTTCCTCTTTCCAGGGAGAACAATCCCAGTTTATTCAATCTCTCCTCATAGCTAGTACCCTCCATACCAGGCAACATCCTGGTAAACCTTTTCTGCACTCTCTCCAAAGCCTCCATGTCCTTCTGGTAGTGTGGTGACCAGAATGTGGTGATACAGTATTCCAAATGTGGCCGAACCAACATTTTATACAACTGTAAAATAATTTGCCAACTTTTATACACAATGCCCCGTCCGATGAAGGCAAGCTTGCCATATGCTTTCTTCACCACCTTTTCCACCTGTGCTGCCACTTTTAAGGACCTGTGGACCTGTAGACCCAGACCTCTCTGTGTGTCTATGCTCCTGACTGTTCTGCCATTTATTATATAGCTCCCACCTGAATTGGATCTACCAAAATGCATCACCCCGTATTTGTCTGGATTAAATTCCATCTGCCATTCCTCCACCCAATTTTCCAGTCTATATATATCCTGCTGTATTCTCTGACAATCTTCGTCACTATCCGCAACTCCGCCAATCTTAGTATCATCCGCAAATGTGCTAATCAGACCAGCTACGTTTTCTTCCCAGTCACTTATATATATATTACAAACAGCAGAGGTTCCAGCACTGATCCTTGTGGAACACCACTAGTTACAGACCTTCATTCAGAAAAACACCCTTCCACCGCTATCCTCTGACTTCTATGGCCAAGCCGGTTCTAAATCCATACAACTAGTTACCCCCTGATCCCGTGAGCTTTAATCTTTTGCATCAGCCTGCCATGAGGGACCTTGTCAAATGCCTTATTAAAGTCCATGTAGACAACATCCACAACCCTTCCCTCATCAATCATTTTTGTCACCTCTTCAAAAAACTCAACTAAATTAGTGAGACATGACCTCCCACGTACAAAACCATGCTGTCTGTCGGCAAACCCGCCCACAATGGAAAGGTCAATCATTATTCCCATGCACAGATAAAGGCACAGGACCTATTGGGTCTTGGTTCTGCACAGGTGCTATGGAGACATTCACATGTTTAGAACTACATTACCCATGCTGCATGTGGCCAAACATCTGTGCAATGAGGAACGTCAGTAAGGAATCAAGGGGAGACCCACCCCGTGATGCCTGATGGGAGCATAGGGGCAGTTGGCGCCCAGCAGGCAGGATTTTACAGCCTCGCTCAACACCCCAGCTATGACTGTAACACCACATTCTGCACTCTCTCCTTTCCTTCTCTATGTGCGGTATGCTTTGTCATTGTAGCATGCAAGAAACAATACTTTTCACTTTGTACTAATACATGTGACAATAATAAATCAAATCAAATCAAATCGATTTAATCAGCAGCAGTACTCCTAAGATGATATCCAATTTCCTTGTGGCAACCCATAGAATTTCAAGGCACATAGAAAGCTACTTGGCCCACCGTTGTAATTGCACAGCTCTCAGAAAGAACAATCCACATCATCCTCCCATACTTCTCTATGTTTTAAATTTCAGATATAATGGTGGATTCTATTCCTGCCTCTGTTTCTGTTGGAAACGTTCTGTGTCCTACCAACCCCTCAATTCACATCAATAGCCATTGTATCATTACATTTAATTGGTTGAGAATGCTATTGCTGCAGACAAGTAGCTTTCCCTGCTCTGAGAATGGGTTCAATCTTCAGGTATAAAGAGAGGTTTCACAAATGGAGATTGGGGTGAGCCGGTTGATAGAAAGTTATCAAGAAGAAGAATAAAGCTGTTTACATGAATGGTCCCAAAAATAAATATTTCACAAAATATAAAACATTGGCAAGTGGCATATAGATATCAGAAACAGTTTAAATTAACTAAAGCCACAACTGAATGCCAAAAATGCCAAGGGAAAAAAAACTGATCAGGTGGCATTTCAATGGTAAAGCTTTATAAATTCTATCGGTGGCCAGACAAGTCACATAAGTCCTATGGTGGTCAGAAGTGAGGAGTAAGATGTGGCTGAAATTAAAAATATATATTTTCTATTCATTTTCACTATTGAAGATGATACCGTGGTAGGTATAAAAGCTTTAGAGATCGACTCCTTAAAGGCAAATGCATAACTGGCCTTAGCGTGGTTTGGGGCACCGAAAATTGATCAGGTTGCTAGAACTCACAACATTTAACCTCAAATGCTGGAGAAAATCAGAGAGGTGCTATCTGAATCATTAGATTAGAAGACTAATAGTTCTTTGAGATATGGACTAGTTTGAATTGACTGAAGAAAAGGCTTGAATGTTTGCACACATGTACCAAGCCCCAATCGTTAATACCTAGATAAGAACATCCGAATAAGAGTAGGCCATTCAGCTCCTTGAGTTTGTTCTGTCATTATGGTTGATCTGTATCTTTACCCAGTTTTATTCTATATTTTGTAAGTAAAACTCTGCACATCATGTTTTCAATATCTTTGAATTACATAATTAAACTGCTGCACAATGAATTTCTAGCTGTGCTAAAGACCAATAATTCAATGATGCATGGTTCAAAATAAAATGCTAACTGACACTAATATTTTTCACAAAAAAAACATTGTTATACATGTTTGGGACTCAAATGATTAATATATAGGAAAACAATATGACAGAAGATTGAGAAATTATACGGCCAACACATTGTCCTGGAGCTCCTGCATCTCAACGTTTCCCACTACACTACTGGTGGTCGGGAGGTTGGAGACAGAGACAGAGAGAGCACGGGTGTGTGTGAGGGCGGGGGAGGGAGGGGGGGGGGATGGTGAAGAGTGTTTGGGGGAGAGATAGTGTGTGCGAAGAGTTGGTGCAGACTCGATGGGCCAAATGGCCTCCTTTTGCACTGTAGGGAATCTGTTCTATGAGATATCTTCACTGCTTTCTTCTCTTAACTTCTGCACCATCCTGGTAAATCTCCTGTGCACTCTTTCTAGCGCTTCCACATCCTTCTTATAGTGAGGTGACCAGAACTGCACCAAATGAGTTTTCATTATCAGTGATTTCAGCATCCAACACAACCCATCATATCCCACTGTCTCTGTCCCTGGAAAAAGCTATCCTCCAGTTCACTTCAAACTGCAATTTCAAAATCCTAATTAGCCCTCAATTTGCAACAGCATTGCTGCACAGCTACTAATTTACTCAACCTCATTGTCACCTCCACTTTTAAAGTCCCCAAACAAACAATTTCTCTCTCTCACCTTGACCATTTCCCGGTACAGCCCTCATTTTCACTCACTTAAGTCAAAGGAAATTGGGCGGCACAGTGGTTAGCACTGCTGCTTCACAGCTCCAGGGGCTTGGGTTCAATTCCTGGCTTGGGTCACTGTCTATGTGGAGCTTGCACATTCTCCCTGTGCCTGCGTGGGTTTCCTCCTGGTGTTCCGGTTTCCTCCCACAGTCCAAAAATGTGCAGGTTATGTGCATTGGCCATGCTAAATTGCCCCTTAGTGTCCTGGTTGTGTTGGTTAGCAGGATAAAGCAGGATATGTAGGGCCTAGATGGGATTGTTGTTGGTGCAGACTCAATGGGCCAAATGGCCTCCTTCTGTCGGGATTCTATGATTCTATGAATGTGAATTTGAAAGGTTCTGGTGCACAACTGGTTCAGACATTCACTGTCAGATCTGGCTGGACCACTTAAAATAATACTGGGTCCTATTTGCATCGGCTAAAACTGTCCCCTCTTCCAGGATCATCCTGGAATGTAAAGATAACTCCCAGCTTCTTTTGTTGACTGCAGACCATCTTCTTACCTGGTCTAGCCTACATGTGACTCCAGAGCCTCAGCAATGTGGTTGACTCTCAAATGCGTAGCTAGAGATGGGCAATAAATGCTGGACAGCCAGTGATGCCCACGTCCCATGAATCAATTTTAAAAACCCTCTCTGCAGTCTCCTCTGCCTCATAAAAGCATGGAAGTAATGCAAAACCATCATAAATTAATGTTTAGACTTCAGCTGCAACATTGTGTCTAATTCTCCGTATTACACACTGGAAAAGACATCAAGGCCTTGGAGAGGATGCAGACGAGGAAGCCTCAGGAAAGCAGCCAACATGATCAAGGACCCCACACATCCCAGTCACACTCTCTTCCACCTTCTTTCGTTGGGAAAGTGATATAAAAGTCTAAGGTCGCGTACCAATTGACTCAAGAACTGTTTCTTCCCTGCTGCCATCAGAATTTTGAATGGATCTACCATATATTAAATTCATCTTTCTCTATACCCTACCTGTAACTGCAACACTACATTCTGCACCCTCTCCTTTCCCTCTTCCCTATGTACTCTATGAATGGTCTGTTTTGTCTGTATAGCACGTGAGAAATAATACTTTTCATTGTATACCAATACATGTGACAATAATAAATCAAATCAAATCAAATCAAATGAGTTTTCTCAGAATGATACCAGGGATGAGGGCTTTCAGTTACATGATGGGAATGGTGAAGTGGAGGTTGTTCTCCTTCAAGCTCTGAAGGGTAGAGTGAGGTTTAATTGAGGTGTTCAAAATTCTGAGAGGTTTTGATAGAGTAGATAAGCAAAAGCTGTTTCCATTGGCAGGAGGTCATTAACCAGGGTGTACAGATTTAAAATAATTGACATAAAATCCTGGGGGTGAGATGAGGGGATTTGTTCTTTATTCAGCAAATTAATACGATCTGGAATCTACTCCTGTAGAGCCTGGTGGAATCATACTCACCTGTAATTTTCAAAAGAGAATTGGATCTTTACTTAAAAAGGAAAGAAAAGCCACCTATAAATAAAGAAGTGGAGCTAATTGGATAACGCTTTCAGAGAGCTGCCAAGGGAACAATTGACTAAATGATCTTCTTTTGAGTCATATATGTAGTATTCATATATGTAGTATTCAATATTTTAAAAAACCCTAGCTGCAAACGTAGAATTGTGACTTATGGAACAAGGACGGTCAGTAACAGCTGGGATGAAACATTGGCAGATAGATAGAAATCAGCAAGTCGTGGGAAATGGTTATTTTTAATGACAGGAGGATGGTGGACAGTGGTGTTCTCCAAGGATCGGTGCTTGCACCAATGCTTTTTTTTGATAAATAAAAATGACTTGGATACAGAACAAATTTCAAAATTGTCCAATGATACCAAACTTGGACATGTGCCAAACAGTGAGAATGATACGGATTGACAGCAACAGGACAGAGACAGGCTGGTAGAATGGGCAGACAAGTGGCAGATGGAATTTTATTCTGGGAAATGCGAGGTGATACATTTTGGCAGAGTCAGAAATGATATAATCTTAATGGTCCTATTCTAAAGTGTGTGCAGGGACAGAAGGTCCTGGCGGTTGCGTGTGCAAAAGTGAGGAGCCATATTGAGAGAGTGGTTAGTAAAGCATATAACAGCTTGGATTTCAAAAATAGATGTATTGGGTACAAAAGCAGGAAAAATATCTGAACTTTTATAAAGCCCTGTTTAGGCCACAACTAGTATACTGGTCAGAATTCTCCAACCTTGCCCGCAGCTCGGATTATCCAGTCACGCTGCTGAGTGCCAAATTCTCCGTTCTTGCTGGCAGTGGTAGCGGAACATACGAGACCGGAGTTCTGGTCACCTCACTTTAGGAACAATTTGAGGGCCCTTGATAGATTGCAGATGAGATTTATCAGAATGGTTCCAGGGATGAGGCA
This sequence comes from Mustelus asterias, assembly GCF_964213995.1. NCBI lineage: Eukaryota > Metazoa > Chordata > Chondrichthyes > Carcharhiniformes > Triakidae > Mustelus > Mustelus asterias. The sequence goes on from NC_135806.1 coordinate 25,086,618, forward strand.
CTTTAGCTATAAGGTTAGGTCAGAGAAGCTGGGGTTATTTTCCTTGGAGCAAAGGGAGATTTGATTGAGGTGTGTAAGGTTAAGACAAGTTTAGATAAAGTAGACAAGGAAAAGCTGCTCCCAGTTGTCTCTTTGTTTGTCTGGCTGGGGAAAGCATTTCAGTTTGATGTTAAGGTTAACAATCCATTCAGCAGCTTTGGTTGAGTGTGAATGTCGTCAGGAATGGATCTATCAGGACAGACGTTCAGTAGGAGGGCAGTGATCTGACTTGGATGGCCACATTCACAATGTGAACAGTTCCTCATGTTCCACTTAGCCCAGTGCTTTGTTAGCCAGTGATGTTCCATTTTTTGGTGGGATATCGGCATTGCTGGCAAGGCCAGCATTTGTTGTCCATCCATAAATGCCCTTGAACTGAATGGCCTGTCACGCCATTTCAGATGGCAGTTAAGATTCAACCACATTTTTTGTGGATCTGGAGTCACACGTGGGCCAGACCAGGTAAGGATGGCAACTAAGGTGATTAATGAACCAACTGAGATTTTCAGCAATCAATGGTGGTCACCATGGTCATATATCCATTCAATTTAAATTCCATGGTGGAATTTCAACACATGCTCCCAAAACATTAGCTTGGGCCTCTGGATTACTTGTCCATTAATAATCCATTGCCTCATTGCCACTATATGCCACCATCTCCACCTGTGTTTGAGGGAAAACATTTTCCTTGCAGACATCAGGAGGTTCAGCGTGCTAATGCTCAAAGTTTTTGAAAAGTTTTTAAAGTTTATTTATGTGTGTCTCAGGAAGGCTTTCATTAACACTGCAATGAAGTTACTGTGAAAATTCCCTTGTTGCCATACTCTGACCCCTATTCGGGTACACTGAGGGAGCATTTAGCATGGCTAATGCACCTAACCAGCACATCTTTCAAACTGTTGGAGGAAAACCCCCGCAGACACGAGGAGAATGTGCAGATTCCGCACAGGCAGTGAATTGAACCCGGATCCTTAGTGCTTTGAGGCAGCCGTGCTAATGACTGTGCCACCACGCTGCCCCAAGCTTTGATGGTCTCAAGTACCCAGAAATAATCCTCACGGCTTCCCGGAGGTGGATAGCTACCATCTGTGTGGAAACCCCAGAACTAGGTTGAGCAGCAGTACTTTGCTGTTGGGTAGACGAGGGCGGGTAAAGCAGTATGTAGTGTGTAAGCATTGCTGCCCAGGTGGTAGCAACCAGTTTCAGACGAGAAGAGGAGGGGTGGTTGTATTGATTAAGGAGAGCATTGCAGTGCTGGAGAAAGAGGATGTGCCGAAGGGCCAAATTGTCCCCTTCTGCTCTTTAACAATTCTGTGATTCTGAGGTTCACTGTTTTCTTGACCTTTCTGGTGTCCTGGAAGCGTTGTTGGCCAGTGAATGCTCAAGAGTGATGGCGATATATTTTGGACATGACTCATGGATGAATGGTCAGCGGTTGAATTGGACGAAGGTCTTCCCTGACCTCCGAGGTGTTCAGGTGAAAGCCTGAAACAACAGTCTTGGTTGGCAGTGTTGGTCAATGTCTCCATATCCTGAAGTAAGCTTCCAGAGAGCACAGATCTTCAGTGAGTGTTTTCTCATTGTCCTGAAGCTCTTTCGCCTGGAAAGGGGCCAAGTATCAGTATATGTAAAGCGTTGTGACTTTATGGGTGGGAGATCACTGTTACCTATATGTTAAAGAGGACTGATGTGCAAGGACTGATACCCGTGGGAGTTTGTTGTTTATTATGTGTGGCCAACTGATTCAATCTCCAACGTACACAGAACTGTCGGCTGCTGATCACGGAGACAATTAGTTGCAGGATTTTCTGAGCGGATAATTTTGGAAATCTTCAACAGCATGCGCTGTGTTACAGGCAAAAGATAAGTCAACAAAAACATCTCCTGCATTCAATAGCCGATGTATAAGGATTAGGGGGCACAAATCAAAGATTGCAGCCAAGAAGAAATGTCTTACCCAGTGACTGGCAATGACCTGGAATTCCAATTGTGTTTGAATATTTATTTTATTGTTAACTGCCATTGTATTTCGAATACCAGCAGCCAGCTGCTGTCCCCCAAATAAAAACAGAGGTCACAGGGGGAGTGGGAAGCATTTATCAATGATTAGATATTCTACTACCCATAGTCCTTCCGATTAGAATAATTGTTAAAACTGAAAATTATTTTGCCCCTAGATGGCAGTGCAGGCGTTTTGAATGTTTGTACAGTGTTGAGGCAGGCTTGCTGAAGTTAACCTGTCAGAGCATGATGGCCTGGCTTTTCCTCATGATTTCCACCCAGATGAAGATTTATTCTGGGTAGGAACAAGTCAAATGGCGCAAAACATTGAGGTGTCAGTTGTGCCCATAGCTATTTTACTCTCTAGTGGCCACAATCTTTTATGTTAATTGAACAGTTGAAGTTATTCTCGCTTGGGGATAGGGTCGGTGTGAGAGCCCCAGCGGGGAGAGGGGTTATGCTGGGAAGCAGGGGTGCCATCCCCATCCCCTGATACACAGGAACCTGTCCATATATGAATTCAGTGTTACCCACCTAGTAATAATAGCCGTTGTCAACTGAAACTATCATTCCACTCTGCCTGACTATCATAATTTAATTCAGAATAAGACCAAGAGCAACAAATTTTTTTTTTTACATTGGTACCTTTCGGTACTTTAATTCTAATCAAAAAAATCCATTCAAATTAAGTCCAATCATGGGTCCCACATGAGGGACAAACAAGATCCAAGCTGACAAGTGCCCAATGATCGGGAAAACAGGAGTATTCCCTGCCCATTTATTGGGCATACTTACAAGAACGAATCTCTGACACTCTACAATGCAGATTGCCTCAGCATGATTCACTCTGAAAAGGGGCGGGACCTATTCCCACCCGAGAGGCCAACAGCATAGTGCTGAGTGGGCCACTGTGCATGTACCGATCTGTTAGTGCCGAGATCGTCGCATGCCCACCTCCCTCCAACCGCCAGCCTCCCAATCACTGGCCTTCCCTAGAACCCCCCCCTCCAATTGTTGGCCAGCTCAACTCACCCCCCCTTCCCCGATGACCAGCCTTGATCCCCCTCCTCGCTCCCTCTCCCACCGATCCCACTTTCAGAGTGGGAAAGGGTCTCCTACCAATGATCGTCCCCCAATATGCCGCACCCCCTCTTGTCCCGCCCCCTTGGCACTGCCCGGTGGCAGTGCCCTTCTGTCCCCAGCAAAGCTCAGCAGCCACTTCCTGATGAAAACTTCACACAGATAAAAGCAAAATCTCAATATTATATAAAGATGGAAATGAATAAAGCCATAACATTGATCACTGCCCAGTGGCAGTGCCAGTTTGCCCTTTCATAGAAACATAGAATCCCACAGTGCAGAAGGCCGCTATTTTGCCCATCGAGACTGCGCCGACCACAATCCCACCCTGGCCCTATCCCCATAACCCCAGGCATTTACCCTAGCTGGTTCCCCCTGACATTAAGGGGCAATTTAGCATGGCCAATCAAACTAAGCCACACATCTTTGAACTGTCGGAGGAAACCGGAGCACCCGGAGGAAACCCACACTGACATGGGGAGAACGTGCTAACTCCACACAGACAGTGACCCAAGCCAGGAATCAAACCCAGGTCCCTGGCACTGTGAGGCAGCAGTGCTAACCATTGTGCCACTGTGCCACACACTTTGGGCCATGCCAGGGTGCCAGGCTGGCACTGCCCAAGGGGCTTCCACCCTTTCTCCCAACCTCCCAGGGGGCCTCAATGCCCTCTGTCCCCACCAATGGGGTGAGGATGCCTGCTCCCCATTTGTAGGGAGCAGCTGTAAACCCCGCTGATGGGAACCACTCTAGGCGGCGTGTGTATTGGGGGGAGACACTAGTGGACCCAGAGAATAGCACCCCGGGCCCACTAACCATACGGAAATGTCAATTTCAATGACATTTCCATATGATAATCAGCTCTGTGCCGATATCCGGTGTGGAGTTGATTGCGCTAAAAAAAAAGCTTGGGAAACTTGTCCCCTGGCCCGCTGCACCACTCAAGCAGTGCAGCAGGTGGGAGAATTCCAGCCATCATCTTCTCAATCCTTCAAGTGTCTCAACTATTTCATGTTTCACCATGTTGTTAAATAAATATTTTGCACAGTTTAAAGCATCCCAAGGATAGGAAAAGAAATCAAGGGGCAAAAGGAGAGAGGAACTTAAAACAATCACTATCATTAAAGAAAATGCACTCAGAATATTAACAGGACAAAAGGCTGACAAGTCCCCCAGACCTGATCTCCTGAAATCTCCAGTCTTAAAGAAAAGTGGCTGCAGAGGTAATGGTGCATTGGTTGTAATCTCCAAAATTTCCTGGATCCATTAAGGAAAGGTCGTGCCTTACAAATTTGATTTTATTCTTTGAGGTAGTAACAAGGGGGATCGATGAGGGTAGTGCAGTGGATGTTGTCCACGTGGATTTTAGTAAGGCATTTAACAAGATCTCACATGGAAGACTGGTCAAAACAGTAAAAGCCCATGGAACACAGGGTGATTTGGCAAATTGGATCCAAAGTTGACTCAGTAACAGGAAACAAAGGATAATGCTCAATGGCTGCCCTTGTGAATGGAAAGCTGTTTCAAGTGATGGAGCAGGGCTCAGTGTTGGGACCCCTGTTGTTTTCATTACATATTAATAAATTGGACTTGAACAATTGGGAACTTTGCAGATGACACAGAAATTGGCCATGTAGTGGTTGGTGTAACGGATAGCTGTAAGCTCCAAAATAATAGTGGGCAGGAAAGTAGTAGATGGAGTTCAAGTCTGATAAGTGTGAGGGAGATCAAAAAGTAAAAAAAATAAACAGGAATGTACTAAGAAGAATAAATGAAGTGAGAGATCTTGATGTGCATGTGCACAGGTCCCTAAAGATAATGGTACAGATAGAAGTTGTACTGGAATATTGTGTGCAGTTCTGATCACCACATTACAGGAAGGACACAATTGTTCTGGAGAGAGTGCAGAGAAGATTTACCAGAATGTTGCCAGGGTTGGAGAATTGTACCTAGGAGGAGAGATTGGAGCAGCTGAGGTTGTTTTCCTTGGAACAGAGAAGGCTAAGGGGTGACTTGATTGAGGTATACAAAATTGTGAGGGCCCATAGACCTGCAGTTTACATCACTTAAGGTGCAGATCCAGGTACTTTTTAAACAAGTTTAGGGTCTCTGCCTTCACCATCAACTCAAGAAACAAATTCCAAACACCAACCAGAATGTACAAGCAGGGTAGATAAAGGGAAACCAGTAGATATAGTGTATATGGAGTTCCAAAAGCCATTCAATAAGGTGCCACATAAGTTAAGAACTCATGGTATTGGGATGTCATGAGGTCGTTGATGTTAACCTGGATTGAGGAATGGGCTGACAGGAAATAGATATTGGAGATAGGTAGAAATAAATAGATCACTTTTAGATTGGCAAACTGTTACTATTGAAAAGCCACAGGGATCAGTGCTGGGGTCTCAAATATTTACAATCTATATTCATGGCTTAGGTGAAAGGGCAGACTATTATAACCACATTTCCTAATGATGCAAAGAAAGGTAGGAAAGTATGTTGTGAGTATACGATCAATTTGCAAAGGGATATAGATAGGGTAAGTGAGTTGTAAAATAATTGGCAGGTGGAGTATACTGTGGGAAAATGTGAGGTAACTCAATTTGGTAGGAATGGAATGGAAAAGCAGAATATTGTTTAAATGGAGAGATACTGCAGAATGCTGGAATACATAGGGATCTGGGGAGTTCTGAGTACATGAATCACAACATGTCAGTATGTAGGTACAGTAATTCAGACAGCAAAAGGAATGTTGATCTTTATTGCAGGGGATATAGTGTATAAAATTAAGGTAGTCTTGCTATAACTGTATAGTGAGATCACACCTAGAGTACTATGTACAGTTTTCGTATCCTTTCTTAAGGTAGGATATATTTGCATTGGAGGTAGTTCAGAAAAGGTTCATTAGGTGGATTCCTGGGGTAAAGGTGTTGTTTTATGGTTGAAAGCACAGTTGAAGTTTGCCAGGAGATACCAGGAATTTAGGAATTTAGTTACAGGGAGCGATTAGAACTGTTTTCCATAGAGCAGCCAAATTTATGGGAAGAACTAATAGGAACATAGGAGCAGGAGAAAGCCATTCAGTCCATCGAGCCTGATCTGCCATTCAATACAATCATGGTTGATCATCCATTTCCATGCCTTCTAAAGAGTTGAACAAGAGTTCTCTGGAAAGTTTCTGGAGTGGACATGATTTCAAAGGGAAATTAATGGAAACAATAATGATTGAAGGACATTAAGTGTGGTCAGCAATCTGGATTCTTTGCCAAGAGACAACTGCCGAAATCCACGGTTTCTTTCCAATTTGGTAAATAAGAATCTCTTGGCTAGCTTGCTAAGCTCTTGTCGACTGACGCCATCAGTTGGATCTCACACTCCATTGCTTTGTTTAAATCCACACAAGTTCTAACAGAGCCATTTGTTTTTGGATTTTAACTATTTCTGGCACAATGGTTAGCACTGCTGCCTCACAGCACCAGGGACTTGGGTTCAATTCCTGGCTTGGGTCACTGTCTGTGCGGAATCTGCATGTTCTCCCCTTGTCTGTATGGGTTTCCTCCGGGTGCTCCAATTTCCTCCCGCAGTCCGAAAGACGTTCTCCCTCTGTGTACCCGAACAGGTACTAGAGTGTGGCGACTAGGGGATTTTCACGGTAACTTCATTGCAGTGTTAATGTAAGCCTACTTGTGACACTAATGAATAATAATTTTGTTTGCATGATGACTGGTGAGAAACCCTTTGCTGATGCATCTTTCTATTTTGATCTTGACTTTGTCTAATGGTGGGTGAAAGCGATTTCTCAGCGTAAAGAGGCAAATTGGTTTAGCATCAATTGGTTCGAGTGGTGTGGTACTCCATCTTTAATTTTCCCAGCCCTGTAGACAATCCAATTAATTTTGGAATGTAGTCCTATAATTCAGATCAGCACCTTTTGAAAACACCTTTATTCGAGGGTTAACCACCTTCAACCATACTGAAGTGTTTAAATTGTGTTTTATGATGTTACTAACAAACCCATCAATCAATCTAATCATAATTTTGGCACTTCTGTGGAGGTCAACAGCTTACTAACATCAAAAAGATGCAAAGCTGCCCAGAACCAGATACTCCCCTATTCAGGGTGGCTTCTCAGCAGCAATGGAAGCAAAGGATCATCCTGCTCTCCAAAAAAGCTTTCCAACCAGTATTTCATCTTCATATAGTGTGGACATTATACCATGAGCAAATTATGGCTGCTTGTGGTATAATGTGACTGATGTGCAGAGTGAGCCCAAGGTGGGATGCAATGCCTTTCCTCATCAGCTCGGAGCCTACATGTATATCTTGTATGGTCCATGAATTGGGTTCAATTTGAATTTAAATTGTTATTTGGAGAAAGCAAGGAGATGGATTAAAGACTCGCCCAGTCTGCTCTGTACATTGGCTTTGTAACTTTAAAAAATGAGTAATTAAAAAAAAATTACACTGCAACCGTACTATTTTGGCTTAAGTTACTTGTTGGAAAATTAGGCTCCACAAAAATTGCGCTTACTAGCCTGAGCATCCCAGTTTTTGGTCTACTCTCTCTATACAACGTTTTGTATGGCTGGTGGGGCATTATATAATTAACCTTTACGAACATATGCGCATACAATATTAAAATTAGTCACATCTTAATTACATTTCATAAGAATTGACTTCAGGGATCTTTCCAGATTAACAAAACTGTAATCTTTGTCCAGCAAATTCAGCAGTGTTGTCCTCTCACAAAAATAAGCCTGTGAATTTATCCCTCAAGCAGCTTGTGAAAAAATATTGATCAACCATTTGAAATATTTAATAGTTTAGGGTGTTGTAATCAAAACTCTGTTAACTTCTCGGTAAAGAGTCCCTCACACAATCCCAACAGTACTTTAGACATATGATTCGCAAATGAAAACAAATGTAACAATTCCCAAGATTATAAAATTATAAGTCCAGACAGTGGCCATTTGACCCATCACACCATGGGCACCACAGTGGTTAGCACTGCTGCCTCCCAGCGCCAGGGACCCAGGTTTGATTCTAGCTTTGGGTAACTGTGTGGAGTTTGCAGGTTCTCCCAGTGTCGGCAAGGATTTCCTCTGGCTGCTCCAGTTTCCTCTCACAGTCCAGAGATGTGCAGGTAGGATGGATTGCCCATTCTAAATTGCCCCTTTGTGTCCAAAGATGTGTAGGTTCGGGGGATTAAGGTACATAAATACGTGGGGTTACAGGGCTGGGCCCGGGTAAGATGCTCTGTCGGAGAGCCAGTGCCAGATTTAGACTTGGTGAGGCCCTAAGCTATATAAAGCTTGGAGGCCTCTTGTTAAAAAGTTACACCAAAAGGTCTCACAAAGGTGCGTACTAAAACAGGACCTTAGGTCGCCACAAAAAAATTGAAAACATAATTATGCCTTTTAATTATTTAATAGAAAGGTATTTAAAGTGAAAAATACAAATTATTTTCAAATGAATGCATTTACTGATTACATATTTATCATTTGACTGGCTTGATCTCTCTCATAGATTTTGGTAATTTTGGTAATTTTTTGAGTTGCTCTTCAAGCTGGTGCTTTCTTTTTCTTTTCTGGTATCCACTCTTAAATGTTCTCTTCATTGTAAACCTTCTGAAACTTTGTGAGGCCCCTGCGGATTGTGAGGCCCCTGCGGATTGTGAGGTCCTAAGCTGTAGCTTGTTTAGCTTATGCCTAAATCTGGCACTGGAGAGCCAATGGAACAAGTGGCTTCCTTCTGCCCTGTAGGGATCCTATGATACCTGTGACAGCCCTTTGAAAGAGCGATCCACTTAGTTTCTCTGCTCTCTGCTCGTGCCTCTGACTTTTCAGTTTTTTTCCTTCAAATATTTATCCAGTGCTGTTTTGAAAGACTATTAAAGGTGTTTCAAGCATTGCATTCCAGATCAGAAACAACTTTCACAGCAAAAGCAAATCTCCTCACTTCCTCTCAGGCTCTTTTGCCTTTGCCTTAAATCTAAAATTGTATGCTCTAATTATTGAGCCTCCAGGAAGTGAGAGCATTTTCCTTTATTTATTCTATCAAAATCTCTCAATTTTGAAAAGCTCTAGTAAACTTTTTTTAAATTGTAAATAGGTAATATGACAAGGAAGCTTTAAATCACAACAGTCACAACAAGTGGCATGATAGCGCAGTAGTTAGCACTGCTGCTTCGCAGCACCAGGGACCTGGGTTCGATTCCCGGCTTGGATCCCCGTCTCTGCGTGGGTCTCCTCCGGGTGCTCTGGTTTCCTCTCACACTCTGAAAGACGTGCTGGTTAGGTGCATTGACCCGAACAGAAGACAGAGTGTGGCGACTAGGGGAATTTCACAGTAACTTCATTGCAGTGTTAATGTAAGTCTTACTTGTGACTAATAAACTTTACTTTAACTTCATTTATTAAGCAACAGCAATGACTATACACATACAAGCTCAACACAGATAAAGGTCTAGTCCCACCAACTCCCGGGCTCACACCGCAGGTTCCACTTACACAGACCCACATCCCAACACTGTATAGGCTGAGGTTCATGCATTCCATTCCGATAGGTCCCGGGACGGCTATGTGTCCCCACAAATGATCATCCCTTAAAGGGGCCACACTATCATACTTTGTTCAGCCTTTCCTGTTCTAAGGAGAATGTCCCATTTTCTCTAGTCTTCCCCAGATAACTGAAATATCTCATCCCTGTTATCATTCAAAGAACCTCCTCTACAGTCTCTCCAAGTCCTTGACATCCTGAATTAAACCTAAACACCAGCTGAAACCTCAAAGATACAGTACTTCAAAGAAAACCACTCCACGTTAAATATATAAAACCAATCAATTCGATCTTTTGATGCATCTTTCAAGTGAGCAGAAGAGGCATTTGAGCTTGCTGCCCTTTGTATACAATAGGAATTGGCTGAATAGCATAGTTGACAACATGAAGTGTATGAGTAAATAGTGTTCTTCCGTGAATGTATCCATTATCTACTATCCCAACCGATATGTCCCTTCTACTTACCTCAAGATAGCCTTCAGCCAACTCTGCACCGCTGTTAGTGGTGTTTCTCATGTGTATGCTCCATACTGGTTGGATGCATAACATAATATGAAGACTCAGCCCTGCAATATTGCAACAATTATGTCACTATATATGGAGTTGAATTTAGTGTCTTAAAAGTTAAAAACCTATATAAGGCAATGAAATGAACAACCACATTGCTATTTTTTCCTGGTGCTGACTGGCCAGGACTCCTGGAAACTCTTATGCTCTCCTCTGAATAAGTGTTGTGAAATCTTTAATGACTAGCTGAGCAGACACATTTAATACTGTGGGCAGGATTTTCAGATCGTGCTCGCCCCAAGGCCAGAAATTGCCACCCAAGGTCAATGGACCTTTGCGTGGTCCACTCCCGCCCACTATGATTCCTGTGATGCGTGGGACGGGAAAATTTGACCCTGTGGAATTTGGCACCTCCATCAGCCTCTACTTTCTCAGGAGGCTAAGGAAATTCAGCAAATCCGCTACAACTCTCAACAATTATTATGGGTGCACATAGAAAGCATCATTTCCGGATGTATCACAGCTTGGTATGGCTCCTGCTCTGACCAAGATTGCAAGAAACTACAAAGGGTTGTGAACGTAGCCCAGTCCATCATGCAAACCAGCCTCCCATCCATTGACTCCGTCTATACTTCCTGCTGCCTCGGAGAAGCAGCTAGCATAATCAAGGACCCCACACACCCCAGATATAGAAACCATAGAATCCCGACAGTGCAGGAGGCGGTCATTCAGGCCATCGAATCTGCATCGACCACAATCCCACCCAGGCCCTATTCCCGTAACCCCACATATTTACCCTGCTAATCCCTTGACACTCGGGTCAATTGAGCATGGCCAATCAACCTAATATACTCTCTTCCACATTCTTCCGTCGGGAAAAGGATACAAAAGTCTGAGATCACGTACCAACCGACTCAAGAACAGTTTCTTCCCAGACTTTTGAATAGTCCTACTATATATTAAGCTGATCTTTCTCTATACCCTAGCTATGACTGTAATGCTATATTCTGTACCCTCTCCTTTCCTTCTCCCTTATGTACTCTATGAATGGTAAGTATTGTCTGTATAGTGCACAAGAAGCAATAATTTTCACTGTATCCCAATACACGTGACAATAATAAATCAAATCAAATGAAATCGTTTAAATCCATAACCTGTGCTACCCTGAGTCAAAGCTAACACCTCATTATTTTAGGTTACAAAAATTTGTGCTCCAGATCTTACCCACTTATAATAAACAGCTTTCATCAATGTTATCAATAAATAATTACTCACATTTGAATACATATCAGGAGATGAATTCTCTATGATGCCACATGTTCAGTTATTGTAACTGACAGTTATTACTGCATGGTTTGTGAGTTCTCTGTGAAGGTTGTTGGTGATTGATTCTATAGGGTAGTTATCTTTGACTACCTAAATGGGAATTGATACAGTTCAGCAGCTCAAAGTAGCCTAATAAAAGCATTCAGAACATCAAAGCCAAATGGTAAAGTTTAACTCTGTACCTTTGTTATCATCTTGTATGATCAGTACGTATTCTAACATGGTCATGCGAATAATGGATCATTCTTCCCATAAAGAAGGTCAATGTACTGCCATAATCTACATATTAATTAACATTGTGGGTTACAAAATAATCCTGAGCACAAATATAATGATGTCTCATACCTGGCAAGCTTGTGTAACAGAGTAAAATCGCACAAAATGCATGAGAAATTTACAGCGGTCGGTTTCTTACTGTGCAGGTCAAATTAAACATATTTCTCATATTTAATCTGTTAAATGTTAATTAGAAATGGTCACTTTGACTACTCAGATTCCAGGCAATGCTTAAGATTTCATTCTACAAATGGTACAAGATGTTACAAATGCTAGTTTTGTGTTCACAACAGGGTATGTACTGTACGTTTAATTGAATTGGGAAATAGCTAGCGATACAAGAGACAAAGCAATTCATGTTCCTTTAGATGCTCACTAGATTAAACTATCAACTGAATATTAATAGAATTGGTGTTAACTTAACAGAATTTAGGATCATTAAAGCTGCAATACAGATGGTCTTTAGAATCATAGAATTGTATAGCACAAAAGGCCATCTGATCCATCAACTGTGACAGCTCTGTGAAAGAGCGATCCAATCAGCCTCACTCCTGTTTTTTTACTCAGAGTTGAAAGTTTTTACTGCATGTTCTTTATATTATTAATATGCATGAGATTGTTGAACAAGCCATGTGACACAACAGGCACAACTACTGTTAAAACATGGATATTATTAGTACTGAATACAGATGTTGTGGGAATAAAAGCAATATTACACCGAGTGCGCATCAAGGACTGGACCGAGTCTTCAGTCCGAAAGTTGAAGGCGAACAAGTTTCCACAGCCAACAGTCCTACCATCCCTATTGAAGAAGGCTCCAATCAGAAAGAACAAAGAACAGTACAGCACAGGAACAAGCCCTTCAGCCCACCAAGTCTGTGCTGACACAGGTGCCTCACTAATCTAATATTTTCTTGCCTCTATGTTCTCATAACCCTCAACTCTCTGCCTATTCATGTATCTATCCAGATGCCTCTTGAATGTTGTTATAGAATCTGCTTCCACCAGCTCCTCTGGTAGCACATTCCAGGCATTCACCGCCTTCTGTGTGAAAAACTTTCCCCCTCTCATTATCAACCTATGCCCCAAGTAATTGATCCTTCGACACTAGGAAAAGGACTCTGACGATCCACTCTATCCAAGTCTGTCATAATCTTGTAAACTTCTATCAGGTCCCCCCCACCCCCACCCTCTGATGTTCCAATGAAAACAATCCAAGTTTGTTCAACCTTTCTTTGTAGTCCATATCCTTCAAACCAGTCAACATCCTGGTAAATCTCTTCTGCACCCTTTCCAAGGCATCAGCATCCTTCTGGTAGTGTGGCGACCAGAATTGTACACAATACTCCAAATGCAGCCTAACCAAAATCTTATACAGGTGCAACATGATTTTCCATTTTCTATACTCAACGCCCTGATCAATGAAGGCCGTGGTAGGGAAGTTGTTGGAGAGGATTCTTAGAGACAGGATGTATGTTCATTTAGAACGGAACAATCTCATTAGTGACAGACAGCATGGTTTTGTAAGAGGGAGGTCGTGCCTTACAAATTTGGTGGAGCTTTTTGAGGAAGTGACAAAAATGGTTGACGAAGGAAGGGCCGTGGATGTCGTCTATATGGATTTCAGTAAGGCATTTGACAAAGTCCCACATGGCAGGTTGGTTAAGAAGGTTAAGGTTCATGGGATACAAGGAGCAGTGGCTAGATGGGTGGAGAACTGGCTTGGCCATAGGAGACAGAGGGTAGCGGTCGAAGGGTCTTTTTCCGGCTAGAGGTCTGTGACCAGTGGTGTTCCGCAGGGCTCTGTACTGTGACCTCTGCTATTTGTGATATATATAAATGATTTGGAAGAAGGTGTAACTGGTGTTATCAGCAAGTTTGCGGATGACACAAAGATGGCTGGACTTGCGGATAGCGATGAGCATTGTCGGGCAATACAGCAGAATATAGATAGGCTGGAAAATTGGGCGGAGAGGTGGCAAATGGAATTTAATCCAGATAAATGCGAAGTGATGCATTTTGGAAGAAATAATGTAGGGAGGAGTTATACAATAAATGGCAGAGCCATCAAGAGTATAGAAACACAGAGGGACCTAGGTGTGCAAGTCCACAAATCCTTGAAGGTGGCAACACAGGTGGAGAAGGTGGTGAAGAAGGCATATGGTATGCTTGCCTTTATAGGACGGGGTATAGAGCATAAAAGCTGGAGTCTGATGATGCAGCTGTATAGAACGCTGGTTAGGCCACATTTGGAGTACTGCATCCAGTTCTGGTCGCGCACTACCAGAAGGACGTGGAGGCGTTAGAGAGAGTGCAGAGAAGGTTTACCAGGATGTTGCCTGGTATGGAGGGTCTTAGGTATGAGGAGAGATTGGGTAAACTGGGGTTGTTCTCCCTGGAAAGACGGAGAATGAGGGGAGATCTAATAGAGGTGTACAAGATTATGAAGGGGATAGATAGGGTGAACGGTGGGATCACGCGGGGTCACGAGCTCAAGGTGAGAGGGGCGAAGTATAACTCAGATATTAGAGGGATGTTTTTTACACAAAGGGTGGTGGGGGCCTGGAATGCGCTGCCAAGTAGGGTGGTGGAGGCAGACACGCTGACATCGTTTAAGACTTACCTGGATAGTCACATGGGAATGGAGGGATACAAACGATTGGTCTAGTTGGAGCAAGGAGCGGCACAGGCTTGGATGGCTGAAGGGCCTGTTTCCTGTGCTGTACTGTTCTTTGTTCTTTGTCAGCATGCTATATGACTTCTTGATCACCTTGTTTACCTGAGTTGCCACCTTCAGGGAATTGTGGATCTGCACGTCTAGATCCCCCTGTATGCTAATATTTCTAAGGGCTTTACCACTCACTGTATACTTTCCTTCTGCAATAGACCTTCTAAATTGCATCACCTCACATTTGTCTGGGTTAAATTCCATCTACCATCTTTCGGCCCAGGTCTCCAGCTGATTTATGTCCTGCTGTATCCTCTGACAATCCTCCTCACTATCTGCTACTCCCCCAATTTTTGTATCATCTGCAAATTTACTAATCAGACCACTTACATTTTCCTCCAAATAATATACATATATCACAAATAACAGAGACCCCAGCACTGATCCTTATGGAACACCACTTTTCACAGACCTCCGGTTAGAAAAGTACCCTTCCACTGCTACTCTCTGCTTTCTGTGGCCAAGTCAGTTTTGTATCCATCTTTCCAGCTCACCTCAGATCCCATTTGACAGAGGACAGTCAGGTCAGCAGTCTCAGCAATGGCGTGGTGGCTGCTGGGCTGCACCTACAAGATGAGGATGGAGATGGCCTTTGCCACTGGTGTGGCCTTTCCAGGGCCATTGAGTGCCCAGAAAGAAGGCTCCCACCCTGGAGCCCAGGGAAAAGCTACCCTGGTTCATTTGGTTGTCTCTGTACACATTGGAGACTGCCTCTCCCTTCCCTGCTACTGGTAAAATGCTAATGAGATAGGAAGAGGGCTTCAATTGGCCACTTAGGTGGCTCAATTGACCTCTGGGTGGGAGGGTCATCCATCATCTTGCATGTCTCGATAGCATAATGGCTGGCAGACAACTGGCACTCCACCAGCTGTTGTAAGAGTTTGTTCAGTAGCTCTCACAAACAGGCTTGTACGGTTGAACAGTAGTATTTATTGGTAACACATAACTATATGCATACGTACAATGTACAGCCCAAACTAGGAATTAGCTTCATGCTGACCTCTACTCAAGTTTCTCCATAAAACCCCATCTCCTGTCTACTGTCACGTGCCTCTCTACATCATTCTGTGGGCAGTACTGTTCTCTAATCCTACATTAACACTTGCTATACCAGACACTATTTTATGACCCCAGCCATTTTCCAAGCCCTCCCTGCACCCAATCCATTCCCAGAGTGCTGATAAAACTCAGCCCCAGCTTTCGGTATCTGTTCTGCACTATAAGAAAAGAAGTAATGAATGTTTGTGGGAGGAGACGCTAAGAGAATTCAGATCAGAAGTAAAAGGCATTAAGACAGGACACAGTTATTGTGGAGGAAGACGTGAACTGAATGGGAAACTAAGTTGTGCAGAAAACCCCGAAATAATATGAAAGAACCAGGAATTGAAGGCTTATTCAGATATAAATAAACTCCTTAGTGATATCCACTATGTGACTCTCCAACCCAGGTGGCACAGTGGCACAGTGGTTAGCACTGCTGCCTCACAGCGCCAGGGACTCAGGTTTGATTCCCAGCTTGGATCACTGTCTGTGCAGAGTCTGCACATTCTTCCCGTGTCTGCATGGGTTTCCTCCAGTTGCTCCAGTTTCCTCCCACAGTCCAAAAGACCTGCTGGTTAGGTGCACTGGCCTAGCTAAATTCTCAGTGTACCTGAACAGGTGCCAGAGTGTGGCAACTAGGCGATTTTCGCAATAACTTCATTGCAGTGTTAATGTAAACCTACTTGTGACACTGATAAAATAAATAAGCAACCCAGAGATTGTTATATAAAGTATACCAGTGCTACAGCATCTATAGGATGCTCTTAATTGGCAATTTTAACAACTTACCTAAACTCATTTTGGAAAAAAATGCTTCATGATTGAGAAGTAGAGATATTTATAAGTTAGTGAATCAGTCCAAGAAAAATATGTTGCTAATCTTAACTCTGCACAACTGCTTTATTTTAGACTGGTTCATGTGACATTTGAAAAAATAATTTTTTTGCATTTTAAATAACGTTGATGAAATGTAATATATTTATTATCTGATGTAGGGTTTGTTGGATAACAAAGTGCTACTTGTGTAGAAACATTCTATGAGATTATATGGTCTGTGGGTTTTCGTACTCAGATTCAGTCATTGTGGAAAACGCACACAGGATAAGGTATAGCCAGCAGTCTGAAGCTGATGTTTATTTTGGGGCACTTTTAAGTTATTCAGGATGTTACAGCAAAGTCACTGTAACAATGCAGACCATGTATTTTTCTATTTAAGGAATTTCTGATTTTTTCCCCCTCCAACTAAGTTTAACTACAATTCATTTTACACTCAAACCATAATGATCAGAAAATACAAAGGGGGGTGGGGAATTTTGCAGGGTGCAGTACTGCAGGAGTGCTATCTTTGAGATGAGACCTCTGAAGCAAACTGAAGCCTTTCACATGCAAAATTCCAAGGAAGAGCATGTTGGCCAAAATGTATCCCTTAACCAATACTACACTGAACAGATTACTGGTCATCCTTATGTTGCTGTTTGTGGAACCTTGTGTGCCGTGCTGCTGTGCTTCTTGTACTGTAATTTAAATACACTTCTAAAGTCCAGTACAATTGTCACAAGACCTCATTAATCTTATACTCCTGTCCCCTTGCTAATTTACTCTGACCATCTATTTTACCCTTATTTGGTTTTTGGTCATCTTGTGCTTGTTTCTAAAGCTTTCCTGCTCCTCAGGCTTACTCCTATCCTTGATATTACAAGCCCCTTTTTCTAACATGACCCTTAACTTCCCTAATAAGCTACAAATGGATCTTTCTTGCTGAGTTTTAATTTTTAAATGTGATGTATTTTTGTTGAAAATTATAAGTAATTTCTTTAAATGTTTTGCAGTTAATTTACCAGCATACCTTTAGTCCATTTATCCAAATCAACATTAGGCAGCTCTCTTTGCTTAAGATTCTTGATTTGGATTCAAACATGTCACTCTCAATCTTAAGCTGTAATTCACATTTATTCTGATATTTTCTCAGAGGATCTTTTAATGTGAAATTCCGAATTCATATAATAGAATATCTGCAGTGCTGAAGGAGGCCATTCGGCCCATTGAATCAGCATCTACTCGCTGACAGAGCATCTTACTCTGTAATTCCACTGTGTACCAAATTAATCCCTCTAACCTACACAACCTGGCATACTAAAGGAGCAATTTAGCATGGCCAATCCACCTAACTTGCACATCTTTGGACAGTGGGAGGAAACCAGAGCATCCAGAGGAAATACACGCAGACATGGGGAGAAAGTGCAAACCCCACACAGGGAGTCACCCAAGGCCGGAATTGAACCCAAGTCCCTGGTGCTGTGGGACAGCAGTGCTAACAACTGTGCCACCATGCTGCCCCCAACCACTATGCCACCGTGCTGCCCCACCACATTACATAACACTAGATATAAAGTAGCTTTATCCCTAGTTGTTTTCAAAATGCATTGTTCTGAGAAACTGTAATATGAAAACATTGTACAAAATAATCTTTCAGACAACCTTTGCCAATTTAATGGTTCGATGGCTTCAAAGTTCACTTTCCTTAACATCGGTAAGATAAAGAGTAAGTTAAAAACATATGTTCCGTGCTTCTCTTGGTTTCTGTACAGTTATTCTCATACATTCCAACATACACTAATGTTACTCATGAATACATGAATAATAACTCACTTCCCCCAGGCAAAACTGGTGAAAGTTTAGGCATAATTTATGTATAAACATGATCCAGGAAATACTATGCAATTTACACTTGGTTATTGTAACGCTGTTTTTTTTTGTAACTGAAAATTAAAGCTGGTATATTTATTTTTTATTTAATAATTGTTTGTAAGTATACAAAGTAACAAGTTTAACACTATCAAACACTGGATTTTTTTAAAAAAACAGATGTTTGCAAGTACCCAGCTGAATCTAACTATAATCATAATATAATATGTTTGGATAATCACAATAGAATCTTTATCCCAAGTTTCTAGCCGCCAATTCAACCATAAACATAATGACTAGTGTTGTCGTGATATAGTTTCTATGGTTACCACCAGCTTTTTAAAATGGAAAGTAGCATTTTTGAGATTCTATATTTGAATAGATTGAGATAAGTTTCATCGACATTAAGCCATTAAATCTGAATATACCCTCATAAAACTGTAGGACAAACCTCTGTAAATCAATATGGTCCTCCAATTAAGAAGGACAAGTTCATAGTTGGAATTTAACTTTAATTTTCATATGGGGACAGGTGGGAAAGGTTAGGAGAAAATAATAGAACAAATCATAAGAAAACATAGCAAAATGTCTTACTGTATTTAATACATCATTAAGTAGGATGAGTATTAGCCCTAATTGGCACAAATAATGCCCATCTCTCCCATCTTCATGTCACTTGTAAAGGACACTGAGCTCATTTTTTTCTCTTGCGTTTGTCAAACACAAGATTCACTGAACATTGTCTGAAAAACCTGACTTGCGTGACAAGCATGCATGCTTATGTGCTGTGTAGGAGGTAAGTAAGATTCCCTCTGTCATCAACCATGGGTTGGTACAAATGTAGGATTGTAATTATGCCAAACAAAGGGATAGTTTGTTTCAACACTTGTGTGTTAACTCTTTAGAATGAATGTTCTATTCCAGACAGCGAAGAATAGAATTTAAGCCAATTTTTATGATTTTTAAAATATTTATTTACAGATTTATACATTACGAGCAGGCACCTCCGATTCCGAACACCACAGTTTTAATGTGTGTCTATTGATGCCACTTTTGAAGCAACCATAAAGGTTGAGTCAATAGGTGTCCCATTTGAAAGGAGCACCTCTAATCCACTGAAACCTCAAATTTTAAAGGAAATTTAACAAGTCAAATTTAATGTGGTAATCCAGGGTCGATGATGTACACCAGTCCTCCCAGAGATCACTAGTTGCAGAAAGCCTGTGAATACTACATGCTCCTTCCTGGGACACGTAGCCATGGAAGTTTGTGTCTACTTAAAAGAGGCACAAGTGATCTCTCAATTAATGCCCAACACCTACAAACAATGACAACAAGTTATAAAACAGAAAAAAAGGTTGCTGATTGGTGGTAAGTTGACCCTGATTGGTCAAGACGCTGCCTTGGAGAAAGCAACTGGAACTATATGATTCTCAAACTCCCTGGTAATTCAAAAAGATGCAAGGCCTCACAAAGGTAATATATTAAGGGAAAGCTGAACAAGCATTGAATGGAGATGAAAATAGATGGTTGTGATGCTAGATCTAGTCAAGGGAAGATGAGAAGAGGTTCAAGTGGAGCATAAGCACCAGAATGGACTGGTTGGGCTGAATGGCCTTTGTTTGGCATAACAATCCTACATTTGTACCAACCCATGGTTGATGACAGAGGGAATCTTACTTACCTCCTGCACAGCACATAAGCATGCATGTTTGTCAGATAATGTTCAATACCTACGTAATCCTCTGATAGACATTTTTTACTTATACACATATCCAATTACCATTCCCTTTGTCCTGGACTCGTGAATCCTTTTATCATTTAATGCCATCCATCCTTTCACTGATCATCCCTACTGTTCTTTTTCCCATCCCTCCTTCTTTCATTGCTTAAACCAATTACATTTCTAACTTTTCCTGTGAACCTCCCTTTTCCCAATGACCTTTCTAATGAACCATCATTGGCATGAAACATTTGTTCTGCTCCTCTCTCCACAGATGCTGCCTGACCTGCTGAGTATTTTCAACATTTTCTATTTTTACTCAATTTTCCCACCTTGTCCACTTTTGCCTGCCAACTGCCATTGTCTTGTCAAGAACAGCATGACAAGTGTTACAATTTCAGTTGAGGTTCTAACTGGATGGGAAGATCCCAGAGTGGAGGTTGTTACAAAGCGGAGGTTGATCCCCCCTCTGAGAACTAACACCTAACCACTCAACCCTATAATCTGTAAAAATGAGTGTGAAGTGATACAAGCTTCTCTTCAGTAACTTTTAATGTTTAAATTAAAAAACTCCCTGACACTCAAGTGACAATTTATTTATCTAACAGTGAACAAGTTAAAACTATTAATAAACTGAATAAAACACGATTCTAATGGAATGCTGTTTAGAATACAGCTCCCACTCATTAACAAAAAATAGAATTTTAGTCACTTTCTAAATTACAACCAGGTTTTGTCTCTTCCGGAATATTCTGGGCCTTCTCTGTTGATTCTTCATTCTTCTTTGGTACATTCGCTATCAAGATGGTGCTTTCTCGAGACATAAATGAAGCTATGAGAGCCAGCAGTTCTCTGTCTCTCTCTCTCTGAGAGCTGAACTAAGAGCTGTTACTCCGGCAGGTGGCAGTTGCTCTTTGTCTCCTTGTCCCACTGTCCCCTTCCTTTTATATTTGTGATGACATATCAATGTCCCCCACAGCAGGATTGTTCCTAGGTTGCCAAAACCATCAGATTTAAATTTAATAGGTTGCTGGTATCAAAGTGCCTAATTCAAATTGATAGGAAGAATTCAAATAATTCAAATGCGTGTTGCCTTGGTAACACTGCTGCTTGGCCTTTCAATACAAATGTTTCAGTCTGGGGCTCTATATACTTGTATTTTTAAAAAAACTTTCTAAGCACAGAAAAAGCACCACCTTTTAAAGGGACCATGCAATGCTTTTTTCCGAGCATTTTACAATTTTACAAACATTAATCTACGATTACTCTACTTAACTTCGCAACAAACCCTGGCTCAAAACTTCTACTGTTTTTTTTATAGAACAGGAAGGACGAGAGTCACAGGGCCACTAATTAGTTGTAACAAGAAAAAAACATTAAACATGAAAAATTGTATTATTATACAGTACTCATTTACTCCCCCGTTAGCTTAACAAAGACACTCAACTTTTAAGAATAACATGGATTACAAAGTACATCTTAAGCTACAATGATCTCATTAACACAAAGTCTCTTTAAAGCTCACAGATTGGCTGTGGTCAAATGCACACACTCCATTCTGAACACAAGTTAGTGTCTGTGGATTTCTCCTCAGAATCCCCCCAGATGATTGTCACGTTAGTTTCCAAACTCTACTCCCCAAAATACACTTTACAATCTTATCTCACAATAATGCTTTCCCTTCGCACTTTGCATTCTGAAATCCATCAACGTTTTACAAATGTTGCTTTTAACGAAAGCTTCCGTTCCAATTTTAACAGTAAATCCGGCCCAGGATCTTGAACTCACTCCCCCTTCCTGATTTCTTTGTTTTGACTGTTGAACAAGCTGTTCACAATTGATTTCTCCATTGATTTCCAGAAATTTTAAAAATGGCTTCGAACCTTAGAGTTACCTCTGAAGTCTGATTTTAAAATGGGACAGCAGGCTAGTGTAATTGGCTCTTTAACTAAAAAACCTTTGTTTGCTCTTCCTTGAAGTCTTCTGAACAATACCTTGGTTTCTGTTCTCATAGCGTGAGTCATCTTAAAAAACGTTTTCGGACTCAACTCCCTTGTTATCTGGACTGTATCTAGTACTCTAGGAAGTCTGCCTCTTTGCAGCCCCTGTCCTGTCCAGTCCTCCTTCTGGCAGAGTTGAGAGACATTCACCCCCCAATATCCTGTCTCCAACTGCCAACAAATTCAGCTATTACTAAAACTTAAAAGCTTTTTAAAAATCCTTACGAGGGCTTCCAGTTGTTAAGCAACCCCTGCTAGTTCTATTTGTTCTTGATGTGGAGATGCCAGCGTTGGACTGGGGTGGGCGCAGAAAGAAGTCTCACAACACTAGGTTAAAGATAATGGTTGGAATCTTGCAATTGTGTCTTTGTCCATATATGATGTGTTTGTGAAACCTACCTCTCCACTCATCTGATGAAGGAGCAGCGCCCCGAAAGCTTGTGATTCCAAATAAACCTGTTGGACTTTAACCTGGTGTTGTGAGACTTCGTACTATTTATTCTTCATGCTGTACCCCCCTCTAAGCATAATAGAATCACAGTGGGAACTGAAACCAACCCCTACACATACAAACACCTTTGTCCAGCATGAATCCACCTATAGATTGTATCTTTCTGGACACAGATACATTAAATTCAACACACTTAAAATCAAACCTTATTTTTAATGTCTATCAATACAAATATAAATCCCTTAAAACTAATTTTGTTTTCCAAACACAAGGATTAATGACAAGC
This sequence comes from Mustelus asterias, assembly GCF_964213995.1. NCBI lineage: Eukaryota > Metazoa > Chordata > Chondrichthyes > Carcharhiniformes > Triakidae > Mustelus > Mustelus asterias. The sequence goes on from NC_135806.1 coordinate 25,109,319, forward strand.
AATGGATGTCTGTATGAGGGATAAATTGTTGCTGTGGGACTCTTTCATGCTAGGGGCTCAGTGGGAGAGCCACAATGGCTTCAGATTTGGTGTGTTGGATGGGTGCACTGCCTCATGCTAACTGAAATGCAGCCAATCAGTCCATTCCAGGCATCCCTGGCAGCTAAGTGTGCAGCTTCAGGTGCATTACTACCCGATGGATCACTGCCCACTCCTCAGTGAAAGGGCCTCTATTTCCTCACTTTTAATGTAGTAGCTTTCAGGGACTGCCTCAACTTCATTGTAGGTCGGCTGAGATAATGCTTTTAACCGTGGGTCAGGTTGCTGGGCCGCTACCAAGGAAGATTTCTGGACTTTCTGAAAAGGTTTCAGATAACCAGATGAGAAAGTCTTCTGGCTGCAGAGCCACTTCAGCTTCCTCTGTAAGAGTTTTAACAACACCAGGTTAAAGTCCAACAGGTTTATTTGGTAGCAAATGCCATTAGCTTTCGGAGCCCTGCTCCTTCGTCAGATGGAGTGGAAATCTGCCTTGTCTGGCCATAGATCAACTTACAGAGTCAGGAAAAATGCCAGTCACTTTCTCCTGCAGCTGCTCACTCTCCCTGACAGCAACCGGCTTCTCTGAAACCACTGGGGATCCTGTTACATTTGATCCCATGAGATCATTGCCAAGAAGCAGGTGGACTCTGTCTAAGGCAAACTAGGGATGACTCCCAGTCACTGGTCTCAATAAAAGGTCACGCTAGATGCACCCGGAAGAGGGGGATGGCTATGTATCCTCCTTCAATCCTCTTTATCAGCACTTCGGCACGTATGGCACTCTCCGGTGGGAAGGTCGAACCTTTTCCCAGGAGTAAAGTCCAGCTGGCCCCTGCATCCCAATGTAGCACTAGAAGCTTACTCACCTCATCCTGGAGAATTGTGGCCACCCTTCCTTTGGATACAAAGTCCCAGTAACTCTTAGGGATTTGTTTAACCTCATCCACACTCTCAGGAATGCCCTGCAGGGATTTGCAGCCATTATTAGAACCATAGTCTGGCTTGCTATGCTCTCTGACTGACACTCATTCTCTGCATTGAGTGTATGGGCCCCAGCAAATTCCGCTGTTTTTTTTCCCATAGCCTCCAGTAGTTGGACCGCACATGTCCTACCTTTTGGCTATTAAAACACACAGGCTTGTTGGCTTCACTTTTCATTTCAGCACCACCCTTTCTGTCTTGAGGAAGCCCTCCAGAATTTCCCTCTTTCTCATGGGTATTCAGTTTCCTATCACTCTCCCTGCTTCATTCTTCCCAGTTGGTTGGGTGGGGTGGGGGGATAGAGGATGCCTAGGGGAGGATATCTTTTGGAACAAGGGTTTGCAGATCAACTGATAGTTTGATTTGATTAATTATTGTCACATGTATTAGTATACAGTGAAAAGGATTGTTTCTTGCATGCTATACAGGCAAAGCATACCATTCATAGAGAAGGAAAGGAGAGAGTGCAGAACGTAGTGTTCCAGTCATAGCCAGTTGCCTCAACCTTCAAGTCGGAGCTAATGGTGCCCTCCCCCCGTCTCTTCCCTCCCCCCACCCCACAGTTCCAGCTATTTTCATTGAAATTGCCTTTTCTCTCCTGAAATTCTCTCTTTGTGCTCTCTCTGTGTGCTCTTTCCCAAAATTACCTTTCCTCTTACTTTCTTTAAATTGCCTTTCCTATCTCCTGAAAATTTAATTTTCGCTGCTCCAATGTTAATCTCTCTACTGCCATGCTTTCAGTGTCATCATCCTCAATTTCCACCCGCAGGCCACATCTTTTAAAATTTCGGGTTTACTGCCTTTCTGCCGAAATTCTAACCCTAAGTGGCTCGCCAACTCTTAACTGCTCAATGGACCTGAACCTTTTTTAAATCCTGAAAAGTAACTTTCTCTGGTTCTGCTAGAAAAGCACTGGCATCAAAATGAGCCTTTTTACAGTGTAATAGTACATACTCAAGAAAGCCTTTATGTAGTTTCTTAAAATCAGTTTCAGGGAGCATTTTATTTTCCCCACTCTAATTTGTTCATTTCAACTGTGGAAACAAAATCTGGGCACCGAACCCTCAATTTGTTACAACCCACCTCAGGTGAGGTTCCCCAAAGTTATTGATTCAAGTGAGACCCCTCGATTTGTTACAAAGCCGTTCTTTTGTAAAGTCCATTCCTGGGATGTGGGCATCACTGGCTAGGCCAGCATTTACTGCCCATCCCTATTTGACCTTGAGTAAGTGGTGCTGAGCTGCCTTCTTGTATATGTGCCCCTGTAATGGGTACATTTGTGTGTGTGTCTGTCACTCGCAGTCTCAGGTTTCTCTCTCTCTCTCTCCATCTTACACACTCTTAATCACTCTCACACACTTGTATCCACTCTCATTCTCTCTCACACACATACTCACTCTTTCATTCTTTGCAGCCTTAGTGAAAAGAACCCCAACATCTCAGGTTGCTCTTCATAACTCTGTCTCCTTGTTTTCCATAACACCCTGGTGAAGCTAATATGTCTGTTTTCTATTATTTTGATGTCCTTTCTTTTTGAGAGTGCAAAATAAATAAATAATTGGCAATCTAGTTGTGCAAGACCCCTTGGGGATGAGTGATCATAACATTTTCCATCAAGGTGGAGAGTGATGTAATTGATTCTGAAGCAATCTTAATAAAGGAAGCAATGATGATATGATGCATGAGTTGGCTCTGAAAGATTGGGAAACATTACTTAAAGGGCTGATGGTGGATAGGCAATGGCAAACATTCAAGGAGTGCATTGGTGAACTGCAACAATTGTTTATTCCTGCCTAGAGCAGAAGTAAAACTGGAAAGGTGGCCAAACATGGCTTACAAGGGAAATTAGATAGTATTAGATCCAAGGGAAAGACATACAAATTGGCCAAGAAAAACAGCAGACCAGAGGATTAGGGGCAGTTTAGAATTCAGCAATGGAAGATCAATGGTCTAATTAAGAAGGGGAAAATAGAGTATGAGAGTATGCTTGTGGGGACATAAAAACTGTAAAAGTTCCTATACATATGTGAGGAGAAAAAGCAAAATAAGTTACAGAGATTCAGCAAGGACTGAATTAGAAACTTCATAGTTGTGGGATCTTATGTTCAATGGAAAATATGTTGAATCCCTGAGGAGTTACCCTCCAGCAGTGGCATGTTTGTAAAGGTTCAGGAACAACTAACTCTCAGAAATATCACTCCAAGTACTGTATTGGCATCAGGCTCTGCAAAAATATGATCCTCAGTCTGCCCAGAAAGTAACAAGATTGGTACAAAGAATGATACCACTCGATGGGCTGCAAAATGATCTAAACGTGTCCATTAAAAAGGCTTAAGCAATTTATGTGAAGCCTGGTCTAACTGAGCCTCTCTGTGCAGAAACACCTTCAGCGATCATATTCATCTACTGCTGCCTCTCCCGATGTGGAAGTGCAAAATGTGACTGGAAATACAGCACCCTTCAGCAGTTCCCGAATTGGATGTTACTCCGTAATTAAACGGTGCAATACCAGTTCCAACCGAAAAATTTACAATTTGATCGGATTTCGACTTCTACTGGGCACGTAGATTTGCCAGCCTCAATGCACCAGTGGGACAGATTAGCAATTCTTGCTGGCCGCTCACACACTTTTAAAGGTGGGTGGCACTCTAATACTCAATATGGCTTTGAATAGTGTTTCTCTTTCCAACCCGTAACAATGAGCACAAGGCACAAAGCCAAGAAAAAGAAGGCGGGTCTAGTTATTTGGCACTGCCCTCACCTCATTTGATCCCACGTCCCTTCGAAGCAATGTGGGGAAATCAGAAAAGTTTGAATTTAGAAAGCACTTTTATTCTTAAATTATAGACAAGCCAATAGCAGCAATGGAAGAGAGCGAGCTGTAATTTTAAATGGGTGCTATCAAGATCTTGGTTCGCAATATTCATTATCGCTGACAATCTGTCTATTATTGGCACACATCAAGGGGGTTCCTTAGCCTTTGTCAGCTTTAATTCAGCAGACAAAAGGAGCTGGAACTCAAAATTTTTTAACATTGACAACACTGAATGTCAATCATGCCACGCGCCTTGGCAGTGCCAATGGTGCTCTGCCTGATGGTACCCTAGCACTGATACCCTGGCCTGGGGAAGGGGGTGGGGGAGTGAAGCAGGTAGGTCCAGCGGCTATTTGCCCTTCTGCTGCTGCCAGGCTGAAAAGGAGGGGTCCCTCAAAGGTCCTGGGGTTGGGTAGGCTCAAGCTGGGGAAAAGGGTTGACACTCTCCCCTGGGATGGAAATCTTGTGGCTGGACTGCCTCTTCTACTCCTGGCAGACCTGAAGATCACCCCTGGCATGGTGATTTCAGGCAGCCATGTGTTCAACATGTGCCAATCAGGCTTAGACTCTGTCAACGTTCTGGTCAGGATCAATGGGGTACTTGGGTTCCACTCAAGCATGAAGGGAAATGAAAATAAACATAGGTGGCTGGAGCAGAAATCCATTCAGCTGTCAATGGAAGTCTTTTTCAAGGCGTTGAATTTGTAGAGCTCAATAACCTGGGGTAGATCCCATCGGACCCTGGGGACTTATCCATCTTAATGCTCTTCAAGAGACTCAACACCACTTCTTTCTTGATTTCAAAATGCCCCAGCATATTCCATGCTCCACACTAATCTCACCATCCTTCATGTCCTTCTCCTTGGTGAATAGTAACGTAAAGGACACATTTAGGATCTCGTCCACATCCTCTGTCTCCAAGCACAAGTTCCTTCCTTTGTCCTTAAGTGGTCCTACCCTCTCCCTAGTTATCGTCTTGTTTTTAATGTATGTATAAAATGCCTTGGGATTCCCTTTAACCCTACTTGCCAAGGTCGTTTCATGGCCCCCCCCCTTGCTCTCCTAATTCCCTGCTTGAGTTATTTCCTACTTACTTTATATTCCTCACGGGCCTTGTTGGCTCTTAGCTTCTTAAACCTTACATATGCTTCTTTTTCTCCTTTTAACTAAATTTACAACCTCCCTCATTATCCAAGGGGCCGTTACCTTACCATCTTTGTACTTCCTCCTTACTGGAACATATAATGGACACACCTAAACATGACACCAGCGAATACCTTAATGGTGTGATGGGCTATGGGTTAGGTGATCCCACGAAGGTCTGTACATGCTGCCTGGAATAAATCTGAGGCAAAGAAGTTCAATGCTTCAATTACTTTTAAGGCCACAGGATTGGGTAGCTGTGGTAATGTGATCCCTTTAAGGGGCGATCCTTTGCACGCCATGTGATCGGGCCAATTGGGAGTGTGGGCGGGTGTCCTGGGAGGAGGAGGACCTTCAGTTTGATCAGCTGTAGGATTGAGTACAAGTGGTCTTATTTCACAAGTGGCCTTTTTGTAAAGAATGCAGATGCAACTAAAGTATGCTATTCTTTATTGATGCAAGTGCAGCACAAACACGGGATAGGTATGTAGAAAGGGGTTTGGTTGTGGTTATTCTGCTGTGTATTGTTCTGCTGCAGTGTGGAGTGACGATATTGAGGTTGCCTTGTTGGAGGTATATCTGGTATGATAAGCAAAATCAACAACACTAGCAAAATGTCATGGCTGCAGCAGCAACCTCCTCTACTATTCATCATAGCCCACTTGCAGCCTTTATATCTGTCTCTTCACCAGTGCATGAAGAAAATCACCAACCGTGTTTCCTCTGCACCTACCAATTATGGATAGGCATGGTTTTGTTCAAGTCAGTTAGTTTCCAAATAAACTTAAACACTTGTTGATGAGGTCTACAAAAATGGTGGGTTGGTGACTGGACTGCTTATTTCAGTGCCTACCTGCCGATTGTGTTTTGGCGGACCAGCACCATGATGTTCACGAGATGATGTTAAAACGCCAGGGGTGGTATTTTCTCAGAAAAATTCTAAGTGGCAAACGGGCAAGAAAACATGCTAACCAGCACATCTTTTAGACTGTGGTAAGAAACCGGAGCACCCGGAGGAAACCAATGCAGACACGGGGAGAACGTGCAGACTCCACGCAGACAGTGACCCAAGTTGGGAATCGAACTGGGGTCCCTGGCGCTGTGAGGCAGCAGTGCTAACCACTGTGCCATCCCATGTAAAATAAAATAAAAATTTATGAAACAAAATAAAATTGCGTAAAGCAGTTCCTTTATTCAAAATTCGGCTGGTCTCACTTGACTAGATATGGGGAAAGACCTGTATCCCTGAAGAATTGCTAGCGCAACTTGGAATTCGTATCAGGAAACACATTGCAACTAGATATGAATTGAAGAATTTTTCTGATGTCAGGTTAAATACTGAATCAAAATGAATAAATCATACGTGCACAGTCAGGTAGTATTAATTATTAAGTTACATGTTAAAATGAACTGTGTGTGCGAGTGCCTGTGAGCAGTATATTTCAGAAGCAGAAACTGCTGACTTATATATTTCCAAAGTTCCTGCGCAGAGGTTTGCACATGTACATTGTGGCCAGATGGCCAATGGCCTGAACAGTTGGCCCAGTGCAATTGGGCACTGAGAGGCAAATTTTACCATCCAGCCTGCCAAGGGAATCAGAGGGTGAGCTGCAGACCATAGAAAAGTCCGTTGTCCTCGGGCGGGATTTTCCACATTCGAGGCAAGTGAGGCCGGAAAATCCCACCCTCTTTGTTGAACTGTTGCAGCTCCTACAGCAAGGACCTTGGAACCCAGACAGGCCAAGGTCAAAAACAACATGGTTTGGAAACAAGCAGGGCAAACCAGGACATGGCCCAGGAGTGGAGTTTGGAAAGACCATATTCAGCAGATGGTTTCATGTTCCCTGATTTTAGCTATACTCTGACCCCTTGGTTCGCACCATGACCTTATTTGGAGGGGGCTACATGGAATATGCATGGCTGATGATGGTCACCTTGGGTGAGGGATTTGCAACCTCATTGACTGCAGTGACCTCCACCCCATGACCCAAATATACAAACTACACTCAATGCGGAATTTTCCTGTCCTGCCCACCATGGAAATCGTAGCGGGCAGGACATGGCCCATGCAAAGGTCCATTGACCTCGGGTGAGGTTTTCCGGCCTTGGGGGGCAAGCGCAGCCGGAAAAATCCCACCCAAAGTGTCTGTCTATGTTCCACAGACAACAATGTTTTATTTCTACTGACAGTATGCGTGACCCGTAAAGGTAATGCCAGAGTGTACTGTATCCCCTGTACTGAGTTGCTTGATCAGGTCACATTATGTTTGAACATGGAGGCAATGGTCACGTATAAAATAAAGACTGAGGTTGGGAATGACTTGTGTACATCAGAAGACCCATGGGGGTCTCATTCCCTTTGCCATTATGGGCAGGAGAGGGTCAGTTAAAATGTGTATTATGTACAATGCAACCCAACCCATACACTCTAATTTTTTTAGGGCACTGAATGTTAATGAAGTCCTGGCACTAAAATCAGCAGGAATCATGCTCTTAGAACAACTGGTTCTTTGACCATTTCTGACCGTGGACACTATAATGTAGATATCAGACCTCAGGCTTTCTACAGTTGGATCTTTTGTTTGCTTTTGGACAAATCTTACCGAAGTGGGCAACACAGTGGTGCAGTGGTTAGCACCGCTACCTCTCAGGGACCTGGGTTCAATATCGGCCTTGGGTAACAGTGTGGAGATTGCACGTTCCCCCTGTATCTGCGTGGGTTTCCTCCGGGTGCTCCAGTTTCCTTCCACAGTCCAAAGATGTGCAGGTTAGGTGGATTGGCCAAGTTAATTTGTCCCTTGGTGTTGCAAGGTGGTGTAGGTTAGAAGGATTATCAGGTAAATATGTGCGGTTATGTTCTGTCGGAGAGTCAGTACAGACTCAATAGGCCGAATGGCCTCCTTCTGTACTGTAGGGCAGAATATGATTCTACCAAATATAAATTCAATCAGGAAATCAATCAAATCAGCTGTGAGTTGGATAGCTTCACTTGCATGCAAAGTTTAACAACATATTTGACACAATGAGAATATCAACATAAGAGAATTGTTCCCCTATTGAAACATATGGTCCAACTGGAGTAAACTGCAGACATCAACAAGCTGTTTATGAGCCCTTAACAAGAATTTTTATCCTCATTTTAGGTACTTAGATGCCAGAATTTTATAAAGGGGAAAAATTAGCTTGAAAAGGAACTCTGGTTTTCAGTAAATAGCCTACTTGAGACGGCAAGAGGGAAACAGTTAGTTAAAAATTGTCATTTAACAAAGCAATTTACATCTCAAAACAATTTTATATTGCTATTATCTATGCATAAGTTGTTTAAGCACAAATTTAGCATTTATTGAAACAACCGTCCATTGAAATTCGATAACAAGCAGTCATTGTCTGAACTTTAAAGCTAACTTAAAAATCATATGTTCAAAGAATTTATGATAATTTGCTTATAATTATGAGTTTCATGATGATCAAAGCTCCACTTAAATATTGTACTGAATATTCTGCCCAAAATTCTTAAAGGGTCTTGTAATGATGAACGCTCACAGACTTCGTCAGGAACACAAAGCATAGAATTCCTACAATACAGAAGGAGGCCATTTGGCCCATTGAGTCTGCACCCAGAGTATCTTACCCAGGTCCTCTCCCCCACTCTACTCTCATACACCTGCACATTTTACCATAGCTAATCCATCTAACCTACACATCTTTGGGACATTGAGGGGGCAATTTAGCATGACCAATCCACCTAACCTGCATATCTTTGGACTGTGGAAGGAAACCAGAGCACCCAGAGGAAACCCACGCAGACATGGGCAGAATTTGCAAATAGACACCCAAGGTCGTAATTGAACCTGGGTCCCTGGCACTGTGAGGCAGTAGGGCCAACCACTATGCCACCAAAAGGTACAATACAAAGCATAATTATTAATCAGGAAAAACTGTACAGAGGCTAGCAGTGTCCCCCTCCCCTCCTCCACATCCCTGGCAGGCCTGGAGAACCCATCGGCTGCTCCAGTCCCTACATGTCTTCGGACTGTCTTCTGCCTAACAGAGGACCATGATTACCCACTTGCAGTCCTAATTGGTCCCTCAAGTCAGGTGACCCTCTTCTGCTGTGTTGCCCTCCTTGAACCGGGTCCCTGGCGCTGTGAGGCAGCAATGCTAACCACTGTGCCACTTTTTTGTTGCCCCTTCCTTGAGGTTTTCATTGCATCTTTTTCATTGACCATTTTATGGGCAGCATGGTGGCACAGTGGTTAACATTCTCTCCGTGTCTGCATGGATTTCCTCCGGGTGCTCCGGTTTCCTCCCACAATCCAAAGATGTGCAGGTTGGTTGATTGGTCATGCTAACTTGGCCCTAGTGTGTGGGGGATTAGGAGGGTAAATGTGTGCTGTTATGGGAATAGGATCTGGGTGGGATTGTGGTCGGTACAGACTCGAAGGCCGAATGGCCTTCTGTACTGTAGGGATTCTATGATTCTATCTCAAATGGAACTATCATAGAAATCATAGAAACCCTACAGTGCAGAAGGAGGCCATTCGGCCCATCGAGTCTGCACCGACCACAATCCCACCCCACATATTTACCCGCTAATCCCTCTAACCTACACATCCCAGGACTCTAAGGGGCAATTTTTAACCTGGCCAATCAACCTAACCCGCACATCTTTGGACTGTGGGAGGAAACCGGAGCACCCGGAGGAAACCGGAGCACCCGGAGGAAACCCACGCAGACACGAGGAGAATGTGCAAACTCCACACAGACAGTGACCCGAGCCGGGAATTGAACCCGGGACCCTGGAGCTGTGAAGCAGCAGTGCTAACCACTGTGCTACCGTGACGCCCTGGATCTATTATAGAATCATAGAATTCCTACAGTGCAGAAGGTGGTCATTCGGCCCATCAAATATTCACCCAAAGACAGGCATTCATAAAGTCATAGAATCACACAGCGCAGAAAAGGTCCAAAAACTACCACTAAAGGCATGCTTATCCCATTTTCCTGCACTCGTCCCATATTCTTCAATGTTATGATATTTCAAATGCTCATCCAAATATTTTTTAAAGGTTGTTTCCACCCTCCATGACCTTCCCAGGCAGTGCATTCCAGATTCCCACCATCCTCGGAGTGAAAAAGCTTTTTCTCAATTGCCTTCTGAATCTCCTGCTCCTTACCCTAAAACTATGCCCCCTCGTGATTGACCCCTAAACCAAGGGGAACTGCTGCTTCCTACACACCCTGTCCATACCCCTCATAATCTTATACACCTCAATCATGTGACCCCTCAGCTTTATCTGCTCTAGAGAAAACAATCCAAGCCTATCTAGTCCCTCCTTATAGCTCAAATTCTCCATCCCAGGCAGCATCTTGACAAACCTCCTCTGTATCTCCTCTAGTGCTATCACACCCTTCGTATAGTGAGGTGACCAGAACTGCACACTGTACTCCAGCTGTGGCCTGACCAACTCTCTATACAGTTCCAACATGACCTCCTTGCTCTTATACTCTATACTATGACTGATGAAAGCAAATGCCCATATGCTTTCTTAACTATCCTATTCACGTGCTCTGCCACCTTCAGGGATATGTGAATAATTACCCAAAGATCCCTCTGTTCCTCTGAGCTTCCCAGTGTCCTGCCATTCATTAAATACTCCCTCATCTTGGTTCTTCTTCCAAAGTGCATCACCTTGCACTTACCAGAGTAAAATACTATCTGCCCATTTGACCAACCCATCTATATCTTCCTGTAACGTACAACCATCTTCTTCACTATTAACCATCCCACCAATCTTGGTGTTATCTGCAAGCTTACTTCGCGCCCCCCCATTTTTATCTATATCATTTATACAAACAATAAGGATCCCAGTTACTGATCCTTGTGGCATAGATTTTGATTAAAACAGGATACTCACAGGTGTCAGGCCACAGACTGTGTCCTTGTCATCCACCCCATCTTACTTGCCAAGTGTAATGATGCACACTCACAGAATTCGTTAGGAACACAGGAGTTACTTATTAATAAAGAAAAATTGTACAGAGGCTGAAAACCCCCCCGAGTCCCTTCATGTCTTCCACATGTCTTCAGACTAAGAGAAGTCTCCACCTCCTGGGTGATTACCCACTCTGGATCCCAATTAGTCCCTCAAGCCAGGTGACCCTCTTCTTATTGCTCTTAAAGAGACAATCACCACAGATCGTTATAAGGATGAGATTTTAGTTAAACTATCCCAGAAGTGAGCTATTTCCATAATTATATTGTCAATTATTAGCAGTTTTCAGACCATCCAACTGCAAGAGGCAAAGGGAGCAATCTTATGACATTGGCCTGCCCAACCTTTGGTGAGCTGTGGTGAGGTGAGGTGGTAAGATCAGGCAGGAAGTGAAAAAAATCAAGTTCGCCTTGGTTTTTTGCCTTCCCTGAGGCACTGTTTTGCCGGCAAAATACTAAATATCAATGACATCATTTGAATGGCACTTAGAATTTTTTTCATAAAGTTCCACCCAAAGTGTCAGATAAGAAAAAGAAACTTGCGTTTCTCTCTGGAAATAGAACCTGATTTCTTGTGCAGTCCAAAATGAAAAGCTTCCTCTCCCTGGCCAACTCTGATGAAGATCACCGACAAATTGTTGATCTCTGTTTTCTCTTTCCGACGCTAACCGGCCTGTCATGCATTTCCAGCATTATCTGATTTTTTAATCCGTACTTACAACAATTTCAGTTTTCAGAGTGTGACTGCAAACCACATAGCCAGTGCCAATGTTTAGGTTGAATAACTCTGACATATGTATCGGACAGAAAAAATGTTTCAGAGAGGAACTGCATGAACATGAATATAAAACTTGCAGACTATTTTGCACCGAGTGGAAACCTATGTAGCACGTTGCCAAGTAATTGTGAACATCAAATTAAAGGAATGTACAATCCCCAGTCTCAGCATGAACCAAAGTGCATTGGAATATTATAAACACAAGTTTAAGCTGCCTTCAGTCATATAAATGCTGAATATTGATGAGTCCAGTGTTATGCATTTTCACCAGAGCTCAAGCACACAGATACACAAATATCCTGCAGCCTAACATGTAAAAGACAACATATTTACATCCTGGATAGTTCACTAATGGAAGTATTTGTCACAACAAAAAATTACTGATAAAACTACTGTGTGCAAAATGGATGCTGACCTGATGACATCTGGTTTCATTAGTTATGACCTTCTTTGATACTGGAACTGGGAAATCTGTGCCTTTGAGCAAACAGCGGTTAGCACTGCTGCCTCACAGCGCCAAGGACCCAGGTTCAATTCCGGTATTGGGTGACTGACTGTGTGGAGTTTGCACATTCTCCCCGTGTCTGCATAGGTTTCCTACCACTATCTAAAATTTGCGCAGGATGGGTGGATTGGTCATGCTAAATTGATCCTTTGTGTCCAAAGATGTGTAGGTTAGGGGGATTAACGGGATAAATGTGTGGGGTAACGGGGATAGGGTAGGGGATGGGCCTGGGTAACATGCTCTGTCGAGAGCCGGTGCAGACGCGATGGGCTGAATGGCCTCCTTCTGCACTGTAGGGATTCTATGAAACTGTGAGCTTTTGCTCAGATTATATTCAATTAAAAGCCCTACTCCATTTTTCTTTGTCTTTTTCCATTCTTTTCTTCTGTGTCTTAACCCAGATTAGTCCTGAGTAATTGCCTTTACAGTTCTTCTGCAGGTCATATAATGTAAAGTTCCTCTTAATTCTTAGACTCCGTTGTTTAAGTTTTGTAAAATTGTGCAACATTGTTCCAAACCGAGAGTTGATTTGTCATGCACCAAACATTAGGAGTCAATCACACATTTTGGGTGAGAACTTATGGAATGTTTGGGCGGCACGGTAGCACAGTGGTTAGCACTGCTGCTTCACAGCTCCAGGGACCTGGGTTCGATTCCCAGCTTGGGTCACTGTCTGTGTGGAGTTTGCACATTCTCCTCGTGTCTGCGTGGGTTTCCTCCGGGTGCTCCGGTTTCCTCCCACAGTCTAAAGATGTGCGGGTAGGTTGATTGGTCATGCTAAAATTGCCCCTTAGTGTCCTGGGATGCGTAGATTAGAGGGATTAGTGGGTAAAATATGTAGGGATATGGGGGTAGGGCCTGGGTGGGATTGTGGACGGTGCAGACTCGATGGGCCGAATGGCCTCTTTCTGTACTGTAGGGTTTCTATGATTAAATTCTATGATATCATTCTTAAAAAATAATCACAGCTCCACATGCTTGAATGGGTTTGCAAACTGGAACACTCATAATAATTGCTGTGCTTCACATTTACTCAATGTGAGGATGTTTTATAAAATCGGGTTGTTATTGCCATTCATAGTTAAAAGTAAAGCGTCTACAAAGAGGTTGTCTCTTTCTTGTGTCAAGTGTTTGCTGCCCAGAACTTTAGAAGATGTTTGATCATGGGATTGAGAAAGTTATCTCTTTCAAGCTGCTTTCAATCATGTCCGCTATTTGTAATTTTTTCCAATTTCACCAGGAAAATTTGTACACTACAGTTACAGCTCCAGATTTCTGGTAAACCTCAAGCCAATCTTACCGTATGAAGTTATGAAGAGAGATTGAATAGACTTGGGTTGTTTTCATTAGAGCAGAGAAGACTGAGGGGCGACCTGATCAAGATTATGAGGGGTATGGACAGGGCAGATAGGGAGCAGCTACTTCTTCACTCAGAAGGTGGTGAACCTGTGAATTCCCTACAGAGCTCGGCCTGTGGAGGCCAAGTTACTGAATGTATTTAAGGAGGAAATAGATGGATTTCTAGACTCCAAACATGCCAAGGGGTAAAGGAAGAGCACTGGAGTATGGTGTTGAGTTAGAGAATCAGCCATGATCATATTGTATGGCAGAGCAGATTCGAAGGGCCGAATAGCCTATTCCTTCTGCTAATTTCTATGTTTATATTTCCACAGGCCTCACGAACAATGCCTTTAACGTGCCAACCAACACTGTGCTCTGAAAGCATATTAGCATAGAAATACACCACCTCAGTTTCTGAAACAACATATGCTATCCTGGGCTGCAGTCAGTACTTTTGTTGCAACATGCAGCGAGATTGTCTGGCAACACAGAAACCATGAAGGTGACCTCAGCTGTGCCTAACATCCGCCTGCTGGCATCTGTCTGCTCCTCCTGACCATTTGTTAAGCGATGCACAGTGCATGCAAATGAGATAAAACTGATCCAAATGTAGGAAAAGCCTCATTTGGCTGCCAAAATGACTGACATATGGTTTGTTTTATCTTTTGTGTGGTTGTCACACAAGTTAGCTTCTAGATAGAGAAGACTGGTCTTTATAGCCGATACCTCAATTGCGGTGATCACCATCATTTTCTGGATTTTTACCTGGTAATAATAGTAAAAGAATTCCCCTGTCAGATTTCCGAATTGCTCACTCCTGCTAGTGCTGGCCAGTATGCAAATATGTGATGTAGTGGAAATCTAAAAAAGGATTGAGGTAGTGGAACTAATAACCTGTCGTCTGTTTAATTTCTCCTTTTTCAACCAATGCTACTTTCAGTTGTGACAAACACCGTCACAGACCAGTGCCACATGCCACGCTGCGGAGGAGTTCCCTCGCCCCTGCAGTGATCACCTGCTAGCTGTGGCTACAGTATATTTTGTTCCATGCACAAGTCTTCAGAGGATGCCTTCATCTACAATGGCAGGGTCCACCTCTCTTACAGGATTGTCAACCACCCAGAGCCTTGGGCACTCCCAATGCTCCTCCCACCTCCAAAACCTGCCTGCCATCCATTATTGGAGTGAGCTTCTGGAGACGGCCACCTTCCCAAAAATCTCCTTCGAGGCCCTGCCATGACCCGGACCCCTGACCCGGAATTCAAAGCTGGACTGGGATCGGGGACCTGGAACTAAAACGAGTCAGTTCGTTGTTTCTCTTTCCACAGATACTGCCAGACTTTGAGTATTTCCAGCATTTTCTGTTTTTATCTCCAACATCCACAGTATTTTGTTTTTACTGAGCCATGATTATATAGTTACTTCAGAATTATGTAACGTCTCACTGCCAAGGAACAAGCCGCTTTGGCTGCACAGACCTTTCTTCTGCTTTCCACAGGTTAATAAATACATGAGGTGAAAATATTAACGAAAAGAGAGCACCTCTGAAAATTCTGTCATAAAAATCAGCAGATCTTTCAGTGGTTTGTGGGGATTAAAAAATAAATCACAAACAGTATTGACTTTGTCAACTCGGGTGTTGTGACTTGACAATCAGTTGTTGCTCCCAGCAATGTTGCTTACACCTTTCAGTCAGGGTCTGTCTCAGATTTTACTATGCTGCAGGTCCCATCTGCAGGACTACTGGGGATAAGAACTGCATCAACCTCGTTCTGCCCCATGGATCTACCCTGCCTAGAATGCCTTTTTCATGTCTCACTGATCATAATTAAATACAGTGTTATTTCATGTGCGAACAACCCAGAATATTATAGAAATATAAACAGAAAAAGCTGAAAATACTCAGCAGGTCTGGCAGCATATGTGAAGAGAGAACATAGAAATCATAGAAACCCTACAGTGCAGAAACAGGCCATTCGGCCCATCGGGTCTGCACCGACCACAATCCCACCCAGGCCCTACCCCCATATCCCTACACATTTACCCGCTAATCCCTCTAACCTACACATCTCAGGACACTAAGGGACAATTTTAGCATGGCCAATCAACCTAACCCGCACATCTTTGGACTGTGGGAGGAAACCGGAGCACCCGGAGGAAACCCACGCAGACACGAGGAGAATGTGCAAACTCCACACAGACAGTGACCCAAGCCGGGAATCGAACCCAGGTCCCTGGAGTTGTAAAGCAGCAGTGCTAACCACTGTGCTACCGTGCCGCCATTAACATGGTTACATTAACATGGTTAATGTTTGCTCTTTTTTTCGCTGTTTTCTTTTCTCTCTTGGTTCTCTTATTTTCTTTGTTTTAGGATAGTGGCTATTCAGGACTTTGCATTCACCTCCTCTAGATGTGTACAAAAGCAAAACACTGTGGATGCTAGAAATCTGAAAAGAAACCAGAAAATGCTGGAAGTACTCAGCAGCTTAGGCGACATCTGTGACTCGAAGGTCATCAATATGAAGCACTAACTTTATTTTTGATTTTGGGCTCTCAGCCAATCCTCATTATGCATTCTTGGCTGAGAGACCAGACATCCATTAGACTCTGGAAACAGCTGAGCTCCAGGAAAAACATTGCTTGATTGGAAGTTCTGGCTCTCTGATCTCTTGTGTCAATTACAATGTTTATCTATACAAGAGAAAGAGTTTCAACTGCTCACAGTTTCTGATATTGATATTTTAAATGGTCAAATGATTCATACATTTATTGGCCTATCATAAAAAAGGAAATATTTTTAGGAAAATCAAAAAATGTTCATGAGTGACTGTTTGTAATTTTAAAAAAATATATCCCTTTGTCACTATTGATTTTATTAATTCTATAAAACTATGCCTTGGTTGGCAAGGGGGTACGAGGGTCTAAGGGGTGGTTGGGAGAATAGCTCGACATGGGGGCATGAGGGACTGGGGAATAGATGGGGAATTGCTTGCCATAGGAAAGGGATTAGGAGCCATAGTCTGTGGATGGGCATGACATGCCATGGATGGGCCATGGGGAGTGAATGAGGGTGAGGAGGTGTGAGGGGTGAGGACTAGGGGGTATTGTTTTTTTCATTATAACAGGGATAAAGTCCTACAGTACCGAGGCAGGACTTTAAACCAGCCCACCTTAGTATTCGGCAGCCCCTGTAACTGCCTCCAACTTCTTTCCTGGTCACTGGCCGAAATGCAGCCCACACCCAATTCCCTGCAATGAAAATTCCATCTTTGCACCAATTTCTCCTGAGGCAGACGGGCCAAGTAGGGAATTTTCCAAAGTTCCGCTACCCAACTCGAGGATGAAAATTCAGGCCTGGACTCTATCAATTTATGGCTTATTAGAATTGAATTAAAATAGTGTTTTTATTTCTATAACATTGGGGATCAGAGGAGGGAGAGATGTAAACAGAAGTAAAATAAGAAATATTCCCAGAATTGGAGGAACCAGATTGAGGGAAATATCCTAACAGGTGAAATACATCTTAAATTGTCTGCACATTATGAATATAATTAATAAGGTTGATGAGTTGCATTGACAAATTGCAGCATATGCTTATAACATGGTTACATAACAGAAACAAAGCCAGGGATAAGTTTGTAATGTTGCTGGTTAATAAGTATTCAGAAATGAGATGGAAAAAGTGGGAGGGGATGAGGCAGTATTAATTGATGATTTTATTCCAGTTCTAAATAGGGTGTAGGAAATGGCTTGAGGGGATTTTCATTGACTGAGTTGATGGACAGGGGGATACTGGGCAGGATCTTACTACCTTGCCACACCCAGCGAACAATGTGGCAAGCCAGGACACTAGCATGCAATGCTAAAAGGCCAGAAAGGGCACAAAGCTGATTAGCTTAATGTTTATTCATTAGTGTCACAAGTAGGCTTACATTAACACTGCAATGAAGGTACTGTGAAAATCTCCTAGTCGCCACACGCTGGTGCCTGTTCGGGTACACTGGGGGAGTATTTAGCATGGCCAATGCACCTAACCAGCACGGTGTTTGGGCTATGGGAGGAAACCGGAGCACCCGAACAAAACCCATGCAAACACGGGGAGAAAGTGCAGACTCCGCACAGACAGTGACCCAAGCCTGGAATCGAACCTGGATCCTTGACGCTGTGAGGCAGCACCACTAACCACTGTGCCACCCCCCCAGTAGTGTGTAAATGTGCATAGCCCATTTGAAACCCAGCACACAGAATCTTCTGGCCTTTGAGCATGGAGCCATAACGGCGAGAATTGGTACAGATCTCCACAAATGCAGTGCTGGAAGCTGGTCATACTGTGTGGTATTGAAGCACCCTGGGTGGTCGGGGGCATAATCCGGCTATATCCATCGGGCAGTGCCCACCTAGCGGTGTCCACCAGACACCCAGGCAGCGCCCACCATACATCTCAGCAACATCCATCAGGCACCCCGGCAGTGGCCACCAGGCAGCTTGGTGGCACCAGTTGGACACTGCTAGTGTGTCAGAAGCAGTGCCAAAGGGATGGGCCTCAATGGGGGCTCTGTGAGGTTGGTCTTGCAGGGGCAGATTATAGAGGAGGTCACGAAAGGCAGGCATGTCGGGGGTTGTGCAGAGGCACCAAATAGGAGGGCCCTCAGGCCCCGATGTGGGTGACCAATGCCGGGGGAGGGGGGAACATGTTATTGATGAGGAGAGGGAATCCTGACATCTTTGGGGTTGGGATGGAGTCTCCCAGTGCACCGTGAGATCAGGGTGAAATGGCTCTAAAGCTCAGCTTACTGGTGTGTTTAGGCCCCGCTCTCCTCAGTACCAGCGCACAACTCAAAACTCTCCAAAAAAGTGGCTGAGGGTGGGATGACTGTGGTCAGGAGCGCACCTGAGACCCCGACGTGGTTCACCCCATTTTTTCCCTAATTTTTGGGGGGAAAATTCCGCCCGTCATTTTTTCAGAGTTTTTTTTTTATATAGAGCTCTAAATTGTGAGACGGAATTAAAAACATATTGGCAAATTTCAAAGTTGTTTAACAGAAATAAAGTGGTAATATTAGGAAACATTTACCCAAATACCAGGTGAAATTCTTCCAAAAAAATTGTAAGTGCTGGATTTGTGTAAATACTGGGGCAAACTCGCTGTTTTTTTTCAACGGGATTTTCAAACGGAATCTCCCACATTCTGTGCATCACAGAGTGCCCGAGCGTGAATCACTCCAAAAATCAGTGGGTGGGGCCTATTCCCACTGGAGAGGCAATGGCCAGCCCCGATCACTCCCTTCCCTCCCTCTGCTCATGATCCCAACTGCAGAATGGCAACGGGACCCCGCCACCCCCACTGATCTCCCCCCACAGGCCCTGCCCTCAATAGGCCCACCCCTATGGCCCTACCCACTTGTCACTGCTTGATACCTGGTGGGCAGTGCCAAGATGCCCCTTGTTTAAGTTTATTTTATTAGTGTCACAAGTAGGCTTACATTAACACTGCAATGAAGTTACTGCGAAAATCCCCTAGTCGCCGCACTCCGGCGCCTGTTTGGGTACACTGAGGGAGAATTTAGCACGGCCAATCTACCTAACCAGCACACCTTCCGGACTGTGGGAGGAAACCGGAGCACCCGGAGGAAACCTACGCAGACTCAGGGAGAATGTGCAGATTCCACACAGACAGTGACCCAATCTGGGAATTGAACCTGGGTTCCTGGTGCTGTGAGGCAGCAGTGCTAACCACTGTGCCACTCTGCACTGCCATTTTGCCCCTTGGGCAGTGCCGGGGGCCAGGCTGGCACTGCCAAGGTGGCAATGCCCAGGGAGTATCCCCCTTACTCGCGACCTTCTGGGGGGCCTCCAAGTGGCTAGTGGGCCCGGAGACTTCGTCCCAGGCCCACTAATGATATTGAAATGATAATTTAAATAATTTATTCAGCTCCACACCGATTTCTGGCACGAAGCGGACTATGCCGGTAATCCGGCAGCTGGAGATGAGTGGAGGCCGTAGCGCCCAGAAGGAAGCTCACTATATGGTCTCCACCTCTGTCTCCCGGCAGCGCAGTGGGCTGGGAGAATCACCCCATAGACTGGGAAAAGCATAAGGGAGAAGATGTGTGCAGAGGAAAACATTCACAATCAATGTGACTCCAGGAATTAATGTTGTATTTGTTTTGGGAAATGAAACAGGGGAACTGTAACAATACTACAAGTAGATTGCCTAGCTAAAGATGACTGATAATTTGATTTAAAGTAATTATAGATCAGAAAAATATTAAGGAAGGGATTTTCCCATCCCGTCCGCCACAGGAATCGTAGCAGGTATGGAACGGACCATGCAAAGGTCTGTTGACCTCAGGCGGAATTTGGATGGTTTTGGGGTGAGCACGACCAGAAAATCCCACCCTAAGTGTATAAATGCTCATCTGGGGAAGCTAATTTCAGTGAGGGGCCTAGGACAGACAGATTGGAAAAGATGTTGGCTGTGTGAAGCAGCAATGGAGGACTGAAGGGTTATCAGGGAAAAAATAGTTCAGGTGCAAACTAAGCAGGTTTATTTGAAGGAAAAGGGTAGAACATCCAAAATCAATATTAACTGGGTGGCAAAATAAATAAAGGTTAGAATACAACAGTAAAGGAAGCTTTTAATAAATGCCAGGAACAAGATTCAATTAAGAATCAGGAAGATTGTGGTAATGCACAGCAGGAAGTTGAAAAGTTAATACGGGAGATAAAGAGAGTTTACAAGAAAAGATTAGTAGACAACATTAAAGTAAATCCATATAAATTGTTAATGGTTAGCTAGGGAAGACCCAAAGGGTGAACATTATTTTTAGGCAGATTACATGGCTAAATAATTAAATTAATATTTTGCAAAGGAAACGAATGAGGTGAAAAAGTTATGGATGTTATAGTAATTGCTAAAGAAAATGTACTCCAAAGATTAAGATTTTTAAAAGTTGATAATTCACTTAGTCCAGATGGAACATAGCCTGGATAGCTGAAAGATGCAAAGATAAAAACAGCTGAGACATTGGTTATGATCTCTCATTATCCATTGGATACAGTACTGCTGGAGTACTGGAGAGTTGCTAATCTTATACCATTATTCAAGAAAGGAAAAAGGGATAAACAGGCCAGTCAACCGAACATTGGTGTTTGGAGATTATTGGAAACCGTTATCAGGGACACAATAGATTTTCATTTGGAACGACATGGATTATTCAAGAGGAGGCAGCATGGCTTTGCTATATAGGCTAATCATTTTTGATTAACTTGATTGAAATTTTTGATAAGGTGACAGATAACATTTGTCAATGCAGTGCACTTGATATTGTGCATATGTTAACTTACAGAAGGAATTCAACAAAGTGGCACAGGAGGTTTTTTTGATGGAAACCATTCAGGGGAAAGTGGAGGAAGGGATACATAATTGGCTCATTGGCAGGAAGTAAAGGCTAGTGATGGATAGATAGTTTTCACATTGGGAGGTGGTGGCTCTTCCCAAAGGTCACTTTTGAATTGATTTGCCTTTTCAATTTTTATCAGTGATCTTCACTTGAGTCTAGTTGGCAGGATCTGAGCCATTCACCTGAAAAGGTGCTATATACATATAGGAGCTATATACATAAATAATTTTAAAAGGGAATTGAACATATACATGAGAATGAAGAACTTACAAGGTTGTGGAAAAAAGTGAGGATGTGGGGCTAAACATGACTGCTGTTTCAAACAGGCAGCATAAACACAATGGGCAGAATGGTCTCATTCTGCGCTGTAAATTTACATGAAAATAAACAAAAGAATGGATGCCTCAATTCATAACATTTACCTCAAAAACAAATAGTCTGCTGGTGCTTTCTATGGGATACCACCACATTTTACTCATGTCAGTTTGACTGATACACTTTACAAGCTGTAGAACATCTGGCAACCAATCTCCTGATGCAGCCACCATAAGTAGAGACTCGAAGGGGATGAAGTTTGTGAAAGCTTACCTGGCCTCTAAAGGCAATAAAGCAACACCGCAGATTATTAATCTAACCTTACAATCAGCATGCCAAGTGTTTCCTTCCACAGGGATCTCATTAGCTTGTCCAGCAGTGAATTCACCATTAGATTTGATGCCTATCCTTATAGCCTTCAATCCTGTCCCTTAACAGATATTTACCCAACACTTTTTAAATGAAAATAATCAGCAAAGCATTATCACTATTTGCTGGCATCATGGAGTAGATTAGGATCCCATGGGTGGTAGTGAATCGCCAACCTGTTTTCCAACTCCCCTGGTCTTTCCATTGAAGGCAAAGGGATTCTGATTTGATTTATTATTGTCACATGTATTAACATACAGTGAAAAGTATTGTTTCTTGCGCGCTATACAGACAAAGCATACCGTTTATAGAGAAGGAAACAAGAGAGTGCAGAATGTAGTATTACTGTCATAGCTAGGGTGTAGAGAAAGATCACCTTAGTGCAAGGTAGGTCCATTCAAAAGTCTGACAGCAGCAGGGAAGAAGCTGTTCATGAGGAATAACAATGAGAGATGTAAGATGGGTTGCAAATTTGCTATCATCAATTTTACATTATTGCAGAAAGTCTAAATCTACTCCGACTAAAAATATTTCTTCCAACCTCCAGTCTTCCTTGATTCTTTCTCCTCAGCAATGTTGAACTGTCAGTAAGTATCATTTTAAAATCTGCACATTGCCTAATGGGCCTTGTCCAGCAAATGCACACCAGAAATCTTGGAGTGCACTTACAATGATTCTCCAATCATTTCTTTCAGCAATTGATAGACCATGGGCAACACGCGCTCAAATATTCCACATGTGCCAGCAGCAGAACCTTGACAAATCACCCTTTGTATATTTCAGATTTTTAAAATGTCATTTGTTTTTGCTCTGTAGCAGTGTGTCATGGCATATCACATGCCAAGTACAATTTTGCAACAGTGTGTAGTGGCAGGTGGAATACAGGAACTCCAAGCAGTTTATATTATTGTTTGCTATATTTCAGCTTTCAGTGGGGGACTTCTCTGGGAGACCGTAGCATGATGGTTAAGTATTTCTTCTATTCATCTGATGTATTGCACAGTACTTACATCTACCTTTCACTAAGCCTGATAGAAGCAACTACTTGCTGGGCAGATTAGGACACAAGCATGAAGCTTCAAAGCTGAAAATTTCAGACTGAGTGCTCTTGCAAGTGCAGGCCAACTTGTGAACTTTCCTCGAGTATCCTCGACTACAGTGCTTCCTGAATGATCGCCCACAATTTTCTGAAAGAATAATGGCAAATGAATGATGCAAAGCACAGTTTGGACAGTGACATGGCTGGCATAGTGGTTAGCGCCACTATCTCACAGTGCAAGGGACCTGGGTTTGATTCCTGGTTTGGGTCACTGTCTGTGTGGAGGCTGCACGTTCTCCCTGTGTCTGTGTGGGTTTCCTCTGGGTGCTCCGGTTTCCTCCCACACTCCAAAAGACGTGCTGGTCAGGTGCATTGGCCACACTAAATTCTCCCTCAGTGTACCCAAACAGGTGCCGGAGTGTGGCGACTAGGGGATTTTCACAGTAACTTCATAATGTAAGCCTACTTGTGACACTAATAAATAAACTTTAACTTGTGGAGGGGAAGAAAAGCCTGCGAATTGTGAATATAACAAAAAATATTATTTTTCACAGCATTGTGGGTCGGAAATAATGTACTTCAGAGTAAAGAAATAAGACAGAGAGAAGTTTAAAGGAAGGTGCAAAGATGAAAATACTGATATGATTTGCTGTCACAAAATAAAATGGCTGCAAGCAGAAGCAAGGCTTGAGATGAAGCCAAAAGAACCAGACTGTGTGGAGGAGTGACATTATTCAGTAAAAGCTGATAAAATAGCTATCTAAAGAGCTGACAGAACAGCAGAAGAGGAGATGTTGCTAGCAGTATGGACAGAAATTAGCAATGAGGATGGATGCACAATACTAATTGGAAAGTGGTATCAAGATCCATTCAGGAGGAATGAATAGATAGATAAGTCCAAGTGTTTGAAATTATAACACAGACTTAGTTACTTTATGAAGGATTCAGATGATAGATAGGGAGAGTAATAGATTTCGAGCAGAAACACCTTCTTACATATCAGTTATTTATTAGGTGAGGTGAGAGTGACTGCCATTGACAGCAAGGCCTCATTTTACTGTGTTGATGTCCAGGAACCCCAGCAAAACAGGAGTCAATGGGAATTGGGGGGAAAACAGCCCACTGGCTGAAGTCTTACCTTCCCCAAAGAAAAATGGTTGTGGTTGTTGGAGGTCAATAACCTCAGTTCCAGGACATCTCTATACTCCTCATGTTTCACAATACTTTCAAGTTTTGTGTCAGATGCAAATTTTGAAAATGTGGCCTGTCTACCAAAGCTTAAGTCATTAATATAAATCAAGAGGGGCAATTGTCCTAATACCAACCTTTGGTCTAATATCTTACAGTCCACAAAACAATAGCTAACCACTACTCTCTGTTTCCTGTCAAAGAGCCAACTTTATATCTACTCTGCCACCGTATCATTTATTAAATGAGCTTCAACTTTGGACTCTACCAAATGCCTTTTGGAATGCCATACAGATCACATCAATCACATTACCCTCATCAACCCTCTCTGTTACCTTATCAAAAAACTCAGTCAAGTTGGCTGAATACATTTTGCCTTTAACAAACTGTGTGTTAGTGATGCAAGCCGGGAATCAAACCCAGGTCCCTGGCGTTTTGAGGCAGCAGTGCTAACCACTGTGCCGCACCAGTCGTTCTTTCTATAAATGGGCTATATTGTGTGGGTCTAACATTTCATACAAATATCCTGGCTAAATTGTGACAATGGAAGACAATGGAGCAATTTGTGCACAATGGTAGTCTGGGGCCATTCCTGACATTGCCAATAACTGGCAATACACAAAAGAAGATCCAGAGAAAGTGGGTCTTATCACTGATGTAAGAAGATATAACAGAGTTATGTCGATGTATTTGCTGGCTGTAAAAGTCCGCTACCACAGCAGCGAGTAAAGGAAGAACAGTGAAAAGTAGTTATGTATGGATTGGAGCACTGGATTACCATCCTGAATTACACTCAAGAGAAATGTATCTTTTTTTAGCGGCTTATCTGTGGTTGGTTGCCTTCTTCAAATGATTTCATTTCATGGCAGAGCAAATTGCTCCTCATTTGTAGAGGGAACAATTTTAATGTGCCATATAGCACTTTCCTGTTCCCTTGTTTCTTCTCGTGTCTTCACCTCACAGAGTACAAAGATACAAACTGCACTGCTTGATGACTGTTGTAAAGTGCAGCAAACAACACACAGATGAATATCAAGAATTTACCCAATGAATTTTATTCATTGGTACAGTCTGGCTGCTGACCAACTGGCTGAATTTGTTTTTTGAACAGCATGCCGATGTAGAGGCTGCCCAATGCATTACAGCAGGAACTAGTTTGTTGGCCAGAATCTTGTGCTGTTACAGCAGAGGGAAGCGAGGTGGGCGCCCCCCCTTAATTGTGCAGAATGAGAAATGTCAGCTTCCCGATGGCACGATGGAAGTAGGGAATTAAGGTTTTAGCGGATTGAAGACGGATCGAGCTTCCCGATGACAAGCGGCAAGAACGCATTTTTAATGCATCAGAGTGTCATGCCTATTCAATAAAATGTCATTTCACCAATTAACTCTGCTGCATATGAAAAAGAAGTGCTTTCAGATTCACAACTGGCTAAAGATATCGTGCAGCAGGCGAGGTTGGTGAATTTGGACTGAGTAGGGGCTGCTTTTTTTTTCATGCGGAGAGGCAATAGCATAGTGGTATTGTCACTGGACTAGTAATGTAGTAGATCCAAAATGAGATCTGGGGGCCCAGGTTCAAATCCCACCATGGCAGGTAGTGAAATTTGAATCACATTAAAAAATCTGGAAAGAAATCATAGAAACCCTACAGTGCAGAAGGAGGCCATTCGGCCCATCGAGTCTGCACCGACCACAATCCCACCCAGGCCCTACCCCCACATATTTACCCGCTAATCCCTCTAACCTACACATCCCAGGACTCTAAGGGGCAATTCTTAACCTGGCCAATCAACCTAACCCGCACATCTTTGGACTGTGGGAGGAAACCGGAACACCCGGAGTAAACCCACGCAGACATGAGGAGAATGTGCAAACTCCACACAGACAGTGACCCGGAATTAGAAGTCTAATGATAACCATGAAATTATTGTCGATTGTTGTAAAAACCCATTTGGTTCACGAATGTTAGCCTTACCTGGTCCGACCTACATGTGCAGTCAGGAATGGGCAACAAATGCTGGCCCAGCCAGCAATGCTCACATCCCATGAAATGAATTTTTAAATATTACGAGCACCGTTGGACCAGGGATTGACGCATTAAGATCAAGCAGCACAAGGGGATTAGGACATGGCTGAGGGAGAGGGAGGGAGGGAGGCAAGGAATTGGCTTTGCAAAGGAGGATTGGGGCATGGCTGACTTGAGGGAGAATGGGTCATGGTAGAAAAATGAGGGCCAGTAGGAGAAAGCTGGGCCAAACAGGGAAGGACAATATCTACATATGGGCAGTCAACTGTGATTGACGGGAGATTCAGGATGATTCATCACAGGGCACTGTCCTGAAAAGTTAAATTAACCAGCATTGTGTAAATATTGACTGATTTACAGTACCTCGTCCATTGGTGAAAGTGCAATAATTCATTTCGAAATGTTGAAAAATGTGTGGGTGAAACTTCCTGTAATACTTGGTACTGTCCTTTACATGTACAGGCAAGCTGTTTTGAATTGGAACTGTAACATGATCTGTAGTTTCAGAATCATACATCATGGTTTGTTTTGATATCTGTGGCTATCATGAATGCTTGGTTGAGTTCCAAAAGCTGCGAATGACCTGAGTTACAGGTGACATAGCTGCTCAGCGGAATAATTTACAGTTTAAAGTGGGTGGATTAACATATTGGCCAGGATTGTCCCAAAAAAAAATTAAGTGCCCAACCGGCCGGAAAACTGAAGAGTGTCCCATCCATTTTTTGGGCGTACTTACCTGAATGAATCTCTGACACTCTGTCCTTCACAAGTGCCTCAGTGAGATTCATACTGGAAAGGGGGGCGGGGTTCATGCCACTAGAGAGGCCAGACTCAGCACACTGAGCAGGCCACTTCGCATCCGCCAAGCTGTTCGTGGGGAAATCAGCACATGCGCACTGCCCCCCCCCCCCAATCACTGGCCTCCCCCTCCCATTCCGCCTGCCAACGCCCCCCCGCCCCCCCCCCCCCCCCTGCCCCCGGCTGATTGCCGGCCTTCACAAATCCCCTCCCAATACTGGCCTACTGTACTCCCACCACCCCGGGCCAGACCCGATATCCCTCCCGTATTCAGCCCCGACTTCCCCCCCACCCCATGCCCAGCTCTGACTACCCCCTGCATGATGGCCAGCCCCAACCACCCCCTCACTCCCTCTTGTTCCCCATTGGTGAGCAGCAGTTGTAAACCCTGCTGTTGGGAGCCTCTCCCGGCAGGGGGGGTGCGGGGGGAGCGCAGTGGAGGGCAGGGGAGGTAGTGGAGGGTAGAGAGAGACACCTGCGGGCCCGGAGACTACCATCCTGGGCCTGAAATGTCAATTTCCAGATGTTAATCGGAAATCGGCAGGGGGCTGATTATGCAAAAACAAAGGGCCTGGGAGAGTCGCAATTGGCTGGATGCCGGTCACGTGTCCCGCTAAAGACTACTCCCCGCACTCCCCCCCCCCCCCCCCCCCCCCCCGGCCCCTCTGATGTCTCCTGGCCTGCTGCGCTACTCGATCAGCACAACGGACAGGGAGAATTCTGGCCATTCTATCTTTGATGTTGTTCTGAATACTTGGTTGTTTACAGAACTTAATGACCACTTAAGGATTTTTGTTTCCCCCATATGAGTACAGTCTTTTATTCTTTGTAGTATCAATGATAGATTTTTGAATGAATTTTATTAGATTGGCAAAGATTTAATTTATTTTACTCATGCATTTAAAAGAATTGCATGGCTCCCGAGGACTGCACAGTGCAGATACTGGGCGAGAGGTAAATAGTGTCATGGAGGGGGTAATGGGATGACATTGCGGATAGGAGAGGGTATAGAGGGGGCATGGAAGAAGTGAGGGGGTATGGGGGCATAGAACAGTGTGGATAGGAGAGTGGGATGTGAGGGAGTAAGAGATGAGATTCAGGGAGCTTTGCACAATGTTGGTAGCTGGGTTGCTCACGAACCAAGGCAGGCCTTCTAACCAGCCTGCCTCCGCACCCAAACTCCTCTCACTCTCCATCATGTCTCACAAACTGTACTGTGCCCTTGAAACCTATGTGAAGAAATCAAATCAGCCATGAGGTTGCATTTTTGAAGTTGGGAAAGGACTTGACTTTTTAACATCTGACAAGAACATTCAACCCTATGATTCTAAATTAAATCTGTTGAGAAATTATGCCCAAGCCACCTTTTCCTTCATTTTCATCCTGTGACATTAATATCATCTCAAGTATGTCTCTTGCTGTATGGTAATCAGTATCAGATAAATGTTGTTGGCAGCTTTCTGTCTCCACAGAATCCTGGTGGTCAATTCTGCTGTGGTCTAGGAGCCCCACTGTAACATGGCAGTCTCTGCTGCATTTGCTACAGAGGGAAAGAATGGACTGAGAAGGTGCCGGATTTGCTGACCTGTTTTCTCTGGACAATCTTCTCAGGCAACTGCGCTTTTCATTTCATGGTCTCTTCCAATGCCCCTCCAAACATTCAGCCTCCAGAGACCATGGCTATTGGTGACTCTCTCCCAGTGTCTGCCATCTTCTGCTCTGCACTATCATCAAATTAATTGAAGGCAGTTGGGCATCGCCAATGTGCCAGTGGCATTGCCACGGGATGGAGACTGAGTGGGCAAAAAGGGGTCACGAAATGTTCTTGGCAGACAGGATTAAGGAGAATCCCAAGGCATTTTATTCATACGTTAGGAACAAAAGGGTTGTCAGGGAAAAAATCGGACCTCTCAGGGACAAAAGTGGGGAATTATGCTTGGAGCCCAAAGAAGTAGGGGAGATCCTAAATGAATACTTTGCGTCGGTATTCACAAAGAAGAGGGATGTGTTGACTGGGAGTGTCTCGGAGGGGAGTGTTGAACTGTTGGAGAAAATCTCCATTACAAGGGAGGAAGTGTTAGGTTTGTTAGAGAATATAAAGACTGACAAATCCCCAGGGCCTGATGGAATCTATCCAAGGCTGCTCAGGGAGACGAGAGATGAAATCGCTGGGCCTCTGACGCAAATCTTTGTCTCGTCACTGGACGCAGGTGAGGTCCCAGAGGATTGCTCATGTGGTCCCGTTCTTTAAGAAGGGTAGGAAGGATAACCCGGCTATTTATAGGCCAGTGAGCTTGACGTCCGTGGTGGGGAAGTTGTTGGAGAAGATTCTTAGAGATAGGATGTATGCGCATTTAGAAAGGAATAAGCTCATTAACGATAGTCAGCATGGTTTTGTGAGAGGGAGGTCATGCCTCACTAACCTGGTGGAGTTTATTGAAGAAGTGACCAGAATGGTTGACAAGGGAAGGGCCGTGGATGTCGTCTATATGGACTTTAGTAAAGCGTTTGACAAAGTCCCTCATGGTAGGCTGGTGAAAAAGGTTGGATCTCATGGGATAAAGGGAGAGGTGGCTAGATGGGTGGAGAACTGGCTTGGTCACAGAAGACAGAGGGTGGTAGTGGAAGGGTCTTTTTCCGGCTGGAGGCCTGTGACTAGTGGTGTTCCGCAGGGCTCTGTATTGGGACCTCTGCTGTTTGTGATTTATATAAACGATCTGGAAGAAGGTGTAACTGGGGTGATCAGTAAGTTTGCGGACGACACAAAATTGTCAGGACCTGCAGATAGTGAGGAGCATTGTCAGAAGCTACAGAAGGATATAGATAGGCTGGAAATTTGGGTAAAGAAATGGCAGATGGAGTTCAATCCTGATAAATGCGAAGTGATGCATTTTGGTAGAAATAATGTAGGGAGGAGCTATACGATAAATGGCAGAACCATAAAGGGTGTAGATACGCAGAGGGACCTGGGTGTGCAAGTCCACAGACCCTTGAAGGTGACATCACAGGTGAAGAAGGTGGTGAAGAAGGCATATGGCATGCTTGCCTTTATAGGACGGGGCATAGAGTATAAAAGTTGGGGTCTGATGTTGCAGATGTATAGAACGTTGGTTCGGCCGCATTTGGAATACTGCATCCAGTTCTGGTCGCCACACTACCAGAAGGACGTGGAGGCTTTGGAGAGAGTACAGAGGAGGTTTACCAGGATGTTGCCTGGTATGGAGGGGCTTAGTTATGAGGAGAGATTGGGTAAACTGGGGTTGTTCTCCCTGGAAAGACGGAGGATGAGGGGAGACTTAATAGAGGTGTATAAAATTATGAAAGGCATAGATAGGGTGAACGGTGGGAAGTTTTTCCCCAGGTCGGTGGTGACGTTCACGAGGGGTCATAGGTTCAAGGTGAAGGGGGGGAGGTTTAACACAGATATCAGAAGGACATATTTTACACAGAGGGTAGTCGGGGCCTGGAATGCGCTGCCAGGCAAGGTGGTGGAGGCGGACACACTGGGAACGTTTAAGACTTATCTAGACAGCCATATGAACGGAGTGGGAATGGAGGGATACAAAAGAATGGTCTAGTTTGGACCAGGGAGCGGCGCGGGCTTGGAGGGCCGAAGGGCCTGTTCCTGTGCTGTACTGTTCTTTGTTCTTTGTTCTTTGAGTGGGAGCCATGATGGCAGGGTTATGCCGGGAGGAGGCCTGATGGAGGCGGGGTCATGCAGGGGTGGATCGTGAAGGGGGAGGAGCTATGCTGGGGTTCGGGCGGGGGGACCCATCAGGAGGGCTCCGATGCCAGTGACCAGTGTCAGGGAGGGTTGGGGGAAGAGGGCAACAATGAAGCAGGCCAGTCTAGAAGGAAAAAGTTAGCAACCTGATGAAGAAGGCTACACTTTGCTTCAGCCATCAGATTCCTGAGCAGTGCAAACTGCCGAGAGTGATATCAGGATGTAGCAGTCAGCAGGCTGCCTTCAGTGTTCCTGGAATCTGCCAGCAATTAAAATTTTACGGGTACGCCTCTACATCTTCCTTCCTCCATAGTAGCAGCCTGAGCTTCCTGGATCAATGTACCTTCATCTTCCGATGATCTTTCACTTTCCTCAAACACCAGTCGCTGAAGTTAAGCACGTAGGTGCAGCAGGCGGTAAAGAAGGTAAAATGGTATGTTGGCCTTTGTAGTGAGAGGATTTGAGTACAGGAGCAAGGATGCCTTGCTGCAGTTATACAGGGCCTTGGTGTGGCAACACCTGGAATATTGTGCGCAGTTTTGCTTTCCTTATCTGAGGAAGGATGTCCTTGCTATAGAGGGAGGGTACCAAATGTTTACGAGACTGATTCCTAGGATGGTGGTACTGACATATGAGGAGAGATTGAGTTGGTTAGGATTATATTCACTGGAGTTCAGAAGAATGAGGGGTAATCCTATATTAACCTGTAAACTTCTAACAGGACTAGACACGGTAGATGCAGGAAGGATGTTCCTGATGGTGGGGGAGTCCAGGACCAGGAGCTACAGTCTAAGGATGGAGGTAAACCATTTTGGACTGAGATGAGGTGAAGTTTCTTCACTCAGAGGTTGGCCAGCCTGTGGAATTTGCTATCACAGAAATCAGCTTAGGCCAAAACATTGTATGTTTTCAAGAAGGAGTTAGATATAGCTTTTGGAGTGAAGGGGATCGAAGGATGCGGAAGGAAGGCAGGATCAATCATGTTCGTAATGAATGTCAGAGAGGTTTAAAGGGTTGAATGGCCTATTCCTGCTCCTATTTTCTATGTTTCAATGTTCATGGTCAATGAGTGGAAGCTGTTTGACCTGTTATGAATGGCATTTATGGTAGAATTGTTTCGGTGGCCATTTGGTTCTCGAAGCGAGCATCATGCTTAGTATCATTTTCCCCTTGTTTCATTCCCATTGTTTCATTCAAGTAATCATCTAATGCCATCTTGAATACCTCATTGAACCTAGCTCCAACACACTTTCAGGCAGTGCATTCCAGACCTGAGCAACTCATTGTGTGAGAACATTTTCTTTGCACATCACATTTGCTTCTTTTGCAAATCACTTGAAATTTGTGCCCTCTCATTCTCGTTCTATTACAAGTGGGAACAGTTTCTCCCTATCTACTCTGTTCTGCCCCCTCATGATTTTGAACATCTCAATCAAATCTTCTCTTAGCCAACATTAGTGGGGGTGTAGACCTTCAAACTGTAGTGTTGCTGTTGGAAATGACATTAAACAGGAAATTAGAGATGCATGCAATAAAGGAACATCTGTAATTATGGGTTTAATTGACTTTAATCCGCATATAGACTGGGCAAATCAAATTAGTGACAATACCACAGAGGAGTAATTCCTGGAATGTACACTGTATGGATTGAGAAAACAACTAGAGAACAAGCTATCCTAGATTGGGTACTGTGTAATGAGATAGGAGTAATTGGCAATCTAGTTGTGCGAGACCCCTTGGGGAGGAGTGACCAGAATAAAATGGAATTTTTCATCAAGGTAGAGAGTGACGTGGTTGATTCTGAGATGAGGTCTTGAATCTTAATAAAGGAGACTATGATGGTATGAGGCACGAGTTGGCTATGATGGATTGGGAAATGTTACTTAAAGGAAAGAGGATGGATAAGTAATGGCTAACGTTCAAAGAGCGCTTGGGTGAACTGCAACAATTGTTTATTCCTGTCTGGCCTCAAAAGTAAAATGGGAAAGGCGACTAAACCATGGCTTTCAAGGGAAATTAGAGATAATATTAGATCCAAGGAAGAGGCAAGTAAGTTGGCCAGGAAAAACAACAGACCTGAGGATTGGAAGCTGTTTAGAATTCAGCAAAGGAGGACAAAGGAATTGATTAAGAAGGGGAAAATAGAGCACGGGAGTAAGTTTGCAGGGAACATAAAAACTTTCTATAGGTATGTGAAGAGAAAAAGATTGGTGAAGACAAATGTAGGTCCCTTACAGTCAGAAACAGGGGATTAATAATGGGGATCAAGAAAATGGCTGACCAACTAAATACCTACTTTGTTTCTGCCTTCACAAAGGAGGACACAAATAACATATCAGAAACGTTGGGGAACACAGAGTTTAGTGAAAAGGAAGAACTGAAGGAGATCAGCAATAGTAAAGAAATGCTGCTGGGAAATTGATGGGATTGAAGCCAATAAACCCCCAGGCCTGATGACCTGCTACCTAGGATACTTAAAGAAGTGGCCCGAGAAATAGTGGATGCATTGGTGGTAATTATCCAAGATTCTATAGACTCTGGAACAGTTCCTACAGATTGGAGGGTAGCTAATGTAACCCCACTATTTAAAAAGGGAGGTAGAGAGAAAACAGGGAATTATAGACCAGTCGACGTTGGTAGTGGGGAAAATTCTAGAGTCCATTATCAAAGATTTAACAGCAGAGCACTTGGTAAACAGTGGTAGGATGACACAGACAACATGGATTTCCAAAAGGAAAATCATGCTTGACAAATCTACTGGAATTCTTCGAGAATGTAACAAGCAGACTTGATGAGGTGGAATCAGTGGATGTGGCTTATTTGGACTTCCTGAAGGCTTTCGCCAAAGTCGCACATAAGAGATTAGCATGTAAAATTAAAGAGCATGGGATTGGGGATAGTGTATTCAGATGGATAGAAAACTGGTCAATAGACAGGAAACAAAGGTTAGCAACAAACGGGTCCTTTTCCAAATGGCAGGCAGTGATTAATGAGGTAAAGCAGAGGTCGGTGCTAGGACCCCAGCTATTCACAATATATATTAATGATTTGGAAGAGGGATCTAAATGGACTATCTCCAAATTTGCAGATGATAAAGTTGGGTGGGAGGGTGAGCCGTGAGGAGGATGCAGAGATGCTCCAGTGTGATTTGGATAAGTTGAGTGAGTGGGCAAATGCATGGCAGATACACTATAATATGGATAAATGTGCGGTTATCTACTTTGGTAGCAAAAATAGGAAGGCAGATTATCATCTGAATAGCTATAATTTAAGAGAGGGGAATGTGCAATGAAATCTGGGTGTCCTCGTGCACCAGTCGCTAAAGTATGCAAATGCAGCAGGCGATAAAGAGGGCAAATGGTATATTGACCGTCATAGTGAGAGGATTCAAGTACAAGTGCAGGGATATCTTGTTGCAATTATACATGGCCTTGGTGAGGCTACACCAGGAATAGTGTGTGTCGCTTTGGTCTCCTTATCTGAAGAAGGATATTTTTCCTATAGAGTGTGTACAGAGAAAGTTTACCAGACTGATTTCTGGAATGACAAGACTGTTGTATGAGGAGAGATTGAGTCAGTTAGGATAATTCGCTGGAGTTTAGAAGAAAAAGGGGGGATTCTTATAGAAACCTATTTTCTAACAGGACTAGACAGAGTAGATGCAGGAAGGATGTTCCCGATGGTGGCGGAGTCCAGAACGAGGAGTCATAGTCCAAGGAGAAATTTCTTCACCCAGAGGATGGTCAACATATGGAATTCACTATAACAAGAAGCAGTTGAAGCTAAAACATTGTATATTTTCAAGAAGGAGTTACATATAATTCTTGGGGCAAAGGGGATCAAAAGATATGGGGGGAAGGCGTGATCAAGTTGTTGAGTTGGATGATCAGCCATTACTCCCTGCTTCCTATCATTCAGCCAATTTTGCACCCATGTTGCTACTTTTCCTTTTATTCCTTGAGCTTTAACATTTATCACAAGTCTGCTTTGTGGCATTGTATCAAATGCTTTCTGAAAGTCCATGTAGACCACCACATCAACAGCATTACATTCATCGACCCTTTGATACCTCCTCAAAAAACTCCAAGTTTGTTAAACACAATTTAGCCTTTAGAAATCCATTCTGGCTGCTCCTAATTAAACACGGGCATGATTTTACTACCTCGCGACCAGCAAATAGTGCGGTGAGCCTGGAAACAAACATACAACGCTAAAAATTAGATTGGCGCCTGGCCGATTTGCAATGCTCCAGGCCCCTCTCCAATGGCTTGAACCACTTCACGTCCAGGGCGTGGAGCTGATTAGCATATTTAAAGTCGTATTTAAATATGCATAGCCAATTTGGAATCCAACGCACAGAATCTTCTGGCTTTTGAGCATGGTGTTATAATGGTGAGAGTCAGTACAGGTCTCCACTAGCACAAGGCTGGTGTGGTGGTCACGCTGGGGAAGTTTGGAGGTCATTGAAGCCCCCCGGGTGGCTGAGGGCGTGATCAGGCAATGCCCATTGGGCAGTGTCCACCTGGTTGTTCTCACCATGCACCCCAGCAGTGGCCAACAGGCACCCCTGTGGCACCAGTTGGGCTGCCAGTGTGCTAGTTGGGCACTGTCAGTTTTCCAGGAGCAATGCCAGGGCGGGGCCTGGGTGAGGGACATGACAGGGGGCTATGCAAGCACTGTCGTGCAGGGGTGGATCATGGAGCAGGTCATGATGGGGGCACTTATGATAGGAGTGCATGGTGGAAAGCCATGATGCCCGAAGCAGGCGACCTGTTTCAGAGAAGGGGTGGGGAGAATATGCCACCGATGAGGGGGGCAGATGATTCGCAATGTCTGTGGGAGTGTGGGACGGGGTCCCAGTGCATTGTGAGATCAGGGTGCCCTTGCGAAACGGTGCCCAAGATTTCTGAAGCTGGCTCACTGGCATATTTAGGCCTCACCCCTCTAAATACCTGCGCAAAACTCCCAACTCTGCAATCTTTCGACACTCAGTCGCATTTGAAATGTGGAGAATGCCTGAGAGACTGATGCAGTTCATCATTATGACAGTTAGAAATCTTCTGGGAAAATTCTGCCCCTTATTTTTCTATGTTACTACTAATTCTATCCTGAATAATTGTTTCCAGACGCTTGCCCAGCAGTGATGGTAAACTGACTGGTCTGTATTTGCTGGGGCTATCCTTAAAACATTTTTTGAACAAGGGTATAACATTTGCAATTTTCCAGTCCTCTGGCATCTCCCCCAAGTCAGAGTTTTAACAACACCAGGTTAAAATCCAACAGGTTTATTTGGTAGCAAATGTCATTCGCTTTCGGAGCGCTGCTCCTTCGTCAGATGGAGTAGAAATCTGCTCTCAAACAGGGCACAGAGACACAAAATCAAGTTACAGAATACTGATTAGAATGCGAATCTCTACAGCCAACCAGGTCTTAAAGGTACAGACAATGTGAGTGGAGGGAGCATTAAGCACAGGTTAAAGAGATGTGTATTGTCTCCAGACAAGACAGCCAGTGAGATTCTGCAAGTCCAGGAGGCAAGCTGTGGGGGTTACTGATAGTGTGACATAAACCCAACATCCCGGTTTAGGCCATCCTCATGTGTGCGGAACTTGGCTATCAGTCTCTGCTCAGCGACTCTGCGCTGTCGTGTGTCGTGAAGGCCGCTTTGGAGAACGCTTACCCGAAGATCAGAGGCTGAATGCCCGTGACCGCTGAAGTGCTCCCCAACAGGGAGAGAACAGTCTTGCCTGGTGATTGTCGAGCGGTGTTCATTCATCCGTTGTCGTAGCGTCTGCATGGTTTCCCCAATGTACCATGCATCGGGACATCCTTTCCTGCAGCGTATCAGGTAGACAACGTTGGCCGAGTTGCAAGAGTAGGTACCGTGTACTTGGTAGATGGTGTTCTCACGTGAGATGATGGCATCCGGCACGTCTTGCAGAGGTTGCTGTGGCAGGGTTGTGTGGTGTCGTGGTCACTGTTCTCCTGAAGGCTGGGTAGTTTGCTGCGGACAATGGTCTGTTTGAGGTTGTTTGAAGGCAAGAAGTGGGGGTGTGGGGATGGCCTTGGCGAGATGTTCGTCTTCATCAATGACATGTTGAAGGCTCCGGAGGAGATGCTGTAGCTTCTCCGCACCGGGGAAGTACTGGACAACGAAGGGTACTCTGTCCACCGTGTCCCGTGTTTGTCTTCTGAGGAGGTCGGTGCGGTTTTTCGCTGTGGCGTGTCGGAACTGTCGATCGATGAATCGAGCGCCATATCCTGTTCTTATGAGGATAAGAACATAAGAACATAAGTACAGGATATGGCGCTCGATTCATCAATCGACAGTTCAGACGTGCCACAGCGAAAAACCGCACCGACCTCCTGAGAAGACAAACACGGGACACGGTGGACAGAGTACCCTTCATCGTCCAGTACTTCCTCGGAGCGGAGAAGCTACGGCATCTCCTCCGGAGCCTTCAACATGTCATTGATGAAGACGAACATCTCGCCAAGGCCATCCCCACACCCCACTTCTTGCCTTCAAACAACCGCACAACCTCAAACAGACCATTGTCCGCAGCAAACTACCCAGCCTTCAGGAGAACAGCGACCACGACACCACACAACCCTGCCACAGCAACCTCTGCAAGATGTGCCAGATCATCAACACGCATGCCATCATCTCACATGAGAACACCATCCACAGGTACACGGTATCTACTCTTGCAACTCGGCCAACGTTGTCTACCTGATACGCTGCAGGAAAGGATGGTACATTGGGGAAACCATGCAGACGCTACGACAACGGATGAATGAACACCGCTCAACAATCACCAGGCAAGACTGTTCTCTTCCTGTGGGGGAGCACTTCAGCAGTCACGAGCATTCAGCCTCTGATCTTCGGGTAAGCGTTCTCCAAGGCGGCCTTCACAACACACGACAGCGCAGAGTCACTGAGCAGAAACTGATAGCCAAGTTCCGCACACATGAGGACGGCCTAAACCGGGATGTTGGGTTTATGTCACACTATCAGTAACCCCCACAGCTTGCCTCCTGGACTTGCAGAATCTCACTGGCTGTCCTGTCTGGAGACAATACACATCTCTTTAACCTGTGCTCAATGCTCCCTCCACTCACATTGTCTGTATCTTTAAGACCTGGTTGGCTGTAGAGATTCGCATTCTAATCAGTATTCTGTAACTTGATTTTGTGTCTCTGTGCCCTGTTTGAGAACAGATTTCTACTCCATCTGACGAAGGAGCAGCGCTCCGAAAGCTAATGCCATTTGCTACCAAATAAACCTGTTGGACTTTAATCTGGTGTTGTTAAAACTCTTACTGTATTTACCCCAGTCCAACGCCGACATCTCCACATCACATTTCCCCCCCGAGTCCAGAGATGATTGAAAGACTATGGCCAGCGCACCTGCAATTTCCATTCTCTCTTCCTTTAATATCCTTGGATGCATCTCATTCGGTCCCAGTGTCTTGTCGATGTTTAGTACTGACAGTCTATTCAACACTTCCTCTTTATCAATTTTGAACCCTTCTAGGGACTGCCTTTCCTTGTCCGTCACCATGTCCTGGGTAGCTTCTACCTCCTTGTTAAAAATGGATGCAAAGTGTTCATTTAATACTTCAACCATTCCCTCTGCCTCCATGTGTAAATTCCCATTTCGGTCCCAAATTGGTCCTCTTCCTCCTTTTACCACCCTTTTACTATTTATGTGCCGATGGAAGACTTTGAGATTTCCCCTTTTTGTTGGCTGCCAGTCTTTCCTCATAATCCCTCTTTGCTTCTCTAACATGCTTTTTCACCTCCCTTCTGTATTCCTTTCGGTTTTCAGTTGTATTTTTTACCTGACACGTTTCATAAGCACACGTTTTCTTCATCATCTTAATTTCTATTTCCTTTTTCATCCGGTGAGCTCTGGCCTTGTTTGCCATACCTTTGTCTTTTGAGGGAATGTACCTTGACTATGCCTGAACTATTTCTGTTTTGAAGGTAGCTCATTGGTCAGCTGACCTTTCATTCCAGTCTAACGGCCCAGCTTCATTCCATTGAAGTCGGTTCCCCTCCCCCCCCCCTCTCCAACCCCATTAATTAGTCTTACTCCGGATTCCCTATTTTCCTTTTCTATGATCATCTTAAATCTTGCAATACAATGGTCACTGTCTCCTAAATGTTCCCCTCCTGATACTTGTACTATCAATATTATACATTTGTCATACGTTTCTGGAGATTTAAGCATCAGGACAGAGAGTAGCTGAGATAATAAAAGAATATTTTGCATTGGCCTTTACCAAGGAAGAAGATGCTGCCAAAGTCATCTTGAAAGAGGAGGTAATTGAGAGACTGGATAAGCTAAAATTTGGTAAAGGGGAGGTACCACAAAGGTGGTTTTAGTTAAAGTAGATCAGTCACCTGGATAAGATTGAATCCATGCTACAATACCCCACGCACCCCAGACATACTCTCTTCCACCTTCTTCCGTCCGGAAAAAGATACAAAAGTCTGAGATCACGTACCAACCAACACAATATCTGGTAGAAGCGGCTGAGGGACTTCACTGGTGCATTCTGGGAGAAGTAGGACTGGCAACATTTAGCAAGAAGTGGGAAGCCGAAGATCTGGTGTCAAGGAGCAGTAAGCCCGAAACACTACATTAGTGTTTCCCTCCCTCCCTCCTCCACTAACCAAAAAAAAAGGCCACTGTGAGAAAGTAAAAGTGAAGGTAAGAGTTTTATAAATTTTTTGAAATAATGTAATTGGTGCTCGAAATGTCTGTCAGTGGGTTTAAGTGCTGCACTTGTGAGATGTGGGAGATCCGTGATGCTTCCAACATCTCGGATGACTACATCTGCAGGAAGTACACCCAATTGCAGCTCCTTACAGATAGGTTGGAGCAGCAGTTGGATGCACTTAGGAGCATGAAGCTGGCGGAAAATGTCATAGATAGGAGCTTTAGAGACATGGTCACACCCAAGATGCAGCCAGATAGATGGGTGACCACTAGAAGGGGCAGGCAGTCAGTGCAGGAATCCCCTGTGGTCATCCCCTCTCTAACAAGTATACCGTTTTGGATACTGTTGGGGGACATGGCCTTTCAGGGGATAATACAGCAGCAGCCAGAGCAATGGCACCAGGGCTAATTCTGTTGTTAAGCAGGGAGGGAGAAATAGCACTAGAGCAATAGTTATAGGGGACTCTGTAGTGAAGGGTGCAGATCGGCACTTCTGTGGACGTGAAAGAGACTCTAGGATAATATGTTGCCTCCCTGGTGCCAGGGTCCAGGATGTCTCTGAACAGGTACAAAGCTTTCTGAAGGGAGAGGGTGAACAGTCAGAGGTCGTGGTACATATTGGTACTAATGACATAGGCAGGATGAGTGCTGAGGTCCTGCAGCAGCAGTTTAGGGAGTTAGGTAGAAAGTTAAAAAGCTGAACCTCTGGGGTTGTAATCTCAGGATTACTCCCCGTGCCACATGCTAGTGAGGCTAGGAATAGGAAGGTAGTGCAGCTCAACCCACAGCTGGTGTAGGAGGGAGGGGGGGGTGGTTCCAGATATCTGGACCATTGGGGTCACTTCCGGGGCAGGTAGGACCTGTACAAAAAGGTTGCATCTAAACTAGAAAGGCATAAATATTCTAGCCGGGAGGTTTGCTAGTGTCATAGGGAGGATATAAACTAGTTTGGCAGGGGGGTGGGAACCAAAGCAAAGGTGAATTAACTGAAGGGGAACCAGAGAGTAGGGCCAGTAAGACTCAGAGAAAGAGCACGCAGGGTGGGGTTGCTAATCAAAGAGAGTCTGGTGGACTGAAGTGCATTTGTTTCAATGCAAGAAGTGTAACAGATAAACTTAGAGCTTGGATTAGTACTAGAAACTATGATGTAGTTGCCATTACAGAGACTTGGTTAAGGGAAGGACAGGATTGGCGGCTTAACATTCCAGGATACAGATGTTTCAGGTGGGATAGAGGGGGATGTAAAAGGGGTGGGGGAGTGGCACTACTGGTTAAGGAGAATATCACAGCTGTACTCCGGGAGGACACCTCGGAGGGCTCATACAGTGAGGCAATATGGGTAGAGCTCAGGAATAGGGAAGGCGTAGTCACAATGTTGGGGGTTTACTATAGGCCACCCAACAGCTAGCGGGAGATTGAGGAACAGATGTGTAGGCAGATTTTGGTAAGGTGCGAGGAGTGTGGATAGGGCAGAGTTTGTAAGGAACATCCAGGAGAACTTCTTGAAACAATATGTAGATAGTCCAACTAGGGAAGAGGCCATACTGGACCTGGTATTGGGGAATGAGACCGGCCAGGTGGTCAACGTTTCAGTAGGGGAACAGTTCGGGAACAGTGACCACAATTGAGTAAGCTTTAAGGTACTGATGGATAAAAAAAAGTGTAGTCCTCAAGTTAAGGTGCTAAACTGGGGGAAGGTTAATTACAACAATATTAGGCAGGAACTGAAGAATGTAGATTGGGGGCAGATGTTTGAGGGCAAATCAACATCTGGCACATGGAAGGCTTTCAAGTGTAAGTTGACAGGGATTCAGGACCGGCACATTCCTGTAAGGGTGAAGGATAAGTATGGCAAGGTTTGGGAATCTTGGATAACGAGAGATATTGTGAGCCTAGTCAAAGAAAAAGGAAGCATTTTTCAAGGCTGGGAACACACAAAGTGTGGAATACAAGGAAAGTAGAAAGAAACTTAAGCAAGGAGTAAGGAGGGCTGAAAGGGGGTCACGAAAAATAATTGGCCAGCAGGATTAAGGACAATCCCAAGGCTTTTTATACATATATAAAGAGCAAGAGGGTAACCAGGGAGAGGGTTGACCCATTCAAGGACAGGGGAGGGAATCAAATGGGCGAGATATTAAATGAGCACTTTGCATCAGTATTCACCAAAGGACTTGGTGGGTGATGAATCTGGGAAAGGGTGTGTAGATAGTTTGAGTCATGTTGAGATCAAAAAGGAGGTGGTATTTGGGTTCTTGAGTAATATTAAGGTAGACAAGTCCCCAGGGCCTGCTGGGATATACCCCAAAATACTGAGAAAGGCAAGGGAGCAAATTGCTGGGCCTTGAGAGAAATCTTTATATCCTTACTGGCTACAGGGGAGGTCATGATGTGGAGATGCCGGCGTTGGACTGGGGTAAACACAGTAAGAAGTTTAACAACACCAGGTTAAAGTCCAACAGGTTTATTTGGTAGCAAAAGCCACACAAGCTTTCGGAGCTGCAAGCCCCTTCTTCAGGTGAGTGGGAATTCTGTTCACAAACAGAGCATACAAAGACACAAACTCAATTTACATGAGTAATGGTTGGAATGCGAATACTTACAACTAATCAAGTCTTTAAGAAACAAAACAGCATGAGTGGAGAGAACATCAAGACAGGCTAAAAAGATGTGTATTGTCTCCAGACAAGACAGACAGTGAAACTCTGTGGGGGTTACAAATAGTGGGACATGAACCCAATATCCCGGTTGAGGCCGTCCTCGTGTGTGCGGAACTTGGCTATCAGTTTCTGCTCAGTGACTCTGCGCCGTCGTGTGTCGCGAAGGCCGCCTTGGAGAACGCTTACCCGAATATCAGAGTCCGAATGCCCATGACCGCTGAAGTGCTCCCCACCGCTCGACAATACTCTTAAGGGTTCTGCCATTCACCATATATTTTCTATCTGTATTAGACCTTCCAAAATGCATTACCTTACATTTGTCCAGATTAAACTCCATCTGCCATCTCTCCGCACAAGCCTCCAACCTATCTATATCCTGCTGTATCTTCTGATGGTCCTCATCGCTATCCGCAAATCCACCAACCTTTGTGTCATCCGCAAACTTACTAATCAATCCAGTTACATTTTCCTCCAAATCATTTATATTTATTACAAACAGCAAAGGTCCCAGCACTGATCCCTGAGGAACGCCACTTGTCACAGCCCTCTATTCAGAAACGCACCCTTCCACTGCTACCCTCTGTCTTCTATGACCGAGCCAGTTCTGTATCCACCTTGCCAGCTCACCTCTGATCCCATGCGACTTGGAGAACGCTTACCTCGACAATCACCAGGCAAGACTGTTCTCTTCCTGTTGGGGAGCACTTCAGCGGTCACGGGCATTCGGCCTCTGATATTCGGGTAAGCGTTATCCAAGGCGGCCTTCGCAACACACGACGGCGCAGAGTCGCTGAGCAGAAACTGATAGCCAAGTTCCGCACACACGAGGACGGCCTCAACTGGGATATTGGGTTCACGTCCCACTATTTGTAACCCCCACAGAGTTTCACTGGCTGTCTTGTCTGGAGACAATACACATCTTTTTAGCCTGTCTT
The DNA here is from genome assembly GCF_964213995.1 of Mustelus asterias. NCBI lineage: Eukaryota > Metazoa > Chordata > Chondrichthyes > Carcharhiniformes > Triakidae > Mustelus > Mustelus asterias. The sequence goes on from NC_135806.1 coordinate 25,152,098, forward strand.
GATGCTCTCTCCACTCACATTATTTTGTTTCTTAAAGACTTGATTAGTTGTAAGTATTCGCATTCCAACCATTATTCATGTAAATTGAGTTCGTGTCTTTATATGCTCTGTTTGTGAACAGAATTCCCACTCAGCTGAAGAAGGGGCTTGCAGCTCCGAAAGCTTGTGTGGCTTTTGCTACCAAATAAACCTGTTGGACTTTAACCTGGTGTTGTTAAACTTCTTACAGGGGAGGTCCCAGAGGATTGGAGAATAGCCAATGTTGTTCCTTTGTTTAAGAAGGGTAGCAAGAATAATCCAGGTAATTACAGGCCGGTGAGCCTTATGTCAGTGGTAGGGAAATTATTGGAGAGGATTCTTCAAGACAGGATTTACTCCCACTTGGAAATAAGTGGACGTATTAGCGAGAGGCAACATTGTTTTGTGAAGGGGACATTGTGTCTCACCAACTTGATCGGGTTTTTCGAGAAAGTGACGAAGATGATTGATGAGGGTAGGGCAGTGAATGTTGTCTACAATGGACTTCAGTAAGGCCTTTGACAAGGTCCCTCATGGCAGACTGGTGTAGAAGGTGAAGTCGCATGGGATCAGAGGTGAGCTGGCAAGGTGGATACAGAACTGTCTCGGTCATAGAAGACAGAGGGTAGCAGTGGAAGGGTGCGTTTCTGAATAGAGGGCTGTGACAAGTAGCGTTCCTCAGGGATCAGTGCTGGGACCTTTGCTGTTTGTAATAAATATAAATGATTTGGAGGAAAATGTAACTGGATTGATTAGTAAGTTTGCGGATGACACAAAGGTTGGTGGATTTGCGGATAGCGATGAGGACCATCAGAGGATACAGCAGGATATAGATAGGTTGGAGGCTTGTGCGGAGAGATGGCAGATGGAGTTTAATCTGGACAAATGTAAGGTAATGCATTTTGGAAGGTCTAATACAGATAGGAAATATATGGTGAATGGCAGAACCCTTAAGAGTATTGATAGGCAGAGGGATCTGGGGGTACAGATACACAGGTCACTGAAAGTGGCAATGCAGGTGGAGAAGGTAGTCAAGAAGGCATACGGCATGCTTGCCTTCATCGGCTGGGATATTGAGTTTAAAAATTGCCAAGTCATGTTGCAGCTTTATAGAACCTTAGTTAGGCCGCACTTGGAATATAGTATTCAATTCTGGTCGCCACACTACCAGAAGGATATGGAGACTTTGGAGAGGGTACAGAAAAGATTTACCAGGATGTTGCCTGGTATGGAGGGCATTAGCTATGAGGAGAGGTTGGAGAAACTTGGTTTGTTCTCACTGGAACGATGGAGGTTGAGGGGCGACCTTATAGAAGTCTACAAGATTATGAGGGGCATGGACAGAGTGGATAGTCAGAAGTTTCTTCCCAGGGTGGAAGAGTCAATTACTAAGGGGCTTAGGTTGAAGGTACGAGGGGCAAGGTTTAAAGGAGATGTACGAGGCAAGTTTTTTTTACACAGAGGGTGGTGGGTGTCTGAAACCCGCTGCCGGGGGAGTTGGTGGAAGCAGATACGATAGTGAGTTTTAAGGGGCGTCTGGACAAATACATGAATAGGATGGGAATAGAGGGATATGGTCCCCGGAAGAGTAGGGGATTTTAATTCAGTCGGGCAGGATGGTCGGTGCAGGCTTGGAGGGCCGAAGGGCCTGTTCCTGTGCTGTAATTTTCTTTGTTCTTTGATCAAAAACAGCTTCTTCTCTGCTGCCATCAGACTTTTGAATGGATCTACCTCGCATTATGAGTGTAACACTACATTCTGCACTCTTTCCTTTTCTTCTCTATGAACGGTATGCTTTGTCTGTAATATATGCTTAATAAGCTAGCTTTCATTGTCATAATCTAGATGTGATGCTGCCACTTGGAAAGCTCCCCTGACAGGGAGAATATGTTAACACCATGGGCCTTCTAAATCACACATTTCTTTCTCCTGTGAATAGTGAAGCTAATACCAGTATTTAACACTGCAATCCAGCCTACAAATAAAATTAACCCTTGCACGGTGGCAGCTGTGGGAAAGACACTGTTCAGATCACCTAAGTTTCAACACTCCAAAATTTTCAATTGCATTGAACGTTAGAAATGTGGGAATCGTTGCCTTTCCTGAGATTGTAGCAATCTTATGGGATATCACTTTGCAATGAAACTCCAAATCAGAGTTAGTGTTAAAACAATCAGCTCATTCCCAAAATGTCAGTTGAAACATGATTTCAGCCATTGATTCAATTTAAAAGAGGCATTGGGTGGGATTTTTTTGGCCTTGCTCGACTTGGTACCGGAAAATCCCACCTGAGGTCAATGGACATTGCCGTTGTCTGCCCCTTGCCCGCTCCAATTCCGAGATGGGTGGGGCATTAGAATTCCAGTAATTCTGCTTAAATCACTTTTTTAATATGTAATCACTATGCTAATTATGAGATTGCTTATCCAACACCCAGTACTGGATGAATAGTAAGTTCCTCAAATTAAGTACTTGGAAGACTGAAGCCATTGTCTTTGGAAGCTACTTCAAACTCCGTTCACCTGCAACCTACTCAATCCCTCTCCCCGGCATCTAAACCAAATCAGATAGTTTGCAACCTTGGTGTCATGGTTGACCTCTGGATGAGCTTCCAACCCCATATTTGCATCATCATGAAAACCTCCTACTTCCACCTCTAACATATGCCAACTTCACCCCGGATTCATAAAAGCAAATTACTGCTGATGCTGGAATCTGAAACCAAAAGAAAAAATGTTGGCAAATCTCAGCAAGTCTGGCAGCATCTGTAAGGAGAGAAAAGAACTGACGTTTCGAGTCCAGATGACTTCGGATGACCTCAGACTTGCTGAGATTTTCCAGCATTTTCTCTTTTGGTTCCACTCCTGTTTCAGCTTATTTGCTGCTGAAACCCTTGTTCATGACTTTGTTACCTTTAAAATTGATGATTCCAATGAATTCCTGGCTAACCTCCAGCATTCAACCCTCTGTAAACTTGAGGTCATCTAACGCTTGGCTGCTTCCCTTACGGGCACTAAATCCCTTTCACCTGTTTCCCCTGTACTTATTGACATACATTGGTTCCCAGTCAAGCAAAGTTTCAAATTTAAAATTCTTATTCTTGTTTTCAAATCCCTCCATGGCACCAGCTGGTCACATACAGGCTTCCGGAATTTTCTGAGACATTTTAAAGCGAACAAGGACTAACACCTCAAAGGTATTGGAATGTGACACACACTGTATCACATCAACACTCCAGCCAAGCCAACACAATGACTGAACAGACGGTTTGTCTTCTCCAGCCAACTATGAACAAAGACAGCCATACGCAAGTCCTCATCTCCAATCATGTCATGATGGCATAAGCATCAACTGTTCTAACACAATTGTTTTAACAAGGAGTGCTGCATTTAACAACTGAAACCAGTATCACGTGACCGAGACTTAGACTGTCTGAACTTCTTTCATTTTCCAGTCTTTGGATCTGATAGTCAGTTACTGTTTGACCTCTGATGAGAATGGACTCCAGGCAAACACAACTCATGCTGTCTACCATCAAGCAGGTGGCAACAGAAAGAACTCTGGTCCTCAAAGCTTCAAATTACTGGAACCTTGAAACTCATAACTCCAAGACTAACTGACTTCATGTGCCTTCTCCCTTCATGGAATCCTTGCTTCTGAGAAGACAGGATCACCCTACAATCAACCAACTTCCCCTCAGAAGAAACAATTCGTTAGAATTTTGCTTCTGAATTCTGGATTCACATGAACCCATAACTTGCATTTTATTGTGGTTGTTCCCTGACCTTCCTTTTTCTTTATCCCCCATTTATATTAATGATTTGAATGAGAATTTAGGAGGCATGTTTAGTAGGTTTGCAGATGACACCAAGATTGATGGCATAATGGACAGTGAAGAATGTTATCTAGGATTGCAATGGGATCCTGATCAATTGGGCCAGTGGGCTGACAAATGGCAGATGGAGTTTAATTTAAATAAATGCTAGTGATGCATTTTGATAGATTAAACCAGGGCAGGACCTATTCAGTTAATGGTAGAGTGTTAGGGAGAGCTATAGAACAAAGAGATCTTGGCGTACAGGTTCATAGCTCCTTGAAAGTGGAGTCACAGGCGGACAGAATGGTGAAGGTGGCATTTGGCATGCTTGGTTTCATTTGTCAGAACATTGAATATAGGAATTGGGACGTCATGTTCAAGTTGTACCAGACATTGATAAGGCCACACTTGGAATACTGTGTGCAGTTCTGGTCACCCTATTATAGAAAGGATATTATTAAACTAGAAAGAGTGCAGAAAAGATGTATTAGGATGTTACTGGGACTTGATGGTTTGAGTTGCAAGGGGAGGCTGGATAGACTGGGACTTTTTCCCTGGAGCATAGGAGACTTAGGGGTGATCTCAGAGATCTATAAAATAATGAGGGGCATAGATAAGGCAGATAGTCAATATCTCTTCCCAAAGGTAGGGGAGTCTAAAATTAGAGGACATAGATTTAAGGTGAGAGGGGAGAGATACAAAAGGGTCCAGAGGAGCAATTTTTTCACAGAGGGTGGTGAGTGTCTGGAACAAGCTACCAGAGGTAGTAATAGAGGCAGGTACAATTTTGCCTTTTAAAAAACATTTAGACAGTTACATGGGTAACGTAGGTATGGAGGGATATTGGCCAAATGCGGGCAGGCAATTAGGACTAGTTTAGTAGTTAAAAAAGAGGGGCGGCATGGACAAGTTGGGCCAAAGAGCCTGTTTCCATGCTGTAAACCTCTATGACTCTATTTGTTGCATGACTGAAAAGGAGATGGATGCATCAAGAGCCCTGTCCTGCACCTGTGTGTAAAAATAAACAAACCCTTTTTATTTCATCTTATTATGAGTTTGCTTTGCAAGTTATTCATAGAGGACTGGAGCATTCCAAATTTAAAGATTGGGGGAGATACACCACCATTAATAAAGGAGGAAATCAAGAAATAAAAAAACATCCCGTTTACAGATGGATAAAGAGTAGGGAAATCAGGACAGTTTAAATCCCCCCCCCCCCACCCCTCCCCCCTCGTGTCCACAACAAAGGCTTTTCACAAATTTAGATTGTGACTAAACACTTCATAAATACTTCTTAGTGAAAGTACGTTTTGAAGGGTAATCAGTGTTGTAATGTAGGAAATGTGGCAACCACAAATAGCAATGTGATATTTATCACATCATCTGTTTCCTTAATACATTGATTAAGAGACCATCATTGGCCAACACATTGGGGAGAACTCCTGCTCTTTTCAAAATAGTGCTACGGAATATTTTACATCCACCTGACTCCATGTGATGTCTCATTTGAAAGAGAGCAGCTACACAAGGCAGAACACTCCCAATATGCACTGCAGTATCAGTCCACCTCTTGTACTTACATCTCTAGATTGGGACTTTAATCCATAACATTCTGAATCAGATGAGTGTGCTACCCATTGAGTCACAGCATTGTGACAACACACAGTCACTGACTACATGGTAACATTGCATTGAAATGGATTAATTTGATTTTGGTCAGTAATAGGACATTGGCCAGAAATTTCTACCTACTCTCATGGCAAGTATGTGGTGGAGGGACTTTTAATCAGGCAGAATGCTTCCATTAGAAGGAGACCTCACCACCTTCCCATCTCCACCCTGATTAGTTCCACAGTGGGAAGCCCTGAGGATGGCTTTGCCACCCCGCTGCCAATTAAGACCCCTTAAGTGGCCAATTAATGCCCACTTAAGGGCCTCATCCCACCATCCCTTTTATTTACCTAATGATGGGTGTAGGACTTGCCACATGAGGAGCATGACAAAAAAACATTAGAGGCGTTGCTTGCAGTGTCCTGAGGGTGTGGTGGGGTAACCCCTCGTTCAAAGGCACTCAATGCCTGTACGCGGAACTAGGCATTGGGAAAGGGGACTGCTGAGTATATCACATCCTTGCATTTACTGTCAAACCCCCAGCCCATGTCCCACACTCTGCCACCTACCTCCTGCCATGACTTACCTGTGATCAATTCCAGGGTGGGTGTTTTATCAGTAGCAGCAACCGAATCCTCAATGGTTGGCAGCTCTGGGCGGGTGGGATTTCCCAGAAAGAGACCATGTGGGCTTCTCTCTGGCTCTGCAGCCAGTGGCTGAGACTTCTGTCACCCCCATAAGATTCCAGCCATCGCAATTTGCATGGCAAAACATTTAAGTGATGCATGTTTGAAACTAGAATATCGTTTCTACTATTTTGATGGATACAGCAGTGATAGTTTCCCTATATCTCTTCTCTCCTTTTTTGCTCTGCCCAGTATTGCAGAACATATGCTGTCAATTTCATTTGGAGAGCATTAATGAATCCTTGTCATGTGATTTAATTGTTTCAGTTTTTCATGAATGAACTGAATGCAAGTGTTATAACAATTCATTCATGTACAGTGAAAATGTAGACCAGGGATTTGAATAAAATGTAATAATACATTTTTCATTTCAGTTGGACACCCAGATTATTTTGAGATTCACCCTGGCAATAAACCTATGTTATATACTCATCTATCCAATTTCAGCCTCGTGTTTCTATAGAACAGGATCAACACAGATATTAGACAATGTTTTATTTCGCTTATTCTCATCTCTTGTCACTCTATGGTCACCACTTATAGCCGGCAAAATCATGAAGGGAATTGTTAGGACGAGTTAATAGAAGAACTTTCCACTTGTGGGGCACAAATAGAAGAGGAATTCAGAGGAACCTCCTTACCCAGAAAATAATTGCTCTGACAGAGTGAGACAAATCACATCGGGCGGAATTTTACGACCCAGTCATGGCAGGGGCATCAGCGGTGATGGATGGGGCGGGGGGTGGGTTGCAGGGGGTGAGGCCATAAATTGGGGCAAACCATTCAGAAGTCCATTGACTTTGGGATGACCCTAAAAATCGCACTGTCCTAAAATTCCGTCCACAGATACATTTAGGGTTCCCACTATGGAACTAATCAGGGTGGGGATGGGAAGGTGGTGAGGTCTCCTTCTAATGGAAGCATCCTGCCCGATTAAAAGTCCCTCCACCACTATACTTGCCATGAAAGTAGGCAGAAATTTCTGGCCAATGTTCTATTACTGACCAAAATCAAATTAAACCATTTCAATGCAATGTTACCATGTAGTCAGTGACTGTGTGTTGTCACAATGCTGTGACTCAATGGGTAGCACACTCATCTGATTCAGAATGTTATGGATTAAAGTCACAATCTAGGGATGTAAGTACAAGAGGTAGGCTGATACTGCAGTGCGTATTGGCAGTGTTCTGCCTTGTGTAGCTGCTCTCTTTCAAATGAGACATCACATGAAGTCAAGTGGATGTAAAATATTCCATAGCACTATTTTGAAAAGAGCAGGAGTTCTCCCCAATGTGTTGGCCAATGATGATCTCTTAATCAATGTATTAAGGAAACAGTTGATGTGATAAATATCACATTGCTATTTGGTTGCCACATTTCCTACATTACAACACTGACTACCCTTTTAAAGGTTAGCTCGATAAGATCATGCGAATAAAAGGAATGCTAACAGGTAAGATGAATTAAGGTGGGAGGAGGCTCATGGAGAGTGTCAACAGCACCATAGATCAGTTTGACCTAATACCTCACTTCTGTGCTGGGTGCTCCGGTTTTAAAGAACAAAGAAAATTACAGCACAGGAACAGGCCCTTCGGCCCTCCAAGCCTGCACCGACCGTACTGCCCAACTTAACTAAAACCCCCTACCCTTCTGGGGACCATATCCTTCTATTCCCATCCCATTCATGTACTTGTCAAGACGCCCCTTAAAAGTCACTACCGTATCCGCTTCCATTACCTCCCCCGGCAACAAGTTCCAGGCACCCACTACTCTCTGTGTAAAATATCTGCCTCGTACATCTCTTTTAAAACTTGCCCCTCGCACCTCAAACCTACGCCCCCTAGTAATTGACTCTTCCACCCTGGGAAAAAGCTTCTGACTATCCACTCTGTCCATGTCTCTCATAATCTTGCAGACTTCTATCAGATCTTCCCTCAACCTCCGTCGCTCCAGTGAGAACAAACCAAGTTTCTCCAACCTCTCCTCATAGCTAATGCCCTCCATACCAGGCAACATCCTGGTAAATCTTTTCTGTACCCTCTCCAAAGCCTCCATATCCTTCTGGTCGTGTGGCGACCAGAATTGAACACTATATTCCAAGTGCGGCCTAAATAAAGTTCTATAAAGCTGCAACATGACTTGCCAATTTTTAAACTCAATACCCTGGCCAATGAAGGCAAGCATGCCATATGCCTTCTTAACTACCTTTTCACCCTGCATTGCCACTTTCAGTGACCTGTATACCTGTACACCCAGATCCCGTTGCCCATCAATAATCTTAAGGGTTCTGCCATTTACTGTAAATTTCCTATCTGTATTAGACCTTCCAAAATGCATTACCTCACAGTTGTCTGGATTAAACTCCATCTGCCATCTCTCCGCACAAGCCTCCAACCTATCTATATCCTGCTGTATCCTCTGATGGTCCTCATCGCTATCTGCAAATCCACCAACCTTTGTGTTGTCCGCAAACTTACTAATCAATCCAGTTACATTTTCCTCCAAATCATTTATATATATTACAAACAGCAAAGATCCCAGCACTGATCCCTGAGGAACACCACTTGTCACAGCCCTCCATTCAGAAACGCACCCTTCCACTGCTACCCTCTGTCTTCTTTGACCGAGTAAGAAGTTTAACAACACCAGGTTAAAGTCCAACACGTTTATTTGGTAGCAAAAGCCACACAAGCTTTCGGAGCCTTAAGTCCCTTCTTCAGGTGATCAAGTCTTTAAGATACAAACAATGAGAGTGGAGAGAGCATCAAGACAGGCTAAAGAGATGTGTATTGTCTCCAGACAGGACAGCCAGTGAGACTCTGCAGGTCCAGGCAAGCTGTGGGGATTACAAATAGTGTGACATGAACCCAATATCCCGGTTGAGGCCATCCTCATGTGTGTGGAACTTGGCTATCAGTTTCTGCTCAGCGACTCTGCGCCGTCGTGTGTCGCTCGGTCTTTGACCGAGCCAGTTTTGTATCCACCTTGCCAACTCGCCTCTGATCCCATGCGACTTCACCTTCTGCACCAGTCTGCCATGAGGGACCTTGTCAAAGGCCTTACTGAAGTTCACGTAGACAACATCCACTACCCTATCCTCATCAATCATCTTCGTCACTTTCCTCCCAGAATCCGAAAGTCGCGCTGATCAAGTGCATCGACTGTGCTAAATTCTCCCTTAATGTACCCTAACAGGCACCGGAGTGTGGCGACTCGGGGATTTTCACAGTAACTTCATTGCAGTGTTAATGTAATCCTACTTGTGACACTAATAAATAAACTTTAACTTTAAATTCTATAGAGTTCCAGTAACTTAGTGGGTAGGATTTGAATTCATAATCCTTGGTTTCTGTTCTAGTAATATGGCTACGTAATGCTATCTGTAGCTACTTAGCTGGGTATACATTATTCTCCTTATTTCTTTTTCAAGTGTATGTCTGGACAGTTCTAGCCAGTATACATAATGCTGCAGTGGCCCAGTCACACCCAAAAATGCCCTTGGGAAGGGTGTATTGATCAACTAGTTCAAAGCTGACCAACTGGGAACAGGAACTTGCATCCAACCCAGACGCGGTTCAGCTTGTTGGTAGCCCAACGCATTGTACCTTGTAGCTGGACTAAATGAACAGCCTTCAGTACAATATAAACTATTGCCAATCTCTCAGCCTCAAGCAGCTATACCTTTGCTGCTACCGCCAGTATCCTGTTGATTTTCAAAGGTTAACAGCGGGAGTTCTGTGTAGCATAAAGGCTCATTGTGGCTTGCAAAATTGCACTTAATTCCATGGTGGTAATGATAGTGTGCTGCAGGACACAGAAACCCATTGTGACAAAGAAAATGACCAGCAACAATGCTTTAAGCAAGAATCTAATGAGCTTAAAAATGCAATTTTAAACCAAAATTAAATTTGTATACGTTACATATGTTACAGACTGCTTTTACGTGAAAACTGGAGACCCATTGCAGCAGCTGCATCTGCAACCTGCCTGCAACTTGGCACATTATCACCCTGATTTGTAAGTTTCCATAACAGGGGAGCAGGGGAGCCTTGCAGATCTGGTCTCAAATCAGGACAGACAAATGTGAGTTGCTTGCCTTAACACAGACATTGTGAAAGCTGCGCAGTTGGTAAGTTCAAGCCTCCACATATCAGGCATTAATCACGCAGTTTGCAACATTAATGTGTGATCTATTATAATAATTTAATAACAAAACTTACTTACATTAATATAGTGCCTTTAACATAACATATCCCAAGACACATCACAGAAGCATGGTGGGGGCAACACAATGGCACAGTGGTTAGCACTGCTGCCTCACAACGGACCCGGGTTGGATTCCCAGCTTAGTTCACCGTCTGTGCAGAGCCTGCACATTCTCCCAGTGTTTGCGCGGGTTTCCTTCGGGTGCGATGGTTTCCTTCCACTGTCTGAAAGACATGCTGGTTAGGTGCATTGGCCATGCTAAATTCTCCCTCAATGTACCCAAAAAGGCACCGGAATGTGGAGACTAGGGGATTTTCACAGTAACTATTAACTTAAATCTACTTGCGACACTAATAAATAAATATAAAACGAAACATAACAGAGCCGCTAGATGACCAAATGTTTGCTGATAGGTTGTTTAAAGGAGTAAAGTGAGTCAAAGAGGTCAGGAGTTGTAAGGGAGGGTATTTCGTAGCTAAGTTCTTGGCAACTGAAGGTATGACTACCAACAGTGGAGCAATGGATGCTCACGGAGTCAGAATTAGACAACCGTAGGTGTCTTGAGAGTTGTGGGGCTGGAGAAGATTAAAGAGTGGAATGGTGAGCCCATACAGGGATTTGGAAACAAGAATGCGAATTTTAAAATGGAGGTGTTGCTTTAGTGGAAGGTAGTATCGGCCAGCGAACACAGCAGGGAATAGGTACGTGTTAAGATGTAGGCTGCAGAGTTTTGGATTACCTTAAATTTACACAAGGTAGAATGTTGGAGGCCAGCCGGGAGGGAGTCAGAATATCAAGTCTACAGATAATGAAGAGATAAATGAGAGTTTCTGCAACAGATGAGGTGAGACAGGCATGAAGTCAGGTGATGTCGTGGAGGGTGGATCTAAGCAGCTTTCGTAATGACACAAGTATATGGTTGGAAGCTTGGCATCAAATTTGGCCTCCCTAACACACTGTCAATTATTATAAGTAATGTCAGATGGATGCTGTCAAATGCTCATGCAGCAGTCATATAAAGCTAGTTTTTAAATTCCCTCCCTCAGTATTCTCACCTCCCAGTTGCAGATGGTAAATGGGGGAGATCTGTGTTACACAGATTGAAGGAGATCTGTTCAAAGGTTAATACTTCCGAAAGGTGCCACCATCCAAAACAAAAATGTCAGCTGTGAATGTTACTGAGCCTTTATTGATTAATACTGTCCCTGAAAACCAAGAAGGAAGAATCTTATTTGTTGCTTTCTAAAAGTCAGTTTAAAATATAAAGTTTATTTATTATCACAAGTAGGCTTACATTAACACTGCAATGAGGTTACTGTGAAAATCCCCTGGCGCCTGTTCGGGTACAAGAGGGAGAATTTAGCATGGCTAATCCACCTAACCAGCACATCTTTCGGACTGTGGGAGGAAACTGGATCACCCGGAGGAAACCCACGCAGATACAGGGAGAACGTGCAGACTCCGCACAGACAGTGACCCCAAGCTGGGGAATCAAACCCAGTTCACTGGTGTTGTGAGGCAGCAGTGCTACCCACTGTGCCACCGTGCCACCCATAAGCCATGCATCACAGCATTCATGTTATTTTGGTGCTTATGATTTACAGAGGGAGAAAAGAATTATTGTAACAACTCTCATGCCAACCTAGCAAACTGATTGTTATAATACTCATTTTCAACTGAGAGGAGCCACATGATCGAGTTAAGCAAGAATTGTATTTCTACACTGCTGTATCGTCTGCCTTGAAAATGTATCAACACATGCATTATCTCCAAATGCAGTAATTTTTGTTATTTAGGCAGACATCCACCTGTAGTGCATGTTGATCATTGAATTTCTTTCCAATTAGTAACAATCCTTATTGAAAATGAATATCAGGATCACTGAATCTTTCAACGTTAATAGCATTGCATATGAATAGCAAAGAGCAGGCTGGTCGTCTGCAAATAATCCAAAGGAGGTGTTCTCTTTCTCTAATTAAGAAAAGCCACTCTTGTTACTATCAATCTGTGATAATTCTTAACTTCTAATACTTAACACTTAAGGTCTTCCAGTTTTGATTGAAGAACATTTTTAAGGGGCTGTTCTGTGCCATTCTAGACTTATGACTGAGCTAGGATGATATTTCAAAGCCGCACATTCTTCAGTTAAATTTCCCTCATGGGTTGTTACAGATAATTTTCCACCTTCAGTCCCTTGGATGGGAAACGTACTCACCAGGAGTCAAGACTGAAAACTCATGGATTTTCTGATATTTGCTCCCAGCAGATGAGACTCTCAAATAGGAGCATGAAGAAAAAATATGCAGGGACACTATTAAAAAAGCCAAAATCTCCATATAGTTTGAGCCAACATTTTTCCCTCAGTCTTTATAGTCAAAAATGCAATAACTGAGCATTCATCTCATACATAGTCACAATTACTGTCCTCAAAATGCAAGAGGTGTTTTGGAATGTTTTGGCTTGTTGAGATGTCACATGGGCAATTCTGCAGTCCAGGGGACAGGTCACTTTTGCATGAATTGCAGTTTGAAGAATCAGAGTTCCAGTGATATTCCATAGATATGTCTTCCAACCTGCTCTCCCCTTGAGGGTACTTACACTAAGGAATTTGTGGCTTTGCAGTATCAATATATGTCCTGTAACTTCTTCAAAACTTATTTAAATAAATCTGAACATCAAGAACATTCTTTAGACATTGGGTTTAGCATCAACAGAAGCAACAATATAGAGTACAACATGTAGGTACGACTACCAACTGCTGAAATTTACCACAAGATCTATTCAGAGGTTTGAAAAGTTTGATTGGGAAAAGTGTTACTTAACACAATAAGTGTTTAATAGTGAAAGCCAGAAATGATAATAAAACAATGTAATGACAGTGTTATGAAGAATATAATTTGCTTTTTTGTAGTCTGGAGAAAACAAATAAAGTATCAAACCATGTTGTATAATATATTCATAGGACAGAAGTGACAAATTTTTAAAAAACTTTGCCATTTGAGTTAAACTACTTTGTTTTTCATTTATTCTAACAGAGCTCAGCAAATGGACTTGGGAAATTTCTTGGAGTGATATAGACCATTACGTGATGTGGTACACAATCAGAGAAAATGTTTTTAAAAATTATTTTAAACTCCCTTTAATATGCTTTAATAGAGAAAATACTGTTTCTTGGCAATTTCTTTCAGTTTCTGGTTACCAGCGTAAACTGGTGAACAATAACTGAAATAAAAAGTGATTCGCTAAATTACATTGTCAACTTTTGCTTTGCCAAATGATTTATTCTATTGAAACTCTCAGGGTATTGGTATGATCCTGGAAGCTAAACGTAGCCACATACATACATATATACACACAAGCAAACATAGAATTTGTAGATAGAGTTCCAGGCTTTTCCAACACCAGTATAGTTCAGTTGAACAATGCTGAAATAAAAGTAACCCATGTGAAGCATCAGCTTTATTAAACCTCCAAAAAATATCAGGGCATTAGACCAGAGTGAATGTTGCCATTATGACAAAGATGTACACAAATAAAGCATGTTTGTACTTTAAGTGGTAGGGTGAAAGCATTATTAACCTCGGGGAGACTAAAGTAAACCTTCCATATGACTGCTGTCCTAACCTGTTTCACTGATAATTTATCACCATATGGGGCACTCCACAGTTCGCTGCATTATTAATAAAGCACAGATTGGTGGAAATTAGTTCAAAAGTAATTTCATCATGCACAACACTTTAATTTAATCTGCTAACTGGTCTAATTGTGAGCAAAAACAAAAATAAAGCAAACTAAGTACAGGAAGTGAATAATAAATTGTATTTAACATACAAGATTTTATGTCTCATTCACTCTTGAGATTGAGAATGAATGAATACGATGAATTAATATCTTGCATGTCTATAAAATAATCACTAGATTTCAAGATGTAATTTACTGTGTAAAGAGTTTGATGTGCTGTAACAGGAAAAGGTTTTATATAAATGCAAGTGTTACTCCATTCTTATCAGCCCTACTTTAAATATTTGGTGCTTATAATTAATGTTGTGTGCTAAATAATACAAGGCAAATATTTTGAATAATTAATTCAAAACAAGTGATTCACTGTTTGAAATTTATTGGGAAACAATGTTCTCTACAAAAATGTCTGATCAAGTGCAATAAAGTGACAAATTAAAGTACTTTATTGTCAATATTGAAATGGCAGCATCATCGTGCTAAGTTGTTGACGGAGAAAAATCATTCTCAATCTACATTCATTAAGCTGCCATAAGATCAGCACCTTAGCACTAATGGATAGTGCTCAAGTTCGCAATAGAGCTTTGTTATAACTTCATTAATCCAATGCCAAATCCAGAGAAAATAGTAAATATATAAAAAATAATTCACAAATAGGCTTACATAAAAATTAGAAGCCTAAAATAAATTAGCCGATTGCAGTTCCTTCAACATAAACAATGTGAACATTCATTTTGACTAAAGAACTTTTGATCAATAAATACGCTAAATGAGAATTATGAAGTTAATTTTTGCTCTTCATTGCTGTGAATCTAATATGATTGCAACAAATAGGTATAAGTTGCACTTTCTGAACACAATTAATTAAATCTGAGCAATTCATCAGCAGTGTTAACAGTTTTGTTGCAGAGGTCTTTTCAATAATATGCATTTTATTGAATAAATATATTTCAAATATCACAGAAAAGTCTATTGCATCCAAAGTATGACAAACACAGTTAAACTTGGAATTTGTTGAAAATTTCAAAGAAGAACGTTATCAAAAGGAAAAGACAAAATCCAAAAAACAATCCGAATACTTAACAATCCTCCGCAGCACAAGGAATTCAAAACTGAAAGTAATATTACATCCTGGAAAATTGCCTTTTCATTAGAAATTCCGTAAAAATGATGTTCAACGGTATTAATTCCTTCCAGCACTTCAACTAGCAACAGGCAGTTAAATTCTCCTCTCTACATTTTTTATACTTTTACACACTTAACCAACAGGCACAACAAAACAGAAAAAGATTGAGTCAAAGACCCATAAACACAAATGCTCCAAAATTCCATGATCCCCGAACAGCATTTTAGTAAAACAAGATCAATCTTTGCTAGAACAATGTGGGGAGATAACAGTCAGAGAGATGCATTCCACCTATAGGCACTTGGTTGCACAGCCCATTGGTTCTCTTCTTAGCCGATGGACAGAGATAAAGTTCCCATTGTCTCAACACATTATTAATTGTGAAAAAACAGGCGATGCAGTAAGCATAATAATTATCGAGGCAAACAAGCAATTTCAATGAGAAGGAATTGGAAAATTACTCCTTTGGACAAAGCAAGCCTAAGAGTGAAATTAATATTCATAACGGAATGTCAGCCAACAGAAGGTCTTCATTCACAATCAGAGTGAGTATACAAGGGACTATTGTCTGCATTACAAATGAGAACATGCAGAAAATGTAACATATTGCTTGTGCGAGGAAGAAAAGTTTTGCTCCGACTGACCATTGTTAAAATTCAACTTGCTTTTTCTTCTCAAATATGGGACTTTGTTTGGGGGGTTATGTGAGCTCAAAACAATTAAAGCTGCCCTGCAGCAACAAAGACACCCAGGCTGAATATGCATGGCCTCATTAACAAATAAATAATGAGGCCAAACAGCATATTAATTAGCGATGGCTTGAATACCATTCTCATTATAAAGGAAAGCACATTAAATTAGTTGAAGCGTGGGGGCTGCATGATGGAATACAGAATGAGTGGCTGTACAGCACAGTTTCAGTAAAATTCATTGAATAGTAGCTTGAGAACGAGAGACAGAGGAGAGAGAGCGCAAGAGAGAGAGAGAGAGAGTTGGAGGGATGGGGGGGGGTGGTTGTTGGAAGACAGCACTCAAAGAAAATAGCAGGAAGAATATTGACCCAAAAATGAGCCAAACAACTTGGGAGCAATTAATCAAAAGAGTTCTGACACTTAGGATCCTGATTTGAGTCAGGACCACTCCTCATTCGCACAAGCAAATTTGGAGCATATAGTTTAATTTGCAATTTTTTTTCAAAGAAAGCTAATGCCTTTCCTGCTCCTTTCAAAAAAAAAAGAAGGTCCTGTGCCTCTGCACGAGACAAAACAAAGCCTTGTAGTACTCTGGCTCCACGAGTGGTTTAGGGAAGTCGTTACGGAATCATAGCTCTAAGTTAGAAATTGTGTACTTCTGCTTTTCGACTGACAACAATTGTTACAATGAGGGGGGGGGGGGGTGTGGGGTGGCGAAACACTTTTTACAAAAAAAATCTCATCATTGCCAACTCACCATCCACCAGGTCCTGGCTGACATGTCATAACACAGCTGCCATTTTATGGAGCCGTCCGATGCTTTCCCAGCCATTACGTTGTCAGCAGCCTTCATCTGATGCAGCTTGTGGAAGATAAGACACCTAATCAAGGAAATATCAGCAGTGGCATGCTGGGCCACATGTAGGCCAATCCTTATCAGGCTGCATCATGGGAAAAGCTTCCTCACTACCAATATCACAAACTCTCAGATATAATGACAAAGGTCTGACTTTTTGAGGTAGTGGTGGGGTAGCAACGAAGGGGGGTGGGGGGTTGCGGTGGGTGGGTTGGAAAGCTGGCAATAGTTTTTTGTGTGCACGAGGACTTAAACTCTCGTGAGTGGGTGGCTCACTGGATTTCAAGACAAACTGCCCACATTTGTTTGCATGCTTGTCTTTTGTTTATTGTTAGATGTGTTGCGAGATCCAGGCGATATGGCAAAGCGAGTCTTTAATTGCCTGGGATTAATATCCCTTCACAAATAAATAGGAGTTTCTGTGACACTGGCAGGACATGGTTCAGTTGACATAGTATATACTCAGCTCAGAACACACAGGTAGTGGCTGCAGCTGCACTCAACATTGCTTTGCCAAAGGCTACTAACTTCATACTTCGAGGTGACAGATGGAACTGGTTTGCACAAAAGTTAAAATGAGGTGGAAGCAACAATGTAGCTACTCATCATATCTGCAGAAAGACTTTATTGCACTTTTGAACTGAACTATGTTTCTGGATACCCGTATGCACAGAGACAAAGCAAGACTTATTTTGTGTGTAAGTATGTGCATGTGTGTCTGTGTGCATGTGTGCATGGCCAAAGTTGTCATTTCTCATAAACAGCTTGCCCTTGTATTCTTTGAAAGTTGAATTTTTATATCTATGTGCGTTAATCTGAGTCCAATTGCTTGCTAGCATTCAACTCTTCCATGGCTTTCCTCAGAATAGGAGCAGGAGTCAAACCTTCGCAACCAGTGAGCGGACTCCCGTTAATCCCAGAAGAACACAGGCAGTGCTCAGCCCTTAATTTATTATGTCTTATTTTGCAGGCATTCAAGCGTAACAGTCAGGTTCTTTCGGTCTCAGCTTTCACTGAAGCAACGTGAACACAGACCAATTAAGCTAAGGAGTTGCTTTTAACTCTGACTTTGCTAATGAAGTTTTTTTGCTTCTCCTACTATCCATGGGTAAAGTTTCCCCATGGCAACAGAACAAACAAATAAAAAAGCAGGAATGACATTGTAAGAGTTAATTTCTCAGTGATGGCCCAACAGCAGGCAGCAGGGTGCCTGCTAATATTAATAAGATGTTGGCGTGGAACAGTGGACTCAATGTAGATCACTGAAAGTGAAATGTACAAAGTGTAAACAATGCAGGTTTTCCAAGTCATCTGCACATTAAAATTCTAAATAAGAATTATCTAAGTATGCATTTAATTCATGCTACTTGGATAAAGTACAATATGTAAAAGTTCAAAAAATTTTAGTTGAAATATCAAAAAATATTCTTTGACTACTTTGAAAGTAATCGTGAAAAAAGGACTATATTACAAAGTAGAGAGAAAGTCTACCCGCCAACCTCTATTTTTGCTACAGAAAATAAAAATGTCCAAAACTTTTGTTTCATTGGCAAAATAAGAACAAATGAAATGATATATTGCAATGCAGTCCTCTAAAAACAACAATCTTTCTGCACTGAGATTCTGATCAAACACCTCATGTTTTAACTCAACTGTGGATCACAAAAAGTACCATCTGTTTAATGTTCTGCACTTGTCTTTACGGAAAGGGAAAAGGAATAAGTGAGAATACATTAATATGGTGAGGCTGCTATTGGAAAAAAACAGGAAGTTCAATATGATTTCATACAGAGAGCAAGAACTTTATCCATCCATAACAGGTGATTCTGTTTGTGCGATCGGACTGAAATAACTTGTAGTTTTGACGAGTGACTGATTGACGACAGAAACTGCATTATAATTCATACAGCTTGGAGATCGGTCAGGCATCCCTCATATTTTTGCACTTGCCTGACACAGTAGCACCAATGATGAAAGCAGGAGCATGCATCCAGCAGACTTTCTATATACTTTCTAAAAGTTAACTTAGTGAGAGAAAGATAAGCCTTTCAATCCAACACCATTTTCTGTTAATTGAGATAATATAGTTCTTGAAGAAAATCTTCATGAAGTGTATCACGTTTGACTGTAATGAATCTAATGCTACAGGCAGAATTTTACAGAAAAAAATTCTAAGTGCCGAATGAGCGAGAAAATGGGAGAGTTTCAGGCTCGTTTTTTGGGCGAGTTTAAAAATGCTATCTTATGGCACTTGGTGCAAAAAAATGCCAGGTTGCGATTCTCGCCAGTTGTCATGTGGGGGGGATGGCAGGGCCTGAGCTTGCTGGTGAAGCTGGCTGGGGGGGGAGGGCAGAGCCTGAGCTTGCTGGTGAAGCTGGCTGGGGGGGGAGGGCAGAGCCTCAGCTTGCTGGTGAAGCTGGCTGCTGAGCTCTAGGGACAGCATTGTACAGGCATCCAAATCTCCCAGTTTACTAGGAGATCTCCTGCCGCCCACCACCACATTCTGATGGGCACTGGGACTCCCCACCCCTGCACGGGTATCAGGAGCCCTCCCACAGACATCGCCAACCCACGTTGATTGCTCCCCCGAGAGTTACCTCCCTCCCTGATTATCAATCCTTCTGCAGAGTTTCCTTCACCCCCACCAATTGCCCCCCTACTGGCAGAGTTCCCCTTCTCTTCCACCCTGGCAAAGGTCCCTCCTCCCATCTCTGCGGCGCTCCCTCCTTGTTTCCACCCTATCATGGCTCCGCCCCAGTCTGGTTCTGCCCCTTGACACTGGCCCTGGCACAGTTATGGTGCTGGTGGGCGGTGCCAGGGTGCCCGGTAGGCACTGCCAGGGTGCCCGGTAGGCACTGCCAGGTGCGCATCAGGCAATGACTGGGCGCCAGGTGGGCAGTTCCAGGCTGGCATTGCCCCCTGGACACTGCCTGGTCTGCCCCTGACCACCTGGGAAGCTTTAATGGCCTTCAATCCTCCCAGCTCGGCAATCATGTCTGGTCTCCGTTGGTCGGGAACATACGTGACTCTCACTAGGGAGGACCTCAGCCGGCGAGGTGGTAAAATAAGTGAGCCCAGACGATAGCGTTCAGGACTTGTTAATCATATCATTAACATTTCACCGGTAAAATAGTGCCAGTATGATCAGGCGAGGTGAAAAATCAGGCGCGAACCTGATTTTTTGCCTCCCCCCTGATTTTACCACCTTGCCTCGCTGAAAGTCAGGTGGGATGAGGTTGTAAGATCACACCTGTATGTTTAACACATACTGTCAACTATGATTGTTCCTAAAAGTTTAAAACAATTATACTTTTAGACACAAATCTTTGGAGCTAAGAGCTCACCATGTGCTGTGGGATGATGTCTTGTTGCTTTGATATGCTGACTGCAGTGCAGTAGAGTGATGTGGAATTCTGGATATATGTGTATACATGCATATGACTATATGGATGATTGGCAGTACAGAACTTGAATATTGCTGAAAAAAGGAACATGCTATCAAAGCTTTTAATCTTGTACTCATCAGGACAGAAGCACGATTAACAAACTTGAAAGGGAACAACAATTTATACTGCATGACAAAAATCCTGCTGATTGGTTTGCAAATGGTTGAGGTGTTGCCATGGAGAATGCAGCAGGGAACAGTTATTCCCTGTTATATATTTGAAAGAGTTGCGTGGTTTCTTTAAGAATTGATCACATGATTTGATGGTGATATAATTGGAGTGTTTGCAGAGGCTGCTGCTTTATTTTCAGTTTGAATTCTGTACGGGCAAAAGCTGCTGGAATAATTCTGTTGTTGTCAGTTTCAATCTACCTGTGCAAACCACTTCCTTTTTTCCTGTTAAAGATAACCCTAACATAGTACATTACAGAAAGAAAATTGGTGATGAGGTCGCTAGTGCCTGCTAGAGAAATGGTGGATCAATTAAAATCCATTCAATGAAGACATTATTTATGGTACTCCTAGGCAGTGTTTTCAGTACTTTGTACAAGTGAATAACATTACAGATGAGCTGTTTCATAGAATCATAGAAACCCAATAGTGCAGAAGGAGGCCATTCGGCCCATCAAGTCTGCACCAACAATAATCCCACCTAGGCCTTATCTCCGTAACCCCACATATTTACCCTGCTGATCCCTCTAACCTACGCATCCCGGAACACTAAGGGCAATTTAGCATAGCCAATGCACCTAACCTGCACATCTTTGAACTGTGGGAGGAAACCGGAGCACCCGAAGAAACCCACACAGATACGGGAGAATATTTAGACTCCACACAATGACCCAAACTGGGAATCAAATCCAGGCCCCTGGAGCTGTGAGGCAGAAGTGCTAACCACTGTGCCACCATGCCATCCATGCTGCTTGTACCAGTTTTTCTCAGTACAATAGGAAGTAAAACTTTCAATTTTCTCCGGAGCTTGGTTGATCCAACAAAGCCAAGAACCAAAACTGACAATGACTTGACAATAATCCCTAAAGAGTATTATTCTCCAAAGCCACTGATCATCATAAAACTGTTCAGGCTCCACCGAAGAAATCAAGTGGAAGGCGAAAGCATTGGTCAATTTGTGGCGACCTTAAAAAGGTTGGCACAACATTGCGGGTTTGGTGAATACTTAGAAGATATTCTTCAAGATCTTCTAGACTGTGGTCTCTAAAATGAGGCCATCCAAAGAAGATTGCTTACTGAACATGCTTTGAGCTAAAAAAAAACAACAGTAGAAATTACAGGGTTGATGGAACTTGCTGCTAAAAAAGACTTCACAATTTGGTGCAAGAATTAAGATCCACAAGTTAAGAAGTCAAAACAGCAAAAACATGTCACAGATGGCTACTCAGTGAGTGAATGCTGGAGCAAGGATAATCAATACAAGAATTGTGGCAAAATGGGTTATATTGCAAAAGCTTGTTGGGCTTCCCCTGAGAAGAATATTCAGAAAAAGAATCTGGATACCTTTAAGAAGAAGAACAAGTTGCATTCGACAATAAGAATTTACAACATAGAAGAAAAGAATTACGACTATGAAGAATAGCATTTCCAAAAATATGATGAAGAGCTCCAGCTGAACATTTTGTCCATATAGGGTGAATCACATAGATTCTGGGTGATTGCAAAGTTAAGTGGACAACATATTAGGATGGAGGTTGACACTGCTGCTGTATCTTTAATTCCTGAGACTACATACCAGCAGAGGTTGAAGCATCTTCCTTTCCTGATGTGGTGCTAATGACATAAATGGAAGAGATCATCCCGTTAAAAGGTTATGTCACAGTAAATGTAGAGTTCAGTAGACAAATAGCAGAATTGCCTCTACATGTGCTCCGTGGTAATTTTTCAGTTCCATTTGGGAGATCATGGTTGAAAAAGATTAAGTTTAACTGGAGTGCTGTCATCAGATTGGATGATGTTGACTGTACTGAGAAAAACTGGATAAATACAGTGTTTTTAAAGAGATACTTGGCTCAATTAAGGGAGTTCAAGTGAAACTCAAGATAAAACCTAATAGTCAACGAAAAAGTTGCTAAGCAAGAGCAGTGCCTTCTGAAATTTGTCCCAAGATCAAAGAAGAATTAGTACAACTTGTTAACACTGGTGTGTTAGAGCCGGTTACAATGAGTGACTGGGAATGTTTCAGTTTGTACTTGTGGTCATTTTAAAACAGCCATAAATCCAGTGTTGTGTGCTGATTAATAGCCACTTCCTTTAATTGAAGATTTGTTTGCTGGGTTATCAGGTGGGCAGAAATTCAGCAAGGTTGATCTTTTACAAACATTTTTACTGATGAATGTCACTGCTGAAATGCAATCATTGCTTACCATTATTACTCACAAAGGTCTTTTTCATCATAAGAGATTGCTTTTTGGAATAACATCCACACCAGCCCTGTTCGAAAAATCGATAGATCAGATTTTAAGTGGTCTCTCATGTGTACAATGTTACCTGGATGATGTTTGATTTAAAGGGTACAATGAATAATTTGGATTAGATTTGATTTATTATTGTCACAAGCATTGGGATAGTGAAAAGTATTATTGCTTGCACGCTCTCCAGACAAAACATACCATTCATAGAGTACAAAGGGGAGAAGGAAAGGATTGGGTGCAGAATTTGTGACATTATTGATAGTAAAAGATTATATAATGTACCTAAGAAAATGGACCAAACAAAAACAGGAAATGCTGGAAAATCTCAGCAGGTCTGACAGCATCTCTGGAAAGAGAATAGAGCCAATTTTCAAATCTGGATGAGCCTTCATCAGAGCCTGTCTATTCTGTTATTGTTTCAGATTCCAGCATCCGCACTATTAAGAAAATGGATGCTAGTTTAGAAGCGCCACATCCGATGAATGTGACACAATTGAGATCCCTTCTCGAATTAGTGAATTATTACGGTAATTTTTTTCCTAACTTGCTACAATAATCAAAGCCACGGCATAATTAACTATATGTGAAACAGTCATAGGACTGGACAACAGACTGTGAGAAAGGATACAAGGTTAGTGATAATAGTTCACAGTTTACTTCACAAGTGTTTGAGGATTATCTCATAGTAATTGATATTCAGCATATAGAATCCCTACAGTGCAGGAGGAGGCCATTGGCCCATTGAGTCTGCATCTATTCATTGATAGAGCACCTTACCTAGGCCGTATTCACGTAATCCTACGTATTTACCATGCCAATCCCCCTAGCCTATACATCTTTGCACACTAGGGGCAATTTAGCATGGCCAATCAACCTAACCTGTACATCATTGGACTGTGGGAGAAAACCAGAGCACCCAAAGGAAACCCATGCAGACACGTGGTGAACGTACAAATGCCACACAGAGAATCACCCAATGCTGGAAACAAACTCAAGTCCCTAGCTCTCTGAGGCAGCAGTGCTGACCACTGTGCCACCTTGTCACACCACCCCCCTCCCCCCCGTCACCTTATCATGCATCAACCAATGGATTAGCTGAAAGAATCAGACAACTCTTGAAACATTCTTTAAAAGCTTCAAAAGAGCAAGGTCTGTTATCATATCGTGAATGGCTTTTTGCATCTTATAGAAACACTACTCATGCAACTCTTAAAGAAAAAGTTGCTAACTATGTTTGATTTGATATCACCCCAAAAAACGTCAGAGATAGTAGAGCATCAAGAACAACCTCAAGTTGCTAGATGAGACTTGAGGGCAAAGCAACAGTCATTTCAACAAGTTACAAATCTCGCAATTAAGGGAGGGCAGAAAATCCTGCCCATAGAAACCTAGAAAATAGGAGCAAGAGTAGGCCATTCGGAATTTCGAGCCTGTTTCACCATTCAATATGACCATGGCTGATTCTCTATCTCAACACCATACTCCAGCGCTCTCCCCCATACCCCATGGCACTGAGCGTCTAGAAATCAATTTGTTTCCTTCTTAAATATATTCAGTGTCTTGGCCTCCACAGCCTTTTGTGGTAGAGAATTCACCACTCTGAGTGAAGAGCTCTCCTAAGACTGTGCCCCTAGCCCGAGGAAACAACATTCCTGCATCTAATGTGTCCAGCTGTCATAATTTTAAAAGTTTCAGTTAGATCCTCTCTTTCTTCTAAATCCCAATGAACACATGCTCAGTCAATCCAATCTCTCCTCATCCCTCAATCCTGTTAGCCCAGGAATCAGTCTGGTGAACTGTCACTGCATTCCCTCTCTGGCAAGTATGTCTTTTCTTAGGTAAGGAGGCCAAAACTGCACACAATGTCCCAGGTGTGGTCTCACGAAGGCCCTGCAGTAAAAAAATCCTTGTTTCTGTATTCAGATCCTCTTGCAATGAAAACTAACATTAGTGGGGCATAGAATAGAGGAGCAGGGAGATCTTGATACAACTTTATAAAACAATGGTTAGACCACAGATGGAATACTGAGTGCAGTTCTGGTCGCCACACTATCGGAAGAACGTGATTGCATTGGAGAGGGTGCAGAGGAGATTGACCAGAATGTTGCCTGGGCTGGAAAGCTTCAGCTATGAAGAGAGACTGGAGAGGTTGGGTTTGTTTTCCCCAGAGCAGAGGAAGCTGAGGGGGGGGATCTGATAGAGGCACACAAAATTAAGGGAAGCATAGATAGGGTAGATTGTGTCAGAGGTGTCTGAGACCAGAGGGCAAAGGTTTAAGGTGAGGGGTAAGTGATTGAGAAGGGAGCTGAGGAAGTATTTTTCACCCAGTGGGTGGTGGAAATATGGAATGCGCTCCCTGGAATGGCCTGGTGGAGGCAGGTACTCTCGTAAGATTTAAGAAGCATCTGGACGATTGCCAAGGCATAGTAGACTACGGACCAAATGCTGGTAAATGGGATTAATATAGATTGATATTTGATGGTTGGCATAGACATGGTGGGCTGAAGGACCTGTTTTTGTACTGTATGACCGTCTGACTCTACAGGGCAGAATCCTGCGGTGGACGATGCACGGGATTTGCGCATGTGCTCCTGCTGCGATAGCGTCTCCCAGCGCCAGATTTCCGGCGGTGTCTGCTCCGCGCTGGGCATTGGCGGGGAGGCGGGGTAAATATTTAACTCATCATTTTAATATCATTTAAATGCTACTAGTGGGCCCGGGACTGAGGTCTCTCGGTCCGCTAGCATCTCCTCACCCGCCAGGAGTATTTCACTCCAGCCGGGTTCACACTAGCTCCCCACTTTCAGAGAACTAGTGGCCCGACCCAGCTGGAGTGAAGGGAGGGCAATCAGAGCACCACAGTGGGTCAAGTGAAGGGGGTTGGTGCCCCCTGGGCATTGGCACCTGGGCAGTGCCAGCCTCTGCCCCCAGCACTGCCCAAGAGGCAAAGTGCCAATGCGCAGATGGCACTTGGCACTGCGCATTGGGCATCATGCAGTGCCAAGGGGATGGGGCATATGGGGGCAGGGGCTGCTGGGGGGCCTAGAGGGTAATCGATGGGGGTGGGGGTTGTGCCGCTGCCACTCTGCATTAGATTGATGGGGGAAGGAGGGAGGGCAGCAATCAGGATGGGCTGGGGAGGGGGGTGGGAGAGATGTCAGCCGGGGAGGGGGTGGTCAGCCTGCTGGGGGGGTCGGGGCTATTGTTGGGGGAGGTGGGGAGGGGGGGGGCTCAAGGCTGGCCCGAGAATGGTCGGGGATCAGTGATCGGGTCGTAGGGGCATGGAGAGCTGTCGTTGCGGGGGTAGCAGGGCTGGCCAGCAATCAGGAGGCCGGCAGTGTGGGGTCACTGTGCACGCGCCAATCTCGACACTGACAGATCGGTCCACGCGCAGTGACCCGCTCAGTGTGCTGATTTCAGCCCCACCCCCTGAAATATAATGATGTTCACGCTGGTGGCCTCTGTAGTGCACAAAGTGTAGGAGATTCGTCTCTCCACTCCCACTGAAAAAAACAATGTGAATTACTCCAGTTTTCACGCAAATTCGACACTTAGAATTTTTTTGGGAGAATTCCGCCCAGGGTATTGAACTCGAGAGAGGAGAGAGAGATGCTGTTTCTGCTCCATTTGTAAATTTCTCCGAGACGCTCATTTTTAGCAGCTTGGATATTGTACTAAAAGACATTTCTAGGTAGCTATTCTGATCACATGATGACTATCCCCACAGTGACTTCAGAAAGTAATTGCTTAGCCCATGTCTGGACAGGCCTAGGTAAATAGTTTTTTCAATGTACCAGCCATCAACTCATGAATGATTCAATCTCCATCTTGATAAAATAGGAAGAACTCACCATTCTGGGCGTGGTCTTACAAAAGAATTCAAAAGCCGCGATCTTACCGGCTTGTTCCACTGGTTGATCAGTGAGGTGAGCCAGTAAGATAGGGCGAGAGGTGAAAAATGGGTTCGCACCTGGCTTTTTGTCTTTCACGATCTTACCAGCATTGATTTGCCAACAGAATTGGCTTCGTGCTCAGACAGGGCGCAAAGCCAATTTAAATATCTATGTCATTATTGTAATGTCAATAGTGAGTTCCGGAAGCTATCATCTACTTGCACTTATCCCCTTACCAGTCGAGGTCCTCACTTAAGAGAATCATGTATGGTCCCCACCAACAGGGACCAGATGTGACAAACTCGCTGGTAGGACCAGAGGCCATTGAAGCCCCCCTTGGTGGTTGGGGAAGGGCCAGACAGTGCCCCTTTGGCAGTGCCAGTCTAGTAGTGCCCACATGGCACCCTGACACTGTCTATCAGGCACCCTGGCAGTGCTTGTTCAGCAATTAGAATTTTTTTCATAAAATTCCACCCTAAGTGCCAAATGAATGAGAAAATGGGAGAGAATTGCACCATTTATTTGGAGAGACGCGAGTTGCAATCTTATGGCACAGTGCAGAAAAAGAGCTACGATGCAATTCGTGCCAGTGGGGGCAGAGTCTAAGCTCACCGGTGAAGCTGGCTGCAGAATTCTTGGGGCGCCATTGTGCTGGTTCCCCGATTTCCCAGTATTCCCCTTTCCACTCCAACTACCCCCGTCTGCGGAATTCCCCACTTCCCTCCCCGATCACCACCCCTGCAGAGTTCCCCTTCCATCCCTGATCACCACCGCTGCAGAGTTCACCCCTCCCCCAATCACCCCCATCTGCAGAGTTCCCCTTTCCTCCATGACCACCCCCATCTGCAGAATTCCTCACTTCCCTCCATGATGACGCCCATCTGCAGAGTTCACCCCTCCCCCAATCACCCCCATCTGCACAGTACCCCTCGTCCCTCACTCCCCTCCCGTGGAGCTTCCCCCTTGTCTCCCCCACCATTGCCCCACCATCACTCAGGCTTCACCCCCACTCAGGCCGCACTTCATTTGCACTGCCCCTAACACAGTTATGCTGCCCTGGTGTGCAGTGTTAGACTGCCCAGTGGACTGGCACTGCCCAGCTCTGCCCCCAACAACCCGGGGGGCTTCAATGCCTTCCCCCCCTCCCCACCCGATCGCCTCAATGAGGCTATAACGTCCAATCTCCGCTGGTGGACCAGATGTGATTCCCGCCGGTGAGCACCGACGGGGCGGGGGGGGGGGGGGGGGGGGGGCGGGGAGTAAGTCCAAGTGAGCCTGAGTGATGGTGTCCGGGACTCAGTAATGACATGTAACTAATGTCATGAATATTGAAATTGGCTTCGCAACCGATTTCGCCAGCAAACCAGTACCGGTGAGATCAGGGGAGTCAAAAAACTGTGAATGAATCTAATTTTTCACCTCCCACCCAATCTTACCACCTCTTGTCACCAAATGATGGTGGGACGTGGTCACAACATTGCCACCTCTGTCTCTGGTTGAAAGATAACTTTATAGAAATGGAAATGGTGAGGACCAGGACAATTTCAGCAAATCTTTGAAGTAATTCTCGACATCAACAGGTATGAAATTCCACAGGAGGTGGTTTTGACATGTGTTAATTGTAATCTCCACTGAAATCTTCCAGAAACTGGCCAATTTGTGGTACCAGACATCAATTAACCCATGGCAACCATCTTAAGGCAATGTCTTTGCTTGCTGTCTCAAAGTCCTTTCAAAGCAATTCAATGTTTACATTTGATTAGCTGGTGAAATTAAAGATTAATATCACACTCATCACATCATTGTGACAGTACAAGCAGCCTGATGAATGAGTGAAACATTTACTAATCATAAAACTGAATGCATGATTAGCTCCTAGTTATATGACTTGAACAAAAACATCATGCAGCAAGTCATTCACAACTGGGAATCAAATATTCCAGGTCTACAAGAAAGGTAGGGAAAATGGTAGAGGGGAGGGTTTTTCTGTTGCGGGGCTGATTAGCATATTGAAATTGACATTTCAAGATGATTAGTGGGTCCGGGATGGGATCTCCAGGCCCACTAGTGTCTTCCTCCGTGCCAGGAGAGGCTCCCACCAGCGTGCTCTCCACCAATGGGGTACAGGCGTGCTCAGCCTGCTGGTGGGGACAGAGGCCATTGAGGTCCCCCACGGAAGTTCGGAGGCATGGCGTGCCCCTTGGGCAGTGCCAGCCTTGCATCCTGGCACTGTCCACCAGGCATTGGGGCTGGCCATGGGGGGGGGGAAGGCAGATCAGGGCTGGCCACGGGAGGTCTGATAGGCCAGCAATCGGAGAGGGGGGGTTCAGAAAGGCCAGCAATCGGGGTGGGGTGAGCGGCAGAAGGCTGGGAAGGTTGGCAACTGGGGAGGGGGGCAGGGTTGTCTGGAAGGCTGGCAATTGGGGGTTGGGAGGGGGAGGCCAGTGATTGGGAGACCAGCAAAAGGGGGAGGGGCCCAGTGTGCATGCACCCATTGGCAGATTGGTGCATGCACAGTGGCCCGCTCTGCTTCCCCAGTGGGATGAGATCCTACCACCCCCCCCCCGCCCCACTTTCCAGTGTGAATCTCCCTGGGGAACTCGGTGAAGCACAGAGTGCCGGAGGTTCAATCAGGTAAGCACGCCCAAAATAACAGGCGGGAAAACCTCCCGTTTCCCTGCCCGTTGGGTATTTAGTTTTTCTCTGGGTGAATCCTGGCCATTGAATACCTTGAGCATGTCTGGGATAGTTTTCTGCAGACGTATGTCATAGAATAAACAAGGAGGCGTGCCAAATTAAGATTTAGTCACGAATAATGTGCCAGATATAATTAAGTCTAAGAATGTGTGAACACTTACCTAAAAGCAATCATAACATGATTATGTTCAACGCGGTGTTTGAAAGGGAGAAATGTGCAATAGCCCGAAGATTCTTGATTGGCTAAGTTTATTGATACCACAACAGCAAAGGGTGTACTTCCTCTGATGTCGTCAAAGATAGGGCAGAAATGCAGGAAAGAAGCAATTATTGACTTAAATACAGACGGCCAAACTGTTGTCACAGCTGTACGGACATGACAATATCATAACTCTTTACAAAAAAAATACAGGTGCGATTTTCCCAGCCTGCTGCGCTGCTCGAGTAGCGCTACAGCCGGTAAATGTCAGCTGGAGGGATCTTCCCAGGCCATTTTTTATGGCGTAAAAATTAGTCTCACGCCAGGAAACAGCGCGAGGCTGATTACAATATGGAAATTGACATTTCCATTTCATTAACGAGCCTGGGATGGGATATTCCAGACTCGCTAATGTTTCACCCATCAACGGATGAATACTGAGAAAAGAACATCTCGCAACATGTAAGCATGTCATAGCGTGCCTCGGTGGGGCATTCTCCACGGGAATGTTGGCGTTGAGAAAACAAATGTCATAATTGTGGCAAGAAAAGTCACATAACAAAGGTTGTTGGACCAGACAGGATCCTCAAACCTCAAAGATGGGTAAACGCAAGGATGCACACAAGTCTACAAATAAAATCTATAGAATGACCAAAGACACAAGGGGTGGGATCTTCTGGCTGCGCTCACTCTAAGGTCGGAAAATCCCACCCAAATCAACAGACCTTTGCATGGTCCGTGTTCCGGCCGCTACGATTCCTGTGCCAGGCGGGACAGTAAAATTCAGCCCGATGTTGATGGAGATTGAGGAATTAAAACTCGGTGTATTATCGATGCAAGACCATACACAGAGATTTTGGTTCTATCCGAAAATGAATGGGAACCAAATTAAAATGGAAGGAGATAGCTGAAAGTTTGTATCAACAAAAACTCAAGAACGTACCATTAAAGCTAGCTAATATAATCCAAAGAACTTGCACAGAAGAGGTGGTTCAGTTGTATCATGGTGCAAGTTGAAGCAAATGGGCAATCTGCAAAATGGCCATTACATGTAGTGAAAGGAAATGTTCCTGCACTTGCTGGAAGAGAGTCGCTAAACAAAATCAAAGTAAATTGGCAAGCAACTAACCAATTAGTTGATAGAAAGAACACATTACAGAGACTCTTAGAAAAATAAAGAAGATCTGAGCAACATG
The DNA here is from genome assembly GCF_964213995.1 of Mustelus asterias. Lineage (NCBI taxonomy): Eukaryota > Metazoa > Chordata > Chondrichthyes > Carcharhiniformes > Triakidae > Mustelus > Mustelus asterias. The sequence goes on from NC_135806.1 coordinate 25,182,704, forward strand.
TGAACACCGATACTCTATTAGGTCTATCAATTCAGGACAAAGCTGAATCATAGGAGAACTATGTTAACATCTTGTACTTTTCCCAGGCTGATAGTGTATCTATTGCAACTTCTCAAGTGCAAAGATGCACAAGGTCAGGTCCAGTGATAGGGAAGGCCATGGACATGATCTTGAGAGGAATAACACTCGATAAGCAGAGGAGGAATCTGGAGTTCAAGCCCCACTGAACAAGGGAACTCGAGTTAATGGTACAAGATGGAGCACTGCTATGGGGAATTGGAGTGATTATTCCTCCATGCTCGCTGAGTTGAATACCGGATCAACTTCATGAAGTTTAGTCACAAGTAAGGCTTACATTAACACTGCAATGAAGTTACTGTGAAATTCCCCTAGTCGCCACACTCTGGTGCCTGTTCAGGTACACTGAGGGAAAATTTAGTATGGCCAATGCACCTAACCAGCACGTCTTTCGGATTGTGGGAGGAAACCGGAGCACCTGGAGGAAACCCACACAGACACGGAGAGAATGTGCAAACTTCACACAGACAATGACCCAAGCCGAGAATCGAACCCGGGCCCCTGGCACTGTGAGGCAGCAGTGCTAACCACTGTGCCATTGTGGCCAGGACTAGACTCTGAGATTGAAGAAAGAGCAGACAGGGTCAGTCTTGTGCTAAGATACAAAGTACTCCATCTCTCCAACCACTTTACCCATAGGATTAGGCAAGACATCCATGGCAAAGAGTTCATATTGACTTCACTGGACCAATTGAGGGATATATATGTTTTTCATCCGAGTGGACACACATTCCAAATGGCCCAAAATCATGATGATGAAGTTGACGACTATTGAAAAGATAATCGGACAACTAGACAAAGCATTTGCATGATTTGAAAGCCCGGAGCAGTTAATTAGCAATAATGGAACTCAGTTCACATCAAGGGAATTAGTGGACTAGCTCAGAAACCATGGCATAAAGCATATCAGAACTGTGCTTTATCATTCTTCCACCAATGATTGGCGGAGAGCTTGGTGCAGTCACTGAAGAATGCCATTACAACATTAAAGGATGAAGAACCGTTTACCCAAAGAGTAAACAACTTTCTCATATCCTACAGAAACACAACCCATGCAACAACCCAAAACTCTGCGGCAATATAGTTTTTAAAGAGGAAGTTGAGAACCACATTTAATTTGCTCTTACTGCATGACATCTTTACCACAGTAGAGTGACAACAACAAAACCAAGTTACTCGCCATGAACAAACATCCAAACCCATAAGTTTTCTTCAAGGAGAAAGAGTTTTAGCAAGAAACTATTCTTCAATTAAGAATTGGAGACCAAATCTGCACACAATACTCAAGGTGTGGCCTCACAATACTCGCAAAGATGGGACCTATTTCTTAATGTGGTGCAAACTGATGACGAGAGAGTCTGACGGAGGCACGGAATTAAAGTCTTTGTTTCAAAAAGAGATTTTGCAGAGTCGGTATCTGAAAGTCCAACATCTGACACTCAAAGTTTGGGAATCCCTGAATTTACGATCACGATTAAGTCGAATGCAGATTTTACACCAACTTTATCTGATGACGTGTCTGAGCCAAGTGGGGAACAGACTATCAAGAGTATAAAAGCAAAAACTCCTGAATAATGAATTCTACCTAAGCGGTACTGGCATCCACCATCTCGTATTGATTGTGTATATAATGATACTTGGTAAAACAATTATTGTGCATAGTAAGAGTGAAAGTTAATGTTAGTTGTCATCCTACTGAAGTAAAGGGGGAGGGATGTTATGTATTGCAAACTAATGCATCTCTGTGTAGTGTCACATTATTGCATGGTGACATCAGAGGCATTTGGGAGATTTTCCCTCTCTTCCATCCTGGACTGTAAGCAAGCACCACCCTATCTAATAAAGCTCCACGAACTGGTTAAGTAACCCACTGTGTAGTAATCTTTTTAGTCCTTTTTCTTGGCTGTTAAAGTGAGCTGATCACTTTAGTGTACAATCCTGTCTAAACCCCTACCACACAACAAAACACCATTGACTTCTTAAACAGTATGTGTAGGATTCCATCCTTCCCTCTTTCCTGTTCTGTAGATGAGGTAGGATTTCCACATTGCCACTCTGTGGCCAGTTACTTAGAAATCCTGTCCCTATGAGCAAGGGTTAAATTACAAGAAAGGATCGCACTAAGGTTTTATTCCCAGGAATTTAGAAGATTCAGGGGTGATTTGTTAAAAGTTTTCAAGATATTAAGCCAGACAGATTGAGTAGATATAGAGAAACTATTTCTGTTTGAGGGTGAGTTTAGGGCCAAGGGCATTGTTATAAATTAGAACCAGACCTTTCAGGAGTAAAATTAGAAAATACTTTGTACACAAAGGTTAACAGAAGTTTGCAGCTTTTTCCTACAAATGGCATTTGATGCTAGATCATAAATTGTAAATTTGAAAATGATAGGAATTTTTTATCCATCCAAGGGAGATGGAATTATGTTGCAGATCAGCCTTGATTTCACTGAATGGAGAAGAAGATTCGAGTGCGAAATGACCTATTCCTGTTGGCCTCATGCAGTTCCTCAAGGTTCTGAATATGGACCTTGAGACATTTTGTTATCTTTCGCCATTGTGCAGGATTGCCAGATTTTGCTGGTTTCTGTCCACAGAGGTTGTTTCCTACCATATGACTAAAATGACACACCTAAAGAGAGGGCAAATGAAGAAAGGTGCCACAGGTTGCTCCCATGCTTTATAAAAATGTTTCTTCATGTTTTATTTTGATACTTCTGCCAATCCCATTAATCTGTGTCCTTTGGTTATCAAAGAACAAAGAGAACAAAAAAAAGTACAGCACAGGAACAGGCCTTCCGACCCTCCAAGCCAGTGCCAATCATGATGCCCCAACAAAACCTTCTGGCTTCACTCGGACCATATCCCTCTATTCATGTACCCATCCAGATACCTCTTAAATGTTGTTAATGTGCCTGCTTCCACCACCTCGTCTGGCAGCACGTTCCAGGCACTCACCGCTCTGCATGAGAAACTTTCCCCACATATCTTCCTTAAACTTTCCCCTCTCATCCTGAACCTGAACCCCCTTGTAATTGACACTTGGGAAAAAGCCTCTTGCTAGCCACCTTGTATATGCCTCTCAGAATTTTGTAGACCGCTATCAAGTCTCCCCTCAGTCCTCGTCATTACAGTGAAAACATTAGAAACATAGAAAATAGGTGCAATGCAGAAGTAGGCCATTCGGCCCTTTGAGCCGACACCACCATTCAATATGATCATGGCTGATCATACACTTTCAGTATCCCACTCCCATTTTTGCTCCATACCCCTTGATCCCTTTAGCCACAAGGGCCATGTCCAGCTCTGTCTTGAACATATCTAACGAACTGGCTCCAACAGCTTCTGAACCCAGTTGAAGGCCTTGACATTCTTCCTCAGGGATGGTGCACAATACTCCAGCTAAGGTCTTGTTAAATGCTTTACAAAGCTTCAACATAACTCTTTGCTTTTGTGCTGTTTGCCTCGACTAATAAAGCCAAAGGCCCCATATCTTTCTTTTTGCATCCTATTCAACAGGATATCCCCAGGTCTGTGTTTTCTTTCCCCTCCTGGTCTCTCAGTCCCTGCACCCCTTAAAAATTGTACTATTTCATTTATATTACCACCTCTTGATAAAGTGTTCAATTGTTCTGCGTTTGATTATGTCAGTCTGATTACCATTGATGCTTGCTGTGCTTGACTGGTTAAGTCTGAGTATGGACTCAGAGAAAAGCTACAGAAAGAGCTGGAGGCTAGAGATAGAAGCATGGAGTAGACATTTTAAACATTTACATTTACTGTGAAGAAATCCTATAACAAACATAGAGATTATTTTCATTTCTGCAATGTGCAATTTAGGTGGATTGGCCATGCTAAATATCTCCTTAGTGGGGGTGGGGCTGGATGAGATGTAAAATATACAACATTCATATTTCCTAACAAAATGTATCACTTCATATTTATTCATCTGCCCATTATATCAATGTCCTGTTATTATCATCACCATAGTTTACTGCAATGCGGACTTTCATTTGCAAACTTTGGGATTGTAGTCGGTGCAGGTTTGATGGGCTGAATGGCCCCCTTCTGCATTGTAGTGATTCTATGATTCTATGAACACCCTGTCTACTGAACCCTACCTAGAACCATAAAAACACAGAATCCCTAGAGTGCAGAAGGGGGCCATTCGGCCCATGGAGTCTACACCAACTGTCCAAAAGAGCATCTCATCCAGCCTCACCCCCCTCCCCATCCCTGTAACACCACATATGTACCATGGCCAATCTACCTAACCTACACATCTTTGGACACTTAGGAGATATTTAGCATGTCCAATCCACCTAAATTGCACATTGTTGGGCTGTGAGGGGAAACTTGAGCATCCACACAGACATGGGGAGAACATGCAAACTCCGCACAGACAGAACTGCATGAATATGCATTCAAAAGTGTAGTGGTCCTAATATTGACACCTGGGGAACACAGCCTCCAATCTGAAAAAGAATCATTCAATTGGGCGACACGGTAGCACAGTGGTTAGCACTGCTGCTTCACAGCTCCAGGGACCTGGGTTTGATTCCCGGCTTGGGTCACTGTCTGTGTGGAATTTGCACATTCTCCTCGTGTCTGCGTGGGGTTCCTCCGGGTGCTCCGGTTTCCTCCCACAGTCCAAAGATGTGCGGATTTGGCTGATTGGCCATGCTAAAATTGCCCTTAGTGTCCTGGGATGCGTAGGTTAGAGGGATTAATGGGTAAATATGTAGGGATATGGGGGTAGGGCCTGGGTGGGATTGTGGTCAGTGAAGACTCGATGGGCCGAATGGCCTCTTTCTGTGCTGTAGGGTTTCTAAGATTCTAAGATTCAATGCTCCACTCTACTTTCTCTCCCTTAGTTGAATTAGCATTTATGCTGCATTTAATCCCATGAGCTTAAATTTTGCTAGCACTTTTATTCACATTGCATATCATCTTCTGCATATCTCTCGAAGTATAATGGATTGTTGGCGATCGTAATATGTTCTTGCATGAATGCCTCTCACTTGATGGGCACCCTATTTGGCTGTGATTTATTGAGCTTTGTCCTGACATATACAAGTCATTTATCCATTCCTTTATGCAGAATAATTTGCATATTGTGTCTCGAGAATAGGCCTTGCAGCCTCCACCTGCATTCACAACCCACACCTAAGCTAACTCATTGAACCTTATGTTTAATGTGGACATGCCTATTAAGGGGAATCATGGGGCGATTTATTATTTCAGCTTTTATTTCTAATTAAATGTTCAGTGCTGTGTTAACAGCTCCAAGAATGTCCCAGAAGAAAAGTTATGCATTTCGATTTGTGTACCAAAGAAAAAGACAGAGCAAGTCCATAATCAGTAAGCTACACCAAAATAGAAATGATGCAGCAGGAAAGGGTGATGTAGCTGTCCCCTTAGTGGATCACCATCTTGGAACTGAGCCAGTACCGAAGGACTGCAGCTGCAGGTTCCCTCACTCATAGAACTTGACCCCGTTTCCTTGACAGCGCTCGCAAATCTGACAGATAAGATAAAGTTTCATTGCTGTGCAGTTCCCTCTAGTTGGCCATGGAAGTTGTGTTGAGCTTTAAGTTGCGTGAGCTGAAAATAAAGATTCTAATGATTTTGTTTCTGAAATACCAGGCTGCAGTGACATGGAACAGAAATCTGCAGGAGATAATTTAATTTAAGAAAAATCAACAAAAATCGTGTCAGTCATTTTAATTTCCAGTTTCCCCCATTGAACCCTGCACAGTTTTGACTTGAGGCATGAAGATTCCCATATTTAGCACTGGCCTTCAAGGAGAGTCCTTCAACTGCTTTAATGTACTGCAACTGTGTGGAATCCGTCAATGGAGTTGAATTTGAAAATATATCAGGAACAGCCTGCTTTAATATCAAACCTTGATCATCTTTAAACATTACAGCACAATTGTGCATCAATCATTTATGAAAGTAGCAGCCCCACTGTTGACACATGACAGAGTACCATATCACCAGACCCACAATACATTCTTTTGCGAGAGTGTCCTACAGAGTTTCCACTGATGTCCCTTCCCGTTGAAGTCACTAGTCTTGAGCTAGCTTTGTAAGCTGCAGATATTCAGGATACCTTAAATATGAAATTCTACCTTTCATTGGGAAATCAATGGGAATTTCACATCATGAAGAAGAATGAACATAAATGCACAATACAACTGCTGGAAATTTGAAAGGAAACAGTTACAAATGAAGGGTTCCAACTGAAACATTCATCCATCTAACTCTTTAAAATGTTTACTACCCTATGGTGCATTTCCAGCATTCTGTTACAAAAGGCTAGATTTAATGTAGGAATGGTATACCAGCAAAAAGGGTACCGAAGGTGTAGAAGTTAAGTTACAACAACAAAGGCTTGGAAATAATAGCTAAGAACCACATACCCAGTCTTTACTGCTTTTGTGTCAAGTGCAACTTTTCCAGAATGTTTAAATCAGTTTATAGTGTGTTTGCCAAATTGAGTTTCATCTTAATAAATGTAACGAAGGCAAGCCCAGGGTTGGAAGGTGACGAACAGTGCATTCACTATTTCTCGGGCCACTTCCTTAAGTACTCTGGGGTGGGGATTTATTGGCCTTCCATCCCATCAGGTTCCCCAACACCACTACTCTACTAATTCTGATTTCCTTCAGTTCCTCACACTCACTAAAACCTGTGTTCCTCAACATTTCTGGTATCTTATTTGTGTCATCCTTTGTGAAGACAGAATCAAAGTATGTCTTCAGATGGTCAGCCATTTCTTTGCTCCCCATTATAAATTCCCCTGTTTTTGACTGTAAGGGACCTACATTGGTTTTCACCAATCTTTTTCTCTTCACATATCTATAGAAACTTTTACAGTCAGTTTTTATGTTCCCTGCAATCTTACTCTTGTACTCTACAAAGAACAAAGAACAAAGAACAGTACAGCACAGGAAACAGGCCCTTCGGCCCTCCAAGCCTGTGCCGCTCCTTGGTCCAACTAGACCAATCGTTTGTATCCCTCCATTCCCAGGCTGCTCATGTGACTATCCAGGTAAGTCTTAAACGATGTCAGCGTGCCTGCCTCCACCACCCTACTTGGCAGCGCATTCCAGGCCCCCACCACCCTCTGTGTAAAAAACGTCCCTCTGATGTCTGAGTTATACTTCGCCCCTCTCAGCTTGAGCCCATGACCCCTCGTGATCGTCACCTCCGACCTGGGAAAAAGCTTCCCACTGTTCACCCTATCTATACCCTTCATAATCTTGTATACCTCTATTAGATCTCCCCTCATTCTCCGTCTTTCCAAGGAGAACAACCCCAGTCTACCCAATCTCTCCTCATAGCTAAGACCCTCCATACCAGGCAACATCCTGGTAAACCTTCTCTGCACTCTCTCCAATGCCTCCACGTCCTTCTGGTAGTGCGGCGACCAGAACTGGACGCAGTACTCCAAATGTGGCCTAACCAGCGTTCTATACAGCTGCATCATCAGACTCCAGCTTTTATACTCTATACCCCGTCCTATAAAGGCAAGCATACCATATGCCTTCTTCACCACCTTCTCCACCTGTGTTGCCACCTTCAAGGATTTGTGGACTTGCACACCTAGGTCCTCTGTGTTTCTATACTCCTGATGACTCTGCCATTTATTGTATAACTCCTCCCTACATTATTTCTTCCAAAATGCATCACTTCGCATTTATCCGGATTAAATTCCATCTGCCACCTCTGCGCCCAATTTTCCAGCCTATCTATATCCTGCTGTATTGCCCGACAATGCTCTTCGCTATCCGCAATTCTAATTTACCCTTCTTAATTAATCCCTTGGTCCTCCTTTGCTGAATTCCAAAAATGTCCCCAATCTTCAGATCTGTCGTTTTTCTTGGCCAATTTGTATGTCTCTCCCTTGGATCCAATACTATCCAATACATGGTTTGGCCACCTTTCCCATTTTACTTTTGTGCCAGACAGGAATAAACAATTGTTACAGTTCATCACTTTGCTCCTGGAATGTTTGCAATTGCCTATCCACCATCATCACAATCTATCATTGCCAACTCACGCTTCATATCATCATAGTTTCATTTATTGAGATTCAGGACCCTAGTCTCAGAATCAACTATGTTACTCTCCATCTTGAGGAAAAATTCTACCATGTTATGGTCGCTCACCTCCAAGGCACAACTAAACGCCACACATGAAACCCATGGGGCCCTGGAAACAATTACTGGCAAAGTTATTGTGTGCCACAATCACCTCGAGGGCAACTGGCATCGGGTACTTCCAGATCATGCAGCACAATTCCATATATCTATGTGATTGCTTCCTGGAACAGCAGCAGCTATCTTTAACATTGTCTCTCTGGCATCTGCAAGTAGATATATCTTAATCTGAAGACACACTGTCAGTGTCCATCATCTACAATGCCTGCCCTGGATGTCTTCTTCCTGACCACTCTTCCCCTCTGATTCTGGCTGATGCTGGCCACGGGGCCTCCTGTTGTTGACGAACCACAGTCCTAATTTCCATATCCTGTCCTCTTGCTCCTGAGGCTGCAAATATCTTGGATACATGGCAACACTCAAATCTCTTCCCATCCCGCAGTGGGCCCTTTCCACTTGACCAAGTGTCTGATCCACAATGCAGAAGAACTCACACAGGAAAGGAACCCTCACAGAGAGCAACAAAGAGAATTAGCACAAAGAACAACATCAGTTGCCATTTCAGGTAAGTGCCTAAAGGTCCCCCAAGCTTTTCCATGTGTTAGTGAATAAGTGTGTAAATGAATGGGTAAGTGGGTAGGTAGGTGGGGTGGGTGAGATGGATAGATGGGTGAGTGGGTGAGGTGGGTGAATGGGTAGCCGGGTAGGGGGTAGTATGGTAGGGGGTAGTAGGGGGTAGTATAGTCAGGTGATTGGGGGAGGCAGTTGGGTGGTCAGATGGGAATCAAGTCAGGTTGGGATGACATTTGGATGATGGTGGGGGGTAGTCGGGTCAGGTTGTAGGGATAGTCTGATAGATGGCAGGGTGATCAGGTGGTGGGGGGGAGGGGGGCAGTGATCAATTGTGGACCAGGTTTGAAACTGTCTAACATTTCCTGGGTCACTGTCAAGGTAAACCTTGTGGATTTACCCCAATTCTCCGACTCTAATTCAGAGTCCTGGGCACCAGGGGAATTGCCCAAAGTTTAAATTTCCCAGGCAATTCCCATGGATGTCCTCACTTCAGAACTTCCATGGGGTCCTGACGCATATCTTCCGTCATACGTCCAGGGCGGGATTTTCTGGCCGCACTTGCCCCAAGACCGGAAAATCCCACCCAAAGTCCACAGACCTTTGCGTGGTCCGTGTCCCACCCGCTATAATTCCCGTAGCGGGCGGGATGGGAAAATTCCACTCCCAGTCTCTAATGATCCAGAGACTGGAAGATTTGGGCTAATGAATATTCATGGCATGCAAACTTAATGAAACTATGGATTTGCCACCAAACAGCGGGGGGTTTGACCCACCACTACAATGCTGCTGACTTCACCTATACATCTCAATCCATCATAACTAAAATCTCACATCCCGCCATGCTTCCTGCTCCTGTTGCTGTATTAAATTCCATCCATGGAATAGAAAATAAAACTCCAGACTCCATCACAAATACAGAATGTAACAAACAGGCAAAAGAGAATTCAGCTCATGTCCCTGCTTCCAAGTAAGTTACTTGTATTTCCAATTTTTGAATAATTTTCTGAACAAAACAGTGAAGAATGCGTGAATTGAAAAACATTGGAGCCAATTTTTCACATTGTTCATGATCTTTTCCTGAACAGTTTTTGCCTATCAACTCTGTCCAACTCCTCGTGATTTTGAACATCTCTATCAAATCTCCTCTCAGCCTTCTTTTCTCTAAAAAAACGTGTTCCAGCTTTTCCAATCTATCTTTATAATTGAAGTTCCTCATCCCTGGAACTATTCTCATGAATCTTTTCTGTACTCTCTCCAATGCTTTCATTTCCTTCCTAAAGTGTAGCACCCAGAACCGCACATACACACTGACTGAGGCCTAACTAGTGTCAAATTCAAACAAACTCAACATAACCTCCTTGTACTCCATGTCCATATTAATAAAGTTTAGGATACAGTTTGCTTTATTAACCACTCTCCTAACCTGTCCTGCCACCTTCAATGTCTTATGTACATATACACCCAGGTCCCTCCGTTCCTACATACCTTTTAGAGTTGTGCCATTATTTTATATTGTCTTTTTATGTTATTCCTTCCAAAATTAATAACTTGACATTTCCCTGCATTGAACATCATCTGCCACCTGTCCACCCATTCCACCTACCTGTCTATATCCTTTAGACATAGAAGTTACAAGTTTTAGTTTCGAAGTTCTACACTATCCTCTTCACAGTTTACAATGCTTCCAAGTTTCGTATCATCTGCAAATTCTGATACTTTGCTCTGTATTCAAAGGTCTAGGTCACCATTATGTATCAGGAAAAGCAAGGGTCCCAACACTAGCCCCTGGGGAATTCCACTACAAAACTTTCTCCAGTCTGAAAAACATCCATTACCCACTACTCCTTCACTCAGCCAATTTTGAATCATGTTGCTACTTGCCCTCTTATTCAATGAGCTGTAATGTTTCTCACTGTGACACTGTATCAAATGTCTTTTGGAAGTCTGTGCACACCACATCAACAGCATTACCCTTATTGGCCCTTCCTGTTAGCTCTTCAAAAAACTCCAGCATGTTAGTTAAGCATGATTTTTCCTTATGAAATCCATGTTGGCTTTCCTTAATTAACCTGTATTTGTCTGTGTGAGTATTAATTTTATCCTGAATTTTGTTTCCAGACGTTTCCCCACCACCTAAGTTAAACTGTTTGGCTGGTAGTTGCTGAGCTTGCTCTTTTTTGAACAAGGATGTAATGTTTGCAATTCTCCAGTCCTCCAGCACCACCCTTTAGTCTCAGGAAGACTGGAAAATTACTGCCAGTGCCTCTGCAATTTCCACTTTCACATCCTTTGGTATTATTGGATGCATCTCATCTGGTCCTGGTTCTTTTTCAACAGGAAGTACATAGCCTATCCAGTAACTCCTCATCAATTTTAAATCCTTCTAGTGTCTGAATACCTCCTCTTTCACCATGGCCTGGGTAGTATCTTAATCCTTGGTAAAGGCAGATGCAAAGTATTAATTTAATACCTCTGTTACAGTCTCTGTGCGTAAATTCCCTTTTAGGTCTCTAATCGACCCTATACCTTTCACACCCTTTTACTATTTATATGCCTATAGAAGACTTTGAGATTCCTTTTTGTGTTGGCTGCCAGTCTTTTCTCATGCTTCCTCTTTGCTTCTCTTATCTGTTTTTTCACTTCCCCTCTGAACCTTCTATATTCAGTTTTCATTCATTCTCTATCTTTTCTGACAACATGCAAAATTTACAGCATATAACAATAGTAAACAGGAGGCAAGATAGAACAAACAAGGGATTCAGGTGATATCATTAATGCCAAAAGTTGAGATCAAATAAATTTGAGAGTATCATATGAAACCCAATATGAGACTACAAAATGAAAGCACTTGCATATATTGTGAATGATCGTAAGGAGCAAGTTTCTGTGTTTTCTTTGTCAGGATGGATGTCCAGCTACAGCTACAACCTCAGTGAATTGTGAAGGTTTAGCACGAGTTCCTTATTTTTGTATTCAATGCCACTACTTACAAATCCAAACATGCCAACCCAAACCCGTGACCTGTACCACCTCGAAGGACAAGGGCAGCATTGGAATACCTCTAGTTTCCCTCCAAGTCACATACCATTCTGATTTGAAACTATACCGCACTTCCTTCGCTGTCACAGAAATCTTGGGACTCCAAGATTTCTCTAACAGCACTGTGGTTGTGCCTACAGTACTTGGACAGTAGCAGTTCAAGAAAGCAGTTCATCATCACCTTCGCAAAGGCAGTTAGGTCTAGGCAATGAGTGCTGACCTAGCCAGTGACACCCGTCCTGGGAAAGAATAAACAAAAGTACAATTTCTTGGCTGCCTTATCAACTTGTCTTGCCGCCTTCAAAGACTTGTGAAAATGCAACTTCCGGGCCTTTTGATCTTGCACTGCTCTCAGGATAGTACTTTTTGGATTGTAGTCCCATTCCATGCAGTTTCTTCAGAGTAGATCACTCTATGTTTAACTCTATGAAATTGCATCCAGATTGTGTTTACCATTTAACAAGGCTGTCTATGCCCTCCTGAAGTTTCCTACTATCCTGTTCACTATTGCCATTGATCAGAAACCAAACTAAACTAGCTATATAAATGTTTGAGTTACAAGAACAGCTCAGAGGCTGGGAATTCTGCAAAGAGTAACTAACCTCCTGACTCCCCAAAGCCTGTCTACCATCTACAAGGCACAAGTCAGGAATGCAGTGGAGTACTCCCCACTTGCCTGGATGAATGCAGCTCCAACAACAGTCAAAAAACTCAATACCATCCAGGACAAAGCAGCCTGCTCGAATGAAACCCTTTCCGCAAACATGTATTCCCTCCACCACTGATGAACAGTAGATCCATGTGTACCATCTACTGTAGGAGCTCACCAAGGCTCCTTCGACAGCTGCTTCCAAACTCATGACCACTGCCATCTAGAAGGACAAGGGCAGCTGACACATCAGAATACCAGCACCTGAAAGTTCCCATCCAAGTCACTCACCCTGACTTGGAAATATATCGCCATTACTTCACTGTCACTGGGTCAAAATCCTAGAACTCCCTACCTAATAGTACTGCGGGTGTAGCCACATCATGGGGCTACAGCAGTTCAAGGCAGCAGCTCACCACCACCTTCACAAGGGCAATTAGGAATGAGCAATAAATGCTGGCCTAGCCACATCCTGTAATTGTTCATCTGAATGCTGTGAATCTGTTCTTTCACGGTTATTCTTTTATACTGAAGTGAGGTTACAAAAGGAAAGGGTTAAACGACCTTGGTAAATGCTGAAGGCTGAGCCTCGTTATTAAATTTGAGTTATGTGTGAAATACAAAAGGGATATTGTCTCCGAGTTACTCTGCAACAACCAAATCTCCTCCACCTGGCTATGTAAGGAAAGCTTAAATAACTGAGTAGTGGGGGAAGGGGAGGAAAAGCGTTCCTCTTGTGAAACAATCGGAGCCTTCTAGCGAAGTGAACATTCTCTGGGCTGGGTAATGAATGCCATTGCCACTGCAGCTTGTTCTTTTAGTGGCCCAGAGCTGAATACCTGTCAGTCAGGGTCACAGGCAGGTTTAAGTGTAAGCCTCCTGCTCACTTCGCCATTGAATTGTTCTTTATTTCCATTCAGACAAGGACGTCTTCCTACCTCTATTACTCAGGTTATCATTTTAAGCTTGCCAGCAGCTCAACGTGGATAAGGACTCCATTGTTACTCTGACTGGAAATATTGTGCTAAATGCTGCCTGTTCAAGATAAAAAAAAAGAGCTGCCTTTTTTCCCATCAAAGCTAAGTTTATAATCCTTGAATTAATTCCTTTTAAATGAAGAACAAAGGGATGGTTTTAAATGTGGATCACATGCTCTAATCAAAAGTGCCCAGCAATTTAAAAAGATTAACATCAATCTATAAGAAGAGATGGTAACAGTCAGACAGCTGAAGACTAGAGAACTTAGCAACCTAAAGGACAGTGGCAGGCTGGCAGAGTTACGAACATCTGTGCTTTCCTCAAGTTAGTTTGGGGCCAGTATGTGTATGAGTGGCAGACACCCAAAACCTATGAGTCATCGCAAACACATTTGTAATTCAGTCATCTCTAGCCATCTGTCAGTTTTTAGAATGGATGCAACCGAATTTATTCCTAAATATTCCTACCTAAGTATTTTAAAATGAAAGGGAAAACTCATGCCATTGTGTTAGATTATTGGAGACACAGGTGAACAGGTGATCAATAAATGGCAATATAGACCAATGAATGAAATATTATATTTGGTCCACAACAGAATGGAAAATTAGTTTTATTTTTCCAAAAAGTATGCAATGTTAAACATTTTATGCTGCTGCCTCACAGCGCCAAAGACCCGGGTTCAAATCCAGCCTCGGGTCCAAATCCAGCCTCGGGTCACTGTCTCTGTGAAGTTTGCATGTTCTCCCATGTCTGCATGGGTTTTCTCTGGGTGCTCCAGTTTCCTCCCATGCTCCAAAGATGTGCAGGTTAGGTTGATTGGTTATGCCAAGTTGCCCCTTAGCGTCAGGGGGACTAGCTGGAGTAAATACGTGGAGTTGGGTGGGATTGCTGTTGGTGCAGACTCGATGGCCTCCTTCTGCACGTAGAGATTCTATTCTATTTGTACCGACAGCACAGGACAGAGATTGTTTTTGGAGTTATTCATGCGAGACATCATGACCACCCAAACAGCAAAATGACAGTCTCCTGCTGGGGTCGATGAATCGTAATGTGCACAGACAGCCTAACGCATCATATTAATTAGCAACCAAATTCATTTTGCTGGGTTTTTTTTTACAATTTGAAGAACTTACATGGAAAAAATAACAAAGCGAATATTAGGAGAAAGCAGGAAATTCCATATGTTCTGAATGAAAGCCGAAAATTTAGAACATGTTCTGGAATCTGATGGATTAGGTACACACGATGTACACATGCAAGTACAGATCAATACGTACTTAAATGTTTGCATACTTCAAACAAAAAAATGCCGATATTCTCAGCTCAGTGAATTGGAGGTGATGAGATGTCAGCAGGCAGCTACACCTTGGATCAGATAGGCAAGTTTGGCAATATTTAGCAGTAGGCCCAGGAAATTGAAAACTTCAAGACATTATACAATGCATAACAATATCCAATGGGATCACATTTGGTAATTTATGCTGCAATTCATTTTAAAGACATTGGTTTAAGAATAACATGGCACCTTACCTTATTGACTGACAGAAAGGGCCAGAGGTTATGATGGACAGCTGTCCCGCCACTTTTTCAAAATGTGATTTAAACTTTCAATTGATTCTAAATTTTGCAATTTGAAATGAGACAGAGCAATTTTTTAAAATGCAAGGTCACCTTCCAAGATGGGAGTGAAAGTCAGTCACTCAGGGGAGTGAAGAGAGAGACATTTCCTATCATTCAGAGACCCATCTGGGTGGCACAGTGGTGAGCAGTGCTGTCCCACAGCACCAGGGACCCAGCCTTGGGTGACTACCTGTGTGGAGTTTGCACGTTCTCCCGGTTTCTGCATGGGTTTCTTCCAGGAGTTCCGGTTTCCTCCCACAGTCCAAAGATGTGCAGGTTAGGTGGATTGGCTGTTCTAAATTGCCCCTTAGTGTCGCAAATGTTTTAGGTTAGGGGGATAATCATGGCAGATATATGTGGGATTACAGGGATAGGGCAGGGAGAGGGCCTGGGTAAGATACTCTGTCAGACAGTCAGTACAGACTCAATGGGCTGAATGGCCTCTACTTCATTGTAGCAATTCTATGAAACATTCCATGAAAATCTGCCACAGTCTCAGGAAGAGATATTAAAAATGCAAAGTACTGGATATTAAAGCAATGGCTGCCACCGATGGGCAATTGCAAAAAGGTTTTCACCAGAGGAAACAAGCTGAAAGGTTGGGCTCTCTCTCGTGAAACAAACCAGGTTTAGAACATAGAACATAGAACATTACAGCGCAGAACAGGCCCTTCGGCCCACGATGTTGCACCGACCAGTTAAAAAAAAACTGTGACCCTCCAACCTAAACCAATTTCTTTTCGTCCATGAACCTATCTACGGATCTCTTAAACGCCCCCAAACTAGGCGCATTTACTACTGATGCTGGCAGGGCATTCCAATCCCTCACCACCCTCTGGGTAAAGAACCTACCCCTGACATCGGTTCTATAACTACCCCCCCTCAATTTAAAGCCATGCCCCCTCGTGCTGGATTTCTCCATCAGAGGAAAAAGGCTATCACTATCCACCCTATCTAAACCTCTAATCATCTTATATGTTTCAATAAGATCCCCTCTTAGCCGCCGCCTTTCCAGCGAAAACAATCCCAAATCCCTCAGCCTCTCCTCATAGGATCTCCCCTCCATACCAGGCAACATCCTGGTAAACCTCCTCTGCACCCTCTCCAAAGCCTCCACATCCTTCCTGTAATGTGGGGACCAGAACTGCACACAGTACTCCAAGTGCGGCCGCACCAGAGTTGTGTACAGTTGCAACATAACGCTACGACTCCTAAATTCAATCCCCCTACCAATAAACGCCAAGACACCATATGCCTTCTTAACAACCTTATCTACTTGATTCCCAACTTTCAGGGATCTATGCACACATACACCTAGATCCCTCTGCTCCTCCACACTATTCAAAGTCCTCCCGTTAGCCCTATACTCAACACATCTGTTATTCCTACCAAAGTGAATTACCTCACACTTCTCCGCATTAAACTCCATCCGCCACCTCTCGGCCCAACTTTGCAACCTGTCTAAGTCTTCCTGCAAACTACGACACCCTTCCTCACTGTCTACCACATCACCGACTTTGGTGTCATCAGCAAATTTGCTAATCCACCCAACTATACCCTCATCCAGATCATTAATAAATATTACAAACAGCAGTGGCCCCAAAACAGATCCCTGAGGTACACCACTTGTAACCGCACTCCATGATGAATATTTACTATCAACCACCACCCTCTGTTTCCTATCCGCTAGCCAATTCCTGATCCAATTTCCTAGATCACCCCCAATCCCATACATCTGCATTTTCTGCAGAAGCCTACCATGGTGAACCTTATCAAACGCCTTACTAAAATCCATATATACCACGTCCACTGCCTTGCCCCCATCCACCTCCTTGGTCACTTTCTCAAAAAACTCAATAAGGTTAGTAAGGCACGACCTACCTGCCACAAAACCATGCTGACTATCACCTATCAATTCATTACTCTCCAAATAACTATAAATCCTAAATCCTAAAGGAAGCCGATGGTCTAGAAATTTACCAGCAGACCGATATCTCACAATAATTGCAACACCTCCAAAACTGACTGCATCCTCAAAACCAGCTAATCCAAATCAGCCACAAAATTTAAAGATCTACACCTCCAGGACAATCGAAGACACTTGATTGTATATTCTTTTAAATTTTTCTATTGGACTCTAAATTCTCATTTCTTATATCTGTATGATATAAGATGGCACAGTGGTTAGCACTGCTGCCTCACAGCACCAGGGACCTGGGTTCGATTCCCGGCTTTGGTTACTGTCTGTGTGGCGTTTGCACATTCTCCCGTGTCTGGGTGGGTTTCCTCCCACACTCCAAAGATGTGCAGGTTAGGTGGATTGGCCATGCTAAATTCTCCTTCAGTGTACCCGAACAGGTGATGGAGTGTGGCAACTAGGGGAGTTTCACAGTAACTTCATTGCGGTGTGAATGTAAGCCTACTTGTGACTAATAAATAAACTTTACTTTAACTTTATTTTACTTTGACCAACGCTGCCTTTTTATTCTTTTTTCTTGGGTTTAGTGGTTAATAAATCTGCTCTTTCTTTAACTGAAGAAAACCTTCTTGGATTGGCTCCTTATTATTCACAGCTTAAATAATTAAATACATTCTGATTTGGAAAAGGTACATCCTTGTGAAACAGAAAGATAAACCTTTGTTGTGAGTAACCAAGGAGGCTGAATAGAGGGGAGTCGGTTCAACCCTACTCACCTGGTCATAACGCCACACAGGCTGGAATTTAACATTCCCCCCCTCACACCCTGGTGAAAATCGGGTGGCAGGATGTGGAGCGCAGTGATAGTCGGCTATCTGCATCAGCTGTAATTTACCTGCAACAGAGTAGGCGTGAGGTGCCCTGCTTGGCCTTGGATAAATCAAAGCCCCATTGTCCCACTTACCTCGGGATACAGCCCAAGTTACTCGCCTCAGGAGACTGGCTGCAGTCCCAGCAGTGGCCACTACTCGGTGCTGCTGTCAGAGCCCAGTCTTCTCAGTTCGTCTTCCTCCCTAATGGTGGCAGAAGCCACAATCTGAGCCACGTAACAACCAACCAGCCGTGACACCCGGCCATAGCATCACAGAAACCGTACAGTGCCGAAGCAGGCTATTCAGCCCATCCAGTTTGCATCAACTCTCCGACGAAGTATTCCACCCAGACTCTATCCCTATAATCCCACATATTTACCCTGCTAATCCCCCCTAACCAACACGTCCTGGAACACTAAGAGACAATTCAGTGGGGCCAATCCACCTAAATTGCATATCTTTGGACTGTGGGAGAAATACTGAGTACCCGGAGGAAACGCACCCAGACATGGGGAGAACACACAAACACCACACAGTCTTCCAAGGCCAGAATTGAACCCAGGTCTCTGGCAGCAGTGCTAACCACTGTGACACCCCTTGCCCGTGCAGGACCTTTGGGCCTTGTGAAGGCACCTCTGCTCAAATTTCCATCCAGAAGGTTGAGTTACTACCTCTGTAGAAAATTCTAGCTGCAATTTCGGTGTTCCAGGGCTGCTGCTGCTAAACCTTAAGTATTTAAATTACATAGCATTCCTGCCATATCAGTGTGTAAATGCAACACCTGTGGTGGAAGCAATAGATAAAGATCATAAGTGTGTGTCGAGTTACTTGATCGCCATCAGAATTCTAAAATTGGCCTCAGCAGCTCCAAGCAAAGCAAAGAAAAATCACATTGGTTCCCTCTCCAGGTAACCATTCAATAACTCACTGCCTCAAAATGAGTGGTGTAGGGTCTGGTGAAAACAGAATGGGTGTTCACTATGATGCCCTTTACAGGCAAAGCAACCTGCCAACACTTCCTCACCTCTCACACAACAAACTGCTGGCATCAGTAGAGCGACACTCTAGGAAGAGTCAGCACTTTCAACAGAGGAGAGAAATCTGAGGAGGAAATTTAAATTGCTTTAAAAAACTGGTATGGCAGCAGATGTAGCACTTGATCTAGTGGGGAACTGCTATAGCTGTCAGTTTGGCAGTCATCTTTGGATCAGACAATTGTACACCATTCCAAGAACAAAGTCTGCCAGAATATTCCCCAGCCACCATTGGGAGGAAGGAAAGAGCCAAAATAAGCTGCGTGTTAATTCCGCTGTATTTACTTTTCACACACTAGTTCTGTGTGGTATTATTCGATTTCCAACATCGTCATGCCACAACTTGCCTACAACCTGGCAAAATCCAACTAACCAGGCCACATAATTTGGAACAAAGGAAGTAATATTTCATATTACTCCCAAGAGATTGTTTGGTTTTTATGATATTTATGACCCAACTAACAAAATTGTGTCTTCGTAAGTCATTTTAAAAATGCTTTGCCCTCAGCGGATTGCGAATCGTGCACAAAACTAACGTTATCTTGTTTTTGTCCGAAAGGGAAGTTCACTCTCTTCATGCAACCGGCTAGTTAAAAACCGAGGAGTGAAGAAATTAACAGAAAAGAACCGACCATTCTCAACAAAGTCTATCACAGATTCAAAAGGGTTACATAAGCATATGGTTAATTAGTTCTGCGCCATCTGCTGAGGGTTTATTGTTTGTCATACAGTTCCTGGCAAAGCTGCTGTGATTTCAGGCTACTGTGCAGAGTTCCCTTCTCATATAATCTGATTAAGGATGACACTTTCCAAAATCTTTTCTTCCAGTTTTGCTACAGCTGGGTATATTTTGCCAAGTTGGACGTGGGAGACATTTGCTGCTACACACCCATAAAACAGTCAACTTTCAGCTCAGATGTCAGATTGCAAACAAAACTCAAACGTCAGACCTTAACTAACAGAAACGGGAGCCGGGGGTGTAGGTGAGGAAGAAACGGTTAAATACGTTTCTTCCAATTTTCATGCATTTAAATAAATTTGAAATTAATTGCCGAAAACGGCTTTTGGCATCGCGGACCAAGAATAATATTGCACAAGAAGAGATGTCAACTTTATTGAGTATCTCGATCACAATGCCAATAAAGTGCCAGCGTACGCCATGCATTCAATTCACAGTGTCCTCCGAAATGTATGAAGAAAGGTCATGAAAAATGGAGTATCTGCCTATTAAAAATATTATGCACCAAATCAACTTATAAAATAATAATGAAATAAAAGCATACACAAATCGGTTATGCATCTTCTAGTGCACGAATGTGTTGTGTAATTTTAACTATATAGTAGAGAAAGAGGCCATTTAGCCCTGTAATTTTCTTTTTTTTCTACTATTTATCCAATTTTCTGTTGAAAGTTACTATTGATACTGTTTGCTTCCTTTTGGGCAGTGTATTCCTGAATACAACAATGTGCAGCATCAGGAAATGTTTCCTCTGATTCTTTTACCAATCATAAATCTGTGTCCATTATACCGATTTCGCGCTAAATCGGGGCTCCGCTGTATCACTGAAAGCAGTTTCTCCTTATTTACTCTAACAAGCTATTCATAATTTTGAAGACGTTTATCAAAAGATCTCCTTTTAACCTTCATTTTTTTGTTCATTAAATGGGGCATGGGCATCACTGGTTAGGCCAGTATTTGGTGTCCATTCTTAATTGCCTTTGAGAAGTGAGCTGCCTTCTTGAACCACTGCAGTGCATATAGTATAGGTACACCCACAGTGCTGCTGGGAAGGGAGTTCCAGGATTTTGACCCAGCAGCAGTGAAGGAATGACGATAAACTTCTAAGTCTAGGAGAGGAACTTCCAGATGGTGTTTGTCATGTTTATAGGCTGCAGGATGATCAATATCATTACTGTAAACTAACTTTATTCAGAATAGAATATGTACACACAATGCAGGCATGCCCAGCCTACTTTCAACTTGTATTTACATGCGCTGACTCCATGAAGTGCTGAGTGTATTGCATTATATCTAATGCTGGAATCCACTACCACAATCACTCTAATATGACGACATTCCCCCTTTTTCAAAAAAACAATAACACTTCAGACTATTTTCTGTTAGAACAAAATAGACTATGAGTAGTGTAGTTGATGTACTCAAGTACACCATGGGAATAGTAGGCGGGGTGGGGGAGTGGGCTACGCAAAGGTCCATTGACCTCGGGTGGGATTTTCCAGTCTTGGCCAAAAAGTGCGGCCAGAAAATCCCGCCCAATGTCTCTTATCTAGTTCTTTGCACTCTGATTTGATCAGTCTGTTTTGTCTTTTACTCATCTCTGTAATCTATTCACAACACTTCCACTGGATGTTTTGAATGATGACAGAGATGATTGTGAAGGACCTGCTCCAGCTCTGTGTCACTTTCACTACAGATAGATTTCAGTGCTCCCACGCTTTGTCAGGCTATCTGTTGCTTCACTGGTGGATTCTAGTTCTTGATCTTCAGCTATACTTTCTGGTTCGAATCATGACATTTATTTTCCATAGGAATTTCCAGTTTCTTCTGGACTGTTGTCCGTTTGGAGACTGCACTATGTAAGACCTTGGTTCTCCTGTGATAGCGGCTGGATTTCAGATCCTTTCTTGCCGAATCCTCACTGTCTCTCCCATGTTCAGTTCAGACAGAGGTCAGGCTCCCAAACCCTCTTTCTGATTCTGCTGTCTCCGTTTAAGCAGGTCCTGTACGCTGTAGCTCATTGACTATAGAAATAGCCATTGGAGTGGAAGTTGGAAGTTTAGTTCTTAGTCTTCTCCCCATCAGGAGCTGTGCTGGAGATGAACCAATGCCCTCTAATGGAGTGTTCCTGAAATCCAGCAGGATCAGGTAGGGGTCTCTTTGACTTCCTCAACAGGTATTTTGGGGTCTGTTTGGTGCATTCCACCATTCCGTTGGATTGTGGATGTGTGGGACTTGACATAATGTGGCAAAACTCCAAGTCCTATATAAATTTGTGAAACTCAGTTCCTGAAGATTATGGACCATTGTCTGAGATGAACATTTCAGGTATGCCATCACGAGCAAAATTGGATTTTAAATGATTCCAGTGATGCTCTTATTGTCCATTCTCAGCAGCACAAACTCAAAAAATTAATAATCAACTGCTACTCAGTCCTCATAGTTATAAAATGTGAACAAGTCGACTCCAATTTTCTGCCAGGGCCCCTCTGGAACACTGTGGTTGAAATGCTTCTTTTGCTTGTGATTTACAGTACTTTTGGCACACTGCATATGCAATCATTATTTTCCCGATTGGTCAATAAATTACATCTCAAGCTCTTTCCCTGCATGTTTCTATATCAAGGTGACTTGGATGTATGTGTTGCAGCATTTCTTTCCTCAGTGTTGCCGGAATTATTGGGTGGAATTTTCCCAAAGAATTTCCAAGGGTGCGATCTTATGAAAAAAATTCGAAGTGCTGAACGAGCGTGAAAACAGGAAAGAATCGTGTCACTTTTTTGGGCAAGCTCTCAGACGCAATTGTATGGCACTTAGAAAAAAAAAGACCCCAAATGTGACTCTCGCCAGCAGGGGTAGTGGGCAGAGTCTATTCATGCCAGGCTCTAGGGGTGCCATCTGTCACTCCTCCCCAGACATCGCACCCACCCCCGATCTCCCCCCCGACATTGCACCCTCCCCTGATCACCCTCCCAGACATTGATTCTCTCCGATCACCACCCTGGCTGAGCA
Source organism: Mustelus asterias (assembly GCF_964213995.1). Lineage (NCBI taxonomy): Eukaryota > Metazoa > Chordata > Chondrichthyes > Carcharhiniformes > Triakidae > Mustelus > Mustelus asterias. Next base: position 25,205,383 of record NC_135806.1, read on the forward strand.
TCACCTCCCCATCCCATACACTGTCCTGGCCGATCTGCACTCCCACCAATGAGCACCCCCACCCCGATGAAGAGTATCCCCCCTTGCCCCCACCAATGGATCTCCCCCCACCTGCTTCCCGGTCATGGCCCCACCACCGTCATGGGGCCACTCCTTCAGGTCCCATCCCTTCAGGCACCAATCCCGCCTCTCCTGCCCTATCTCCTTGGCAATTCCTGGTGCTCAGTGGGCAGTGCCAGGGTGCCAGGCTGGCCCTGCCCCCGACCACCCAGGAGGTTTCAATGGCCTTCGGTCATACGGCGAGACCATCATGCCTGGTCCCCATTGATAGGACCTCCACCGGTGAACATATAAGGACAAGTGATCCTGGACAAGAGTGTCCCGGACTCCATTAATTTTATTTAAATTATCTACTGAATATTGAAATGAGCTCCATGTCCTTTATGGGTGCCGAGCAGATGTTGCTAGTAAAACTGGGCTGGTAACATCGCAAGAGGTGAAAAACCACCGCTCATTCGATGTTACCATTTCACCACATCGATCAACAGGCATGATGAGCCAGTAAACTCAACCATTAAGCGCCAAATGAATTGGAAAATGGGAGTGAAAGGTGCCAATGTTTTCAGCGAGTTGCAATCTAATGGCACTCAGTGCAATAAAAGAGCCTCAATGCGATTCTTGCCGGAATGGAGCCTCCGGGCGTGACTTGTCCAAGGTGTCTGCAGCTGTACAGTGTTAACAACAGAAAGCTGCATGTAAGCAGACAGGCAGTCAGGCCAGGAAGATAGCACCCAGAAGAATTGCTCCAAGATTTAATGAGGAAGAGCTGGGCCGTCTGCTGGATGCTGTGGAGGAGAGGCGGGCAATATCTTGCCCCCAGACAGATGTCAACCAGGGGTTCCGCTGGCAACATGGCCTAGGAGGCAGTAGCTGCTGCAGTCAGTGCCCATGTACTGGCACAGAGGACCAGCCGCCAATGCTGCAAGAAGCTCAATGCCCTCTTTTGGGCAGGAAGGGGTAGTGTCCATCCTGTCCTGGCATCAGTCCCGTTCGTCTTTTGCACCTGCCATGTTCATGCCTATCACTCCTGACACCCCGCGGCCTTCCAGCACCCGATCGCCGAGCACCTTCTTCCAACCCCCATCACAACCCCTGCCTGCCGAGGACAGCCGCGACAGACCCCACCCAACCGAAGTCACCCCTGACACTCCCTACCCTTCCAGCCATCAGGCTTGCAATCCCTCCTTCTGTCCCCACAGGAGAAGGTGGCCCATAACCGCTAGAAGTAGCAGAAGACAGTGGATGGAGTCTCTGACCTGTGAATCCTCACTCCCTTTGAGGAGAGCGCCCTTGACATGATGGGGGGAGAGGAGGACAGGACCGTTAACGAGAGTCAGGTCAGAGACCAGGGAGTGAGCATCCACAAATCTTTCATTTATATGACATATCTTAAGTAAGTGGCATGCTGCCCAGATTCCTGTCCCTCCCTTGGACTAAACCTTGTGTTCTTTGTTGTAGGAAACAGCCCCAAGGCACCTCATAGAATCATAGAATTCCAAAGTGCAGAAGGAGGCCATTCGGCCCATCGAGTCTGCACCAACCACAATCTCAGCCAGGCCCTATCTCCATAACCCCATGCATTTACCATAGCTAGTCTCCCTGACACTGAGGTGTAATTTAGCATGGTCAATTCAGCTAGCTCACACATCTTCAGACTGTGGGAGGAAACCAGAGCACCCGGAGGAAACCCATGCAGACACGAAGAGAACGTGCAGACTCCACACAGACAGTGACCGAAGCCGGGAATTGAACCTGGGTCCCTGGCACTGTGAGGCAGCAGTGCTAACCACTGTGCCACCGAGCCACTCCGCGTTTATTCATTAGTGTCACAAGTAGTCTTACATTAACACAGCAGTGAAGTCACTGTGAATACCCCCCGAGTTGCCACATTCTGGTGCCTGTTTGGGTACACTGAGGGAGGATTTAGCATGGTCAATGCACCTAACCAGCACGCCTTTCAGAATGAGAGGGGAAATCAGAGCACTCGGAGGAAACCCACGCAGACACAGGGAGAACGTGTAGACTCCGCACAGTGACCGAAGTCAGGAATTGAACCCAGTCCCTGGCGCTATGAGGCAGCAGCGCTAACTACTGTGCCCATTGGTAATTGCCACCCATCCCCCATGCTGCTCCTGCTGAGATGCACCACGACAGCTCGGAGGAAACCTCGGAGGAAAGCCCCGAGGAATCCTCTGAGTCCAGCACAAGTCAATCGACACAGGCTTCCACCATACAATCCCCAAGCACAGGTGCTATCACCACAGTGGGACAAGTTAGTGGTGAGGCTTCTGGGTCATTGTCTGGTGTGCACAATACAGCTGCTAATGTACATTGGATGGGGGGGTGGGGGGGGGGAGAAGACGAACATCCAAGGCTTCGGGCATGCGGAGGTCTGCTGGAGACAAAGAATCAGTTGGGCCCAAGCCAGGTGCTGGACCACTGGGATTAATTCTTCCTTGGTAATGCAGCAACAGAGCCAGGGAATTCAGGACGGGGTGTCAGCAACACTGCAGCCACTGTGAGACGGTTGGGAGGAGTCCCACAGACTCTAGGTGCAGTAGATATTGTCAGAATTGCGTGGTACCCAGGAAGACACTGCAAGAACGGCATCCGCAGTGGAAAGCCTGGGGCAGGAAATTGTTGCCATGGGTGGCAGTATCCAAAGCATGGCCGAGTCACAGTGGGCCTTGGCCAATTGGTTCAGGGGCATTCCCAAGGCACAGCAGGTCACAGCTGCAGGCTTTGAGAGCAGGGTACGATTGCGTGCAAGGCCATCACTGGTTCATTTGCCTGTGACAAGTTCTCAAGTTCAGAGGTAGGTAATGGATATGGTAATCAAAGGAATGATAGCAGAAATGCATCGCATGCATCCTGATTTGCAAACATATGTGTCACGAAATCTTGAGTTGACCATCAAAGATGAGTGTTTGTTGTGTGGAATCTGAGTGATAATTTCTCTTAGTCTGCTTGCAAGAGTTCTTGAGCAATTATATGAAGGAAAAAGAACAAAGAAAATTACAGCACAGGAACAGGCCCTTCGGCCCTCCAAGCCTGCACTGACCATGCTGCCCGAATTAACTAAAACCGCCGACCCTTCCAGGGACCATATCCCTCTATTCCCATCCTATTCATGTACTTGTCAAGACACCCCTTAAAAGTCACTACCGTATCCGCTTCCACTACCTCCCCCGACAACGAGTTCCAGGCACCAACTACTCTGTGTAAAAAATCTGCCTCGTACATCTCCTTTAAACCTTGCCCCTCGCACCTTAAACCTATGACCCCTAGTAATTGACTCTTCCACCCTGGGAAAAAGCTTCTGACTCTCCACTGTCCATGCCTCTCAATCTTGTAGATTTCTATCAGGTCTCCCCTCAACCTCCATCGCTCCAGTGAGAACAAACCAAGTTTCTCCAACCTCTCCTCATAGCTAATGCCCTCCTTACCAGGCCACATCCTGGTAAATCTTTTCTGTACCCTCTCCAAAGTCTCCACATCCTTCTGGTAGTGTGGCGACCAGAATTGAACACTATATTCCAAGTGCCGTCTAACTAAGGTTCTATAAAGCTGCAACATGACTTGCCAATTTTTAAACTCAATACCCCGGCCGATGAAGGCAAGCATGCCATTTGCCTTCTTGACTACCTTCTCCACCTGCGTTGCTACTTTCAGTGACTTGTGTACCTGTACACCCAGATCCCTTTGCCTAAGAATACTCTTAAGGGTTCTGCCATTTACTGTATATTTCCTATCTGTATTAGACCTCCCAAAATGCATTACCCCACATTTGTCCGGATTAAACTCCATCTGCCCAAGTCTCCAACTGATCTATATCCTGCTGTATCCTCTGATGGTCCTCATTGCTATCCGCAAATCCACCAACCTTTGTGTCGTCCGCAAACTTACTAATCAATCCAGTTACATTTTCCTCCAAATCATTTATATATATTACAAACAGCAAAGGTCCCAGCACTGATCCCTGAGGAACACCACTTGTCACAGCCCTCCATTCAGAAACGCTATCCTGCTATAGTCCGGTTGAAGGAATTAGCACATAATTATTTTTGTTGGCTGGGTCTGGATGCTCAGATTGAAGAAAAAGTGGGACAGTGTCAATCCTGTGCATGAATAAGAAATTCACCACCTGTGTTTCCTTTACAACCTTGGGAGTGGCCTAAAATGCCATGGCAAAGATTGCATGTAGATTCTGCCGGTCCTTTTGAGGGTTATTCTTAGTCACACAAAGTGGCCAGAAGTTATCATGAGATCCATTACATCTGAACAAATCATTGAAAAAGTAGACAAAAGTTTTACAAGGTTTGATAAACCGGAACAGATTGGTTAGTGATAATGGTTCGCAGTTTACTTCACAAGAGTTTGAGGATTATCTCGAATTAAATGGTATTCAGCATGTAATATCCACACCTTATCATCCATCAACCAATGGATGAGCAGAAAGATTCATGCAATCCTTGAAACATTCTTTAAAAGCTTCAAAAGAGCAAGGTTCTGTTATGTCATGTGAATAAACTTTTGTCATCTTTTCGAAACACTACTCACACGACTACTTAAAGTTTACCGGCTTTACTACTCCTGGAGGAAATAGAGAACAACATTTGATTATCACCTCCAGAAACTGCAGAGATTGTACAGCATCGACAACAATCTCAAGTTGCTAGATGAGAAGTGAGAGCAACATTCATTTCAGCAAGGAGATTGAGTGTTAATGGGCAATTATGCCATGTGAGAGAAATGGGTACCAGCCATATTTTTAGAACAAACAGGTCCAATTTCATACACAGTTCAAATCAAAAATGAACTCGTTTAGTGATATCATGCTGACCAATTGTTGTCATCTCAAAGTGATTTCTCAGAATCATCTCGGAAGTACCAATTTCTCAGACCCTGGTGTTGTGAATACGACTATGGAAAACATTAGTTGAATTTGAGTTGCCTGATGATTCTGTCTCAGCTACTATGCCACATAATAATGCTGAATTAGTTCCAAGAGAAGAAGTGTCTACTGAAGTGCGAAATTACACTTCTAGGGTCAAAAGCAGCCAAATTCCAGAATGCTTAGTGCAACCAAAGAAGAATAGCTGTCCTTCTAATTGGCTTTATTATTGACTGTGCATAGTGCTGTCGAAAGTATTGTTGTTCCTACATGTAACATCATAGTAGTTTGTTGTTATGAGCACAGAGGTAAAGTGGGAAGGATGTTATATAATTAAATAGTTGCATGATTGATGTAAGAGCAGGTTCCAGTCTGTCCCAGGATAACTCCCCAACTGTGGGAATGTAATGGGGAGCCACTCCAACTCTTTATTTCCCTACTCCACCCCCTTACCTCCCATCACATGATTTGGTGATGTCAGTGTTGCACAGGCTGCTGTCTTAGATTCAGTTGGTACTTTGTACAGGCAAGAGGTCCCAGAATAAATTCGCTGTTCTAAGTTTGAATCTACAAGTGAAAACCACTTATGTTTCTTTTTGTTTAAAACCCACAACTCCTAACGTAGCTAAGACATTACAGAGACTGCTTCCACAAAACTAGTAGACTTCTCATACATTGGTGCGGCCATTCCTCCACTGGCACTCAAATCAACTATTCGTCTTAATTCATTGGGCAACTAATTCAGGTTCTTGTCTGCCCCAGGAAAGTTCCCCAACAGCAGAAACGCAAAGGGAACCATTGCAACATGGCTTCCCTTTATTGCCCTGCCCCACCCCCTTACCTCCGGTCATCCTAGGGCCAGGAAAATGTAGCTCACAAACAATGTGTTTCTCTCTACAAATGCTGTTGGGCATGGTGAGTATTTCTGACATTTTCTATTGTTATTCCTTGATTCTGTACTTATCCATCTTGTGATAAAGCCAAACAGCCTTCACAATTATCCTGCCACCTCCCAGGGTTTGTTTTTGTAAATCCCGGGCCTTGCTGTTCCTGCACCCATTTTAAGATTGTGCAATTTTGTTAATATTACTTCACCCTCATTCATCCTAACAACATACCTTTTCTTCTCTCTCCATTTCCCAATTCTATACAAAAAAAATCATTCTCAAATAGGTGAGAAGGGGGTGACACACTTTTTCTGTGGGAAGAAAAGAAATGGAAGATTAGTCGGCCAAATCTTCAGTTATGACCTCTTTGTCCTTGTTCATGTGGCAGAAGTTTTAAGGAGCTTGTGTATAACTTACCACTGCCTTCCTCTTGGTTGTGGTTCTGCAAATAGCCACATGATGGGAAACTGAATTTCAGCAGACTATGGCTGCCTAAAAACAGTGCACATACCGGGTTCATAATTTTCATTCAGGCAAAATGTCAATGTATTAATAAATGCACCAGAAAGATGGTCATGAACTATAATGATGCACTTTCAGAAATTAAAAGAATATATTTGTAAGGACCTACAAGAGCAACACTGTGTCTGCAGCCACTTCTGGAATGCCTCTGCCTAAGAGAACTCCTCCCCTGGGCTGATTGGTCACCCAGGCCAGGTGACTCTTACTCTGCTGTGTTGCTCTTAAAGGGACAGTGACCACATAAACACTTTTTAGTCATTGCCTCTGTAAAAATAAAACATCGGACCAATTTAAGGCAATGCATTAAAGTATGATCTTAAGGTTACCACAAGACATCAGTGTCCTCATCATCCTATATTTTATCGGAAAAAGATGTAAATTGGTCACACCTGCCTTTCTGTGGGTTTTAGTTCTACTTAATTCCGAGTCTGGGAATAATACATTTTTAAATAACTTAAAGCTTTCCTATAGAATAAGTTTTGCAACTCATAATTCCTGAAAAAAAATTGCAGTTTTTATTTCCCCTTCCATCATTTTACTTTAATTTACTGTCAGTCGCACAACTTGAAATTAAATGATGTGAGACAAATCAAAATGGTCAGAAATAGGAGTCGTGTTCCATGCTGCAGCAACAGTGTGTCAGCGGGCGATGTTATTAACAGACAACAATGTTTTTCTTATATCCTGTCCAGAAGTGTACGACAGATGGTAGCAGAATCTCCCTAAATAAGAGAGCAATATTCAATACTTAGACAAGCTTGGCCCCTAGAAAGAGAGAAAGGAAAAAAAACAAGAGAAAGAAAGATGAAAGAATTCTATTTATATGAGCTCTTTCATGACCTCAATATGGTACAAAATTCTTTCATACCAATTTTTAGTGCCATTAAAATGTCATCACTGTTGTAATGTAGGGACCAGAAGAGTTGGTACGAGAGAGAAAGCAAAATTTGACATAAATGGAGAGAATGTGGGAGGAGTTCTGTTTGAGTTTCGAAGAGGTGGTGAAATCAGTAATGTCAACAGTTGATATAGAACGAAGAATAGAGCGTCAAAGGGTAAAAGCTGTTAACTGTCAGTAACATCCATGGAAAGGATATGGAGAAACTGTCCCAATATAGAACTCAAAGAAAAAGAATGTCAATGTCTCATCAACAACAACTTGTAATGTAACATTAATGTAATGAAACATCTCAGGACATTTCACAAGGGACATTGTGAAACAACGAGTGGGATTTTCCAGCCGCGCTTGCCCTGAAACCGGAAAATCCCGACCGAGGTCAACGGACCTTTGCATTGTCCGCCCCCACCCGCTAGGTTCCCGTGACGGGCGGGACGGGAAAACTCCCCCCCCCATTTGTCACCAAGCTACATAAGGAGATATTAGGGCTGACGACCAAAAGGTTTATGGAGCATCTCAAAGCAGGAAAGTGAGGCAGAGAGGTGGAGATGTGTAGGAATAGAATTCCAGAGGCTAGGCCCTCAGCATAGAGTCATAGAGGTTTGGCCCAATTTGTCCATGCCGCCCTTTTTTTTTAAAACCCCTAAGCTAATCCCAATTGCCCGCATTTGGCCCATATCCCTCTGTACCCATCGTAAACACGTAACTATCTAAAAGCTTTTTAAAAAGCATTTTTAAAAAGTCCACTAAGATGGGGCGGCACGGTAGCACAGTGGTTAGCACTGCTGCTTCACAGCTCCAGGGACCTGGGTTCGACTCCCAGCTTGGGTCACTGTCTGTGTGGAGTTTGCACATTCTCCTTGTGTCTGCGTGGGCTTCCTCCGGGTGCTCCGGTTTCCTCCCACAGTCCAAAGATGTGCGGGATAGATTGATTGGCCATGCTAAAATTGCCCCTTTAGTGTCCTGAGATGCGTAGGTTAGAAGGATTGGCAGGTAAATATGTCGGGATATGGGGATAGGGCCTGGGTGGGATTGTGATCGGTGCAGACTCGATGGGCCAAATGTCTTCTTCCTGCACTGTAGGGTTTCTATGATTCTAAAAGACAAAATTGTACCCGCCTCTACTACTATATCTGGCAGCTTGTTCCAGACACTCACCACCCTCTGTGTGAAGAAATTGCCCCTCTGGCCACTTTTGTATCTCTCCCCTCTCAGCTTAAACCTAGGCCTTCTAGTTTTAGATTCCCCTACCTTTGGGAAAAGATATTGACTATTGAGCTGACCTGTGCCCCTCATTATTTTATAGACCTCTATAAGATCACCCCTTAGCCTCCTACGCTCCAGAGAAAAATGTCCCAGTCTATCCAGCCTCTCCTTATAACTCAATCCATCAAGTCCCGGTAGCATCCTAGTAAATCTTTTCTGCACTTTTTCTGGTTTAATAACATCCTTTCTATAATAGGGTGACCAGAATTGCACACAGTATTCCAAGTGTGGCCTTACCAATGTCTTGTACAACTTCAACAAGACATTCCAACTCCTGTATTCAATGTTCTGACCGATGTTCTTCACCACTCTGTCCACCTGTGACTCCACTTTCAAGGAGCTATGAACATGTACCCCTCGATCTCTTTGTTCTGTAACTCTCCCAAATGCCCTACCATTAACTGAGTAAGTCCTGCCCTGGTTCAATCTACCAAAATGCATCACCTCGCATTTGTCTAAATTAATCTCCATCTGCCATCCGTCAGCCCAATGGCCCAATTGATCAAGATCCCATTGCAATTGGAGATAACTTTCTTCAGTGAAGGTACAACTAGCAATGATGGAGCAATGTAATTCAGGGAAGCTCTCGAGGTCAGAATTAGAAGAATGCAGAGGAATCCCAGAGGGTTATGGGGCTGGAGAGAATGCAGAGATAGGGAGAGACAAAATGGAGAGATTTGAAGACACAATGACAATGGGAGGAATGTCCTGGTCCTGCTTGCCCCAGGACAATTCCTGTGGCTGAGCGGGTTGGGTGCAAAACATTTAGGCCAATGTTAAAATCAAGGCTTGGCTTGACTGGGCACTGATGTACCCCAGTGAGCATAGGATTGATAATTGAATAGTACTTGTTGTGGATAGGGTAGAACTTGGGCGGATGGCCAAGAGTGTGTGAAAACAGTCAAGTCTAAAGATAATAAAGTCATGAATGAGGGTTCCAGCAGCAGTTGAGTTGAAGCCAGTGCGGACTCAGGAGATGATATGAAAGTTGGTAATGGCCGAGAGATGTGATTGGAAGGTCATGTTGGGGTCAAGTATGACACAAAGTTTATGAACAGTTGGGTTCAGATTCAGACAGTTGCCAGGGAAATGTCAATGGCTAGGGAACAATATTTGTGGTGGGACAGAAGACAATAGCTCAGTCTTCCCAATATTTGGCATCAGAAATCTTCGATCATTGCACTGGGAGATGACCTTGATGAATGTAGTTTTGGATGCTAAGTGGAAGAGATTGTCAGCATCAAGCTGAAACATCTGGAGCCTAGAGAACCCCTGACTTAATGGAGAAACGAGTCAGAGGATGAATTGTCAACTACAATTAGGTAATGAGACCTGAGAATAAACTGGATGAGCATGAATGTAGCTTTAGTGGGCAATCATATGATGACACAGTCACAGGGGTCACAGTGCTGAATTAGAATTAGAGTTTCAGGAAAAAGTAAGCATGAAGCTCAATTTTCTCAGTGAGAGAACAAAACCGTAAAATCGGGTAAAGGAGAATTCCAAGGCTTTGGAAGATAACTCTATCATGGGATCTGATTAAGCAAATACTCACAGAGCATATTTCTTTACCATGACCTCCTTTTAATTCACTGTCAGCTCTACGGGCGGCACGGTAGCACAGTGGTTAGCACTGCTGCTTCACAGCTCGCATGGATGAAGGAAGACAGCAAAGTACAAATCTTTCATCCAAGCTGGACCATCATCAGAATTCTCAAACACTAGTATAAACCAATTGGCAGATTTAAGGGTATATTTACCCTTCTCTCCCACACCAACTCATACCATCCCTTTTCCCCTGTCTCTATAATTGTTTCTTCTTTCTGTGTTTGCTGCCTGAGTGCCGAGCAGACAGTTCCCAAATCCATCTGAGCTGGAACGAGGATCGAACCTTATTCTGTTGGTGTCAATCTGATCCAGACCCACTGTCCACTAAGATGGAGTGGCACAGTGGTCAGCACTGTTGCCTCACAGTGCCAGTGACCCAGGTTCAATTCCCGGCTTCGGTCACTGTCTGTGTGGAGTCTGCACGTTCTCTCCGTGTCTGCATGGGTTTCCTCCAGGTGCTCCGGTTTCTTCCCACAATCCGAAAGACGTGCTGGTTAGGTGCATTGAACCGAACAGGCGCCGGAGTGTGGCCACTGGGGGAATTTCACAGTGGCTTCATTGCAGTGTTAATGTAAGCCTAATAGTGACTAATAAATAAAGTTTTTCCAAGGAGTCTGCTGTGGCAACAAACACTTTTACATGCAGTCGGTAGACTGGAGCTATGGATAGTGATGGCGGAAGCATACAATTGATCAGGAATCTCGCCCATTCTTCCCTGCCACCATTGCAATGATTTGCAAGCTGATACTCAATCTGTTTGGTCGCATTATGACTGTATCTTCCTTGGCCATCAAGACCTGGAAAGGACTTGAATCTGAATCTGAATCCGAAAGTATTTTCAGCATTACAGGGAAAGCCAGGGATATTGGGCTATGGTGAGCCTCCAATCATGGCTGTCTCCATCAGTCTCTTCCTCATCCCCTATCACTCTCATAAGCCTACTGCTCCTCTGGGTGTTACAATCCCCCTCCTTGTGCCAGCATCTTACTTACTGGAGGAGTCAAAGTCTGACTGCATATGATTCATTAGTGCGCTCACGACTCAAACCCTCTCAATGCTCTAACTCTTTTGCAAGAGTTTGCACAAAAAGATCCTTCTATAAGGTGCCTCTGATGTATGTGCCCACATGCCAGTGCCTCGTGTGCCTTAATGCCTCTCATCATCCCCGTTTTTTAAATACTGTTAATCTCAATAGCTTCCACCTCCATCCACTAACCACCAGCCACTGAGCTCTCTCCTCCTCGTAGCTGGTGACTTGTTGAATTTGTGTGGAAGCCGTGTGCCCCAGTAAAATTGAATTGGCTGCTTAGCACGTGTAATTACTTGGCCTGTCACCCCTGGGTGCCCTCTTGACCCCACTGCCTGACCAGCTCGGGAAAAATTGGCAAATGCGGGAACAGATTGGAGTTCCATTCACATTTTCCTGACCCCTCCCTGCTGCCTCCAATCCCATCACACCAGGGTCAGTACAATTCAGGCCTTTGATTCTATGAAGCAAATGTGCCAGGTGAGTCAACATTGTAAATTCGAACCATTGACTTTTGAGCTTAAAGTTACAAGGGTATGCTCGATAACTGCACAATTTTAAAATTCCCAATTGCTCCAATGATCTGCACACCTTTGGACCATGGGAAGAAACCTAATGTCAGGGAGATTAGCAGGGTAATACATGGGGCTACAGGGAAACGACTGTTGTCACTGCAGGCTTGATGGGCCGAATGGCCTCTTTCTACACTGTTGAGATTCTATGATTTCTGATCCCTTGCTGCGATTTGGCTGTGTTCTAAATCAGTGTGACCATTTCTAATAGGCCTATTTTCCTTCATTTTAAACCCTGCATACAAGGAAACTATGCACTCCAATATCTGACTTACTAAATATCATCCCCTTTGTCAATCTTATCTGGCCCAGAGCCTTAAAATTGTTCATACAACTAATAAAACTTTGAAGCACAGTAATTTGATTTAATTGAATGCAGAATGAAGTTGTCACAGGGTGCTCAGGTTTAGAAATATTTATATTACTTGCTACCATCACACCATACAAATAACTCTAATGGATTATCCCCTCTGAGCTGATAGCAAGCGATAATGAAAGGATCACTGAATATAATGCCATCATGAGCTCCTGCCAGCTTTGAAAAATGCAATTGCCATTACAGGTTATTGTGTTTGAGAACTCTACCACTCCTTTTGAAATAAAATCTCCCTCCAAAGTTCAGTTTCCTTGAAGGGCCTTCCGCTGTTATAATTGAAACACAAACAATCATCGATAATGGTTTTTTTGTGGTTTTTTTACTTACAAGGGTTCTTTGTCCATCAGTCTTTTGAATTAGGAGCATGAACACTGCTTAAAGAAGTGAGTGAAGTTTTAAATAAACCGAGGTAGAGGCAAAATTGTGTGTGGCAGAATCCCAGGATGCAGGCTTATTGCACCCTCAATTCCCTCCATCAAGTTCCCCCACCTTGGCTGGATCAACAGGAAATGTTGGCGAAGAGAGGCCCAGCTCCTTCCCGTGGAGAAACTCAGCAGACATCAATTTCCTTCACTCAGATTTCAAAACCTTCTAACAACGGGGGGGAAAAAACATCAAAAATGACCAGGAGAATATTAGCTGAGAAATACAGTTTAACACAGAGTTAGAAACAAGTTTTTAAAAAAGCCAAAAGTACACAGAAACAAATAAGAAAAGCCATGTGATGGAAAAGGAAGGCAAGAACTTGTAATTAAATGGCACCTTCCACAACAAGAAGTTTAAGAACACCAGGTTAAAGTCCAACAGGTTTATTTGGTAGCAAAAGCCACCTTTTAGGCTAAAGGTGGCTTTTGCTACCAAATAAACCTGTTGGACTTTAACTGGTGTTGTTAAACTTCTTACTGTGTTTACCCCAGTCCAACGCCGGCATCTCCACATCATGACCTTCCACAACCTGAGGGGAAACCAATGAAGTCCTTCTTCATGTGAAATGTGGCTTCTGTTGAAATGCAGGATACAATTTCCGTAGAGCAAATTATCCACACAAACAATAGTAAGATAATGTTTAGACAATCTGTTTCACTGATGTTTGTTGAAGGGTTAATGTAGAAATCGACAAAACGGTCCTGTAAGTCAAAATGGTCCTGTAAGTCAAGGTTACTTAATGCATGATACTATTTTTCTGAATAAAGTTTAAAAGTTTATTTATTAGTCACAAGTAGGCATACATTCACACTGCATCAAGTTACTGAGAAAATCCCCGAGTCGCCACACTCGGCGCCTGTTCAGGTACACTGAGGGAGAATTTAGCATAGCCAATGCACCTAACCAGCACGTCTTTCAGATTGTGGGAGGAAACCCACGCAGACACAGTGAGAACATACAGATTCCACACAGACAATAACCCAAGCCGGGAATCGAACCCAGGTCCCTGGCGCTGTGAGGCAGCAATGCTAGTCATTTGTGTGAAACATAGCTGTGATTGAACATTCACATTTTGTACACAGTCTTCACAATCTACTGGATTTGTCGCCTCTGCTCAGATTGTAGCCAACATTTCAAGTATACTTGGTATAATTTACAATTAACAACAAAATCATTTCAAATGTAACATCTGCAAATTTACTTCTGCTTCATATTCAGAAAATAAGAAAATCAGATACTTGAATGTAGTAGGGGGTAACATTTTGACATGTGACCCAAGCAGCTAATCGGACCGAAGTGTGTGAATCCTGGGGCTGAGCATGAGCATTCCCAGTCAGTCTGAGACTCAATTCGAAGTAGTTGGCAGCACATTTCTTGCACTCTGTACATAGATTATTTGTTACAGTATGTAGTTCATTTAGTTACTAAACTGGGTGCTCACCAATCACTTGAGACATTGCATTGGTAACAACGATCAAAGGGAGCACCTTCATATAAGAGATTCGGCCAACAAACCAAAATCGGTGAAGAGGGCTAGTGGTGTGGGGGAAATCACGCCCAGGAGAAGTGTAAGTTCAAGGAAACTGTGTGTTGGGTCTGCAGCAGAAAGGTGGCATGTAAGAAGCAAATGTAGGGTCAAGTGGGGCCAGCCTAGTACTCATAATGTGGAGATGCCGGTGAGCCTAGTACTAGCAGGGTCAAGATTCCAGCTCCAGTTCACAGCATAGAGAGTAATTCTGAAGGAGGACCAAATGTATATAAATGAATAGTATTAAACTGGGCAAAGTAGCCCTATCTCAAAAAATATTGATGGTCAATGGACATCCACTCAAAATGGAGGTTGACACAGGACATCCGCCACAGTAGTGGGAGAACAAAACTTATCGATGTCTACAGGGAGGGGTCCAATGCCTGAGACTAAAAAACACTGTAGTCAAGCTAGTTACATACACAAGTGAGGCTATCTGGATCTGGGGAACAACAATTACCTCTAAGTTTCAGACAGCCCAGATAACCTTAGTTGTAGTCATGGGCCAAGGACAAGCATCATCAGTTGAGGTTGGCTTTAGGAAATTAAATTGAATTGGTTAGAAATTTTTAAAATGAATGAAGGGAACCTACATGAAGTGCTCAGAAGGTACCAAGAGGTATTGCAGGACAAATTGGGCAAAATTCAATGCTTGAAAGCCAAAATTCAGGAATACTTAACTCAAGGTTAACTCAGAATTGTTCTATGTAGATCAGGGGTAAATGTCAGATCATTCCTTTTTGATATTTCAATTATACTAATATAAATCCTTCAGAAATTCTTTAATATGGCTGGATAGAATCCCAAATTATGTAATTGTTGTAACAAAATAAAATATTGTGTACTATAATCCTGTTGCAGGATTAAATTATATAACTTGTTAAATTGTAGCTGCTGTAAGTTAAAAATATAAAAGTACTTGAAAGAGGCAAAGCCGCTGAGCTGAGGACGATGGAAGAGGTGCTAGTATAGCTAAATTAAGTGGAGCAGAAACCTCGTGACTAAGTTTTTAACATTCACTGTTTTATCAGTTCCACTTGTCTCTTTAATTGATAAAATAACTCCAGGAGTCAGCTGTAAGTGAACAGTGCACAAAATGAAGTGAAGTAAAACCACAAGCCTGTGGTGAACACAAACAAGTCCCAATTGGACAATACAATAATGGACCTACTCCGGGACCTGTTTTATAAAGCGCTTGGTATATGAGCTCCACCTGATTTGTTAATGACCAATCTCCAGGGAGCTCGTATTGAATGAATACTACAGCGAGGTCAATCAGTGATTCCCCATGCAAGTTCTGGGGGGTTATCACAATTGAAATCAGACTTTGTGGTCACCGTATTCTCCCTTGACAATGATCATTTGCTGCTATCTCTAGCAGTATGTTCTCTCTGACTTTGTTCCTTTTCATTTGCTTGTCTTTGACTTCTAAGGTTCTCCTGAACTCTTCTGTTTGATCTCGGTGCTTTTCACTCCCTGTTCTTATCTCTTTCAGATTCATTTGATCTGTTTCTCTCCAGCTTACATTTACAATTGCTTTCTCTTTAAAAATATATGCCCCTATCTAACCTGCTGCAGTTTATCAACCAAATCATTTTTTCACATGGTATATTCTGCGCAATATTGGCTAAGATATTACTCCCTTCCAGAAAGTTTTGGAAAAGTTGCATAAAACACTCGCCACATGCCATTCAAATTATATCCAAAGATTACATATGAATAGGCCATTCATGATAAACATTGTCTATCTCCATTTTCTGCAGAACAATACAGAGACTAATCTCATCCTGATCTTGAGTGACTGCGAAAGAATTTCAAAGTAACTGGGCTTTTCAAAGGGGTGCTGGGAGTATTTGAATTCAGGTAGAGTTCAGCGAAAGCATTAAAGTTAAATTTTCTTAACTTGCATTTGGAATTTTATTTCAAAACTCACAAGGTTGAAATTGAGTTCTGTGATAATGATGACAAATGTGATCAACTATCCATTTCCACTTCTAACAGGAAGCTGAGAGTAGGAATAATGGGTCATTTTCAGGTTGGCAATTGTAACAACTGGAGTGCTACAGGAATCGGAGTTCGGGCCTCAACTATTCACAATCTATACCAAATTTGGAGGAGGGGAGTGAACGTGTGTTGGCTAGATTTGCTGAGAACATGATAGGTAAGAAAGTATGTTGACGAGAGGAGGTCTTTCTTTGGGTTTCCTTGTCCTTGGGCAGCATGGTGATACAGTGGTGAGCATTGCTGCCTCACAGCGCCAGGGACCCAGGTTCATTTCCAGCCTCAGGTCACTGTCTGCGTGGAGCTTGTACTTTGCGTGGGTTTCCTCCGGGTGCTCCAGTTTCCCCCCACACTCCAAAGATGTGCAGGTTAGGTTGATTGGCCGTGCTTAATTTACCCTAGTGTCAGGGGGATTAGCAGGGTGGGTGTGTGGGGTTGCGGGAATATAGGGTTGGGTGAGATTGTGGTTGGTACAGACGCAATAGGCCGAATGGCTACCTTCTGTACTGTAGGGATTCTGTGATTCTACAAAGGGATATAATAGACCCGATTTTACCATCAAGTTGCATCCATTTTCGGGCGCAAAAACTTGGTAAAGTCGGGCGTGAGGCGAGTAGCACAATCCGCGCCCACCTCCGCGTCGGTTTCCCCTTTACCAAGGCCCAAAAATGGTTGCGATCAGGACTGCACCCGAAACGAGCCCGACAATCATTTAAATGCATTTGCCAACTTTACCAGGACTTTCCCCTTTACTACCGTGTTGGCCAATCCGGAATTGGCACGAAACAGACATGCTCCATAAAAGTCCGATTCAGGCGCTCCATCAGTGAGGGTTAGTGAGGAGGTAAGTGCGTCGCGTCTAAAGGCTCTCTGGTGCTTACGGGTGTCCTTTCATTGCGGCCATTTTCTTTCTCGGGTCAGTGGCGGCTCTGCGAGTGTGTGGTGGGAGGGTGGGGGGCTGTTGCTCAGCAGAGTCTCCGATGAGCGATTTGCAGCATGGACCCGGGTCTCAACACTGACCTCGGTTCGTGCAGCACTGCTGGGTCCTCATGCACTCAGCTCATGTCCAGCTGAAGGATATGTACAAAGCCCATGCAAATTGCACTGTTGCAGCCTCTCAACTTTTCAAGGAGCTGTGATTTTGGGGAGCATGTGGCTGGGGGAATGGGTAATATGGACAGTGGCTGTTAATGGGCTAGGGGCAAGCAGCATTCCTTAGCATCTACATGTGTTCCTCTCCATCTCCAAATAACCCCCCTTCAGAGTGACGAGATGGCTTTTGCGATGCAACCGATCGATCTTGTTGTTCTTTTGGTTGCTGCTGGAGCTGAGGAGGAGGAGCTGGAAGAAGAATTGCGGGCACAGGAGGCCCGGGCCTTACCACTTGCAGGGGTAGAGAGAGACAATTACCGAAGGCAGGAGGTGGCCGCCATTTGCCCGGGGTTGGGGGTGGGAGGGGTGGGTGGGGGGAGGAGAAGGAGGGAGGAGGGTCCCCGGCAGTTCCATGCACGAGTATCATTTGAACAGATGTCGGACACCGTGTACCGTCTCCACCTCCGAAAGGAGACAGTGCAACACCGGTGCCACCTGTTGCAGGACCTGACACCTAGGGGCAGCGGGGGGCGGGGCACCCACTCTCATTGGCTTTCAAATTGATGGCCACTCTGAACTTTTATGCGGTTGGCTCCTTCCAGAGCCCGAGCAGAGATGTCTGTGGCATCTCCCAATCAGCCGAGCACACCTGTGTCAAGCAGGTCACAGAAGCCCTGTATGCCCGGGCTGGGCAGTACATCAAATTTAACCTGGACCAGGCCCATCAGGAAGCCCAGGCTGCAGGGTTCGCAGCCATTGCACTGATGCCTAATGTACAGGGGGGCCATCGACTGCACCTATGTCGCCCTCAAGGCCCCCCTACAGAATCCACGAAGATTCATCAACAGAAAGGGGTTCCATCCCTGAATGTTCAACCCGTGTGCGACCATAAGATGAACATTATGCCTGTCTGCACAAGACACCCAGGCAGCGTGCACAACAGCTTCATTGTCAGGAGCTCAGACATCCTGGAGGCATTTGAGGAGGAGCCCAGGCTACGGGAGTGGCTCATGGGTTACCCGCTTCGGACATGGCTGATGACGCCTGTGCGGAGGCCTGTGACTGAGGTGGAGACCCGCTATAACATGGCCCATGTAGCGACAGTGGAGAGGTGCATTGGGCTCCTTAAAGTGAGATTCCGGTGCCTGGACCTCTCTAGCGGGGCCCTCCAATACAGCCCAGTGATCTCTTGCCGCATTGTGGTCGTGTGCTGTGCTTTGCACAATCTGGCTCTACAGAGAGGTGACATATTGGAGGAGGAGGAGGAGGATGTAGAGGCTGACCAGCCGGGCGTCGCTGGGGGGGGGGAGGGGGGGGGGGGGGGGGGGGGAGGATGACCAACAGGAGGAGGAGGGGGAAGAAGATGAGCACACCTTGGAACACTACCCAAGCACTGGAGGGCTGGCAGCTCAACTGAGGCAGGCAAAGGAGGCCCTGATCACCAAGCGGTTCAGTCGCTAGGAGCCTGTGTGTGTGGGTTCAATTCCACCCCCCCCCCTCAAAGTTCTTCTTTCTCCTGCAACAGTGGTGGGCCTGCGTACACTGTATGATGGGGGGGTAGTATAGAATTCTAGTATCAGGCCCTTCATTTTAGTTTTATCGTAATAAGCAGACTAGGTAAGGTCATTATAAAGTGCCTTATATATAAGTATACAGTGAGAATTCACAATGTGCCTGGAACAAAATATACAAAGGTATTATAAACTGCAAAGGTATTATAAACTGTACAACTACAAATTAACGGAGTATTATAAGCTTAAATTGTATTTTCAATATATGTATATTGTGCGCCTTGGCCAACTTTGTTCTGAATGCAGCATGATGGGAAACACTGTGGTAGACGAGCTGAATTATTTTAATGCAATGGAGCACAGAAAGGCAGCTTCTGTTATCTGTTTTTGGATATACAAAAGGCAAGTTTAATATGCCTGCTATTTAAGGGAGTAAATTTGTTCATGGGTAGCGAGGCTGGAGCTGTCTCTCAAGCTGATAAAGCAGGCCCAGTTTCCAGCGAAAGAGTGACTCCTTTCACCAACTAAAAATCACAGATGTTAATAATGGCCTTGGTTACTGGTAATGAAGTGGTTTAGGTTTCCTAAGTAAAGAGGGAGGAACCGACATGGGAAATAAACTAATAATCTGCTATTCCTGTTGACAGGTGGAACGTTATTGGCTAAGGTAATAATGTTGAATATTGTGATTGGGCCCTCCAGTCTGATTGAAGAGACTAAGCAGGATATTGAAATGTTCAGAATAATATAATAATTTTACCAGGCAATATTAGGTCAGAGAGGACAGTCAACCCTCATTGACTGTGCCTCTCTCCTGATGCATGCATTAGCAAATAAATTTCTTTTCGTTCTTTAACTATATATTGTCTTTCACAGTCTATGTATTGGTTGAGTGAGCTTCAACAAATACAGAGCACCCCAGGGGATACCTGAGAAAATTCCTCTTACACTGTGTTAGCGAGTTTTTGGCTGGCAGGTGGGTGATGACGACTCGCTAAGCACCATTATGATGATGCCCTGGTGCAAACTAGTCTGACTCCTACCTGAGCTCCACATGCACACTGGCACCTGGGCCCACGTCTGTGTAAGGGATCCGCAACCCCAAACAGGGCCCTGGGGCAGGTAGGGTGGGGGACGGGAGGGAATCACTCGTGGGTTCTAGGGAACCATTGGCTTCTTTTCTCAGTGACACAGCATTGAAGGGCCTCTCCCACTGACATAAACATGAAGCATCCCTCTGGCGATCATCAATGGAAGAGGATTCCTAGTCGAGACAAATTAGTCATAGGTGGGTGGTGAAAAAACATTTAATGATTACAATAAAGGTGTGTAAATAATATGTTCCAACATAAAAGCTTGTGAATGGAAAACATTAAGGTGCTTCAATATCTATAACTAGTGCAGCCTTTACCTGTGCCATCTCAGTGCAACTGCAACTTCCTAACCTTACGTGGCCTTTCACTACGCCTCAGTGACTCTCCAGAATGCACATTGGAGGTGGAGGGGGCCAGCTGCCTATCTCGCCCCGTGGCCTGTGATGTGCATGGTGGGTGCCCTCTGGAGGCCCTGGAACTTGATGACTCTGGCCGGCTTCCAGGTGTCTGGGACGTTTCCATGACACCCTCTTCATCTCGCTGCCCTTGAGATGCCTCGGTGTCAGGAAGGGGGGAGTCAGAAGGTGTTGCCACAGCCACAGTCTCCTGGCTGGAAGGTCCCGGCATGGGCTCGAGCCCTTCCTCCTCCCTTGGGGTTCCTATGGGCCCCTGGGTCACACCATGGGACGGCGGTGCTTCTGCAATGAGCTCTAGAAGCTCCGGTGTCACCTCGCCCTGCCAGTCCTGGAGGACCACTTGCGTCTTACTTATGGTGGTGGAGCCCACCTGAGTCGGGGGCCACCTGTCAATGGCTGCAGCAAGTGCCCTCTGAGACTGGGCCATGCTCTGCAGCCCCTCAACCATGACTCTCTGCGACTGGGCCACATTCTCAAGCGCTGCTGCCGTTATCTGCTGTGTCTCAGCGCTGTCCCGCTGGGTCTCCTGTAAGTCCTCAAGCCTTTCGGACATGGGCCACAGAATCCCGAGAAGCCTGCTCAGTCCCTTAGCTGTGGCCCGCTGTGACTCTGCCATTGCTTGGAGCCTGCCACTCATGGTAAGGATCCCCTATCCTAGGCTTTCCACCGCGGCCGCCATCCTTGCAGTGTTGGCCTGGGAAGCACACAAGACTGGCAATAGCTGATCCCCCTGAAAGCTTTGGGACTCCTCCCAATAGCCTCACAGTTGGTCCAGTGTGGCCATCAGCCCTTCCTGCATTCCCTGGCTCTGTTGCTACATCTCCAGCAGCTGAGGGAGAAGTGATCTCAGAGGCCCGACATGTAGCCTGGGGCCAGCTAAGTCGTCGCCTCCAGCATGCCCCCATGTGCCAGAGGCCTCGGACATTCCCTCCTCCACCCGATGTACATCAGCAGATGTGTCATGCTCACCAGAGAACGACCCAGAAGCCTCACCACTAACTGGACCCACCGACGTGTCAGTATCTGGGATGGTGAGCTGTGAGGTGGAAGCTGACGCCAAAATGGTGCCACCCTCGGAGGTCCCTTCATCCATATCCTCCGAGGACTCGTCCGAGCTGTCCTGAACACGATGGGTGGGAGCTGCAGCAGGGGCCTGGAGTCCAGAAGGTCCCAGGGCATCTGATTCTATCCCTGCAACACAGGACACAAGGTTAAGTGCAAGGGAGGGAGAGGAATCTGGGATGGCAAACACATGATTCACATTTCTCCATTGAACATAGAACAAAGCACCAAAAGAATTACATCACAGGAACAGGCCCTTCGGCCCTCCAAGCTTGCAGCGACCATTTTGTAACCCTATACCCTCCCAGGGACCATATGCCTCTATTTCCAGCTCATTCACGTAGCTGTAAAGACGCCCCTTAAAGGTCACTATCGTATCTGCCTCTGCGACCCCCCACGGCAGTGAGTTCCAGGCACCCACCACCCTCTTTGTGCAAATAAACATGCCTCGTACATCTCCTTTAAACCTTGCCTCTCGCACCCAAAACTCGTGCCCCGAGAAGTTGCCTCAAAGTGAGTGGAAGAGTGGCAGGTGCTCATGTCTTGACGGCAGCCCGACCGTGCTGGCGCTCACAGCCCGCATCTCTCCTTTCCTTGAGAGCTCCAATGCCCGCTCCTCAATGGGAGTGAGAACCCAGAGGTCTGGTTCACCACCCCCTGTCTTTGCCCTCTCTCTGCTGTTATGGTCAGTCTTCTCCTGTGGAGACAGAAGGAGTCATGAAAGAAAAGATGGCGTGACTCCTGCAGAGAGTCAGGGGTGGCCTTCAGAGGGCAAGCACAGTGGGGCTCTTGGGGGGATAGGAAGGAGCTGCTTGGGGATCAGGAGCTGGAAGCATGCAGGGTGCTGGGGATGGGAGGGAGGATCAAGAGGAGATTTGGGGGAAGATGCAAGATGGGGTTCAGCACTCACCCTTGCTGCCCAGATGAGGTCTTTGACCTTTTTGCGACACTGCTTCTCAGTTCGGGGGGCCAGTGCCCTGGCACTGACCGAGGCAGCAACTGCCTCCCAGGCTGCATTGCCATCAATCCTCCTGGGTCTGCATCCATCTACCTCTGCTGCAGCCTCCCGAGATCCCCCTCAGAAAAACGGGGGGTTGGTCGTATCCACATTTCCCTATACTGCCTGCCTGCCTGTCCATTCTTGAGTTTTTTATGGAGCTGCCCCTCGTTAGGGCAGACCAGCTGCAGGCAGTTTGGCAGAGCATTCCAGCAAGTTCCATGCAATTTGCTTGTTAGCATTGAGGGGAAGGCAAGTGAGCACTTACAGGTATGCTGATTGTGGAGTGGGGGGGTGGAATGGATCAGTGCCTCAATGATTTGGGACAGGGGAGAGAGAGGGAGATGTCACACAGCCATTGGAGTCCGGAGGAGATGGGGCCTTGTGCGGGAGGGTCCGGGGTGATCACTCTGCCTGATATTTGTAGGGTGGAGTGTGGATCTTCTGCCTGAGATCAGTGGAGGGGAAAGGTGGGTCTGCTGCTATCTGCCCGAGAGCGGTGGGATGAAGGGGAGGGGCCCGCAATCGGTCTGGGTGGCGGGGGGGTGGGGGGATAAGGGGGTCAGTAATGCTGTGGGGCTGCAGCAAAGTCTGTGGGGCCCAGGGGGAGGCATTATCCGGCCCGGGAGGTATGCGGCAGGGGAGCAGCATTCTATCTTTTTTTTTTCTGCGCATGCGCCGTTGGAGGTGCCAATTGGAGCTGCAGGGTTTCGGGTGGGTTAAGCCCCGCCCACTGGCTTGTGCCGCGTGATTCAGAATCGCTGATATTTTTGCAGACAGAGTGCGCATGGGGACGCCTGAGAACGGATCTAAAAGTCGGATCTGAAACACTCCCAGTTTCAAGCCGCCCAGCACTTAGAATCAAAATGGTAAAATAGGGTCCAATGAGTGGGCAAAATTCCGGCAGATGAAGTATAATGTGGGAAAATGCGAACTTGTTTACTTTGTCAGGAAGAATCAAAAAGCAGAATACTATTTAAATGAAAAGAGGCTGCAGAACTCACTGGCACAGAGAGACCTTGATGTCCTGGTCCCTGAATCACAAAAAGTTAGTAAGCACAGACAGCAAGTGAGTAAGACAATAAATGGAACGTTAGTGTTTATGGCGGGGAAATGGAACAGAAAAGTAGGGAAATTTTACTGCAGTTGCAATTTGGTTTCTCTGACTATCACTTTTCTTATTCCACTTTCTGTCTTTGGTTTTTGTTCTTGATTCTCCCTCCTCTGACCCCTTGCATAGGTTCCCATCAACCTGCCATTTTAGCTTAATCCCTCCCCAAAAACTCTAGCAAATACTTCCCGAGGACATCAGTCCCAGTCCTGTCCAGGTGTAACATGATGTGGAGATGCCGGCGTTGGACTGGGGTAAACACAATAAGGAAGTCTAACAACACCAGGTTAAAGTCCAACAGGTTTATTTGGTAGCAAACGCCACTAGCTTTCGGAGCGCTGCTCCTTCGTCAGGTGACTGGGAGTTCTGTTCACAAACAGGGCATATAAAGACACAAACTCAATTTACAGAATAATGAATAATGATTGGAATGCGAGTCTTTACAGCTAATCAAGTCTTAAAGGTACAGACAATGTGAATGGAGAGAGCATTAGCACAGGTTAAAGAGATGTGCATTGTCTCCAGACAGGACAGCCAGTGAGACTTTGCAAGTCCAGGCAAGTTGTGGGAGTTACGGATAGTGTGACATGAACCCAAGATCCCGGTTGAGGCCGTCCTCATGTATGCAGAACCTGGCTATCAGTCTCTGCTCAGCGACTCTGCGCTGTTGTGTGTTGTGAAGGCTGCCTTAGAGAATGCTTACCCAAATATCAGAGGCCGAATGCCCACCCAAATATCAGAGGCCGAATGCCCATGACCGCTGAAGTGCTCCCCAACAGGAAGAGAACAGTCTTGCCTGGTGATTGTCGAGCGGTGTTCATTCATCCGTTGTCGTAGCGTCTGCATGGTTTCCCCAATGTACCATGCCTCGGGACATCCTTTCCTGCAGCGTATCAGGTAGACAACGTTGGCCGAGTTGCAAGAGTATGTACCGTGTACCTGGTGGATGGTGTTCTCACGTGAGATGATGGCATCCGTGTCGATGATCCGGCATGTCTTGCAGCGGTTGCTGTGGCAGGGTTGTGTGGTGTCATGGTCACTGTTCTCCTGAAGGCTGGGTAGTTTGCTGCAGACAATGGTCTGTTTGAGGTTGTGCGGTTGTTTGAAGGCAAGAAGTGAGGGTGTGAGGATGGCCTTGGCGAGATGTTCGTCTTCATCAATGACATGTTGAAGGCTCCGGAGGAGATGTCGTAGCTTCTCCGCTCCGGGGAAGTACTGGACGATAAAGGGTACTCTGTCCACCGTGCCCCGTGTTTGTCTTCTGAGGAGGTCGGTGCGGTTTTTTGCTGTGGCGCGTCGGAACTTTCGATCGATGAGTCGAGCGCCATATCCTGTTCTTATGAGGGCATCTTTCAGCGTCTGGATGTGTCTGTTGCGATCCTCCTCATCCGAGCAGATCCTGTGAATACGGAAGGCTTGTCCGTAGGGGATGTCTGATGGTGGGATGGAACTTGTTGATGTCATCATATAGTTGTTTAGAAAGATTGTACTGGCACTGGAGGGGCTGCACAGGAGATTCACTAGGTTGATTCCGTAGTTGAGAGGGTTGGCTTATGAGGAGAGACTGAGTAGACTGGGACTATACTCATTGGAATTTAGAAGAATGAAGGAAGATCTTATAGAAACATATACAATTATGAAGGGAATAGATAAGATAGAAGCAGGGAAGTTGTTTCCACTGGTGGGTGAAACTAGAACTAGGGGGCATAGCCTCAAAATAAGGGGGAGCAGATTAAGGACTGAGTTGGAGAGGAACTTCCTTACCCAAAGGTTGTGAATCTTTGAATTCCCTTCCCAATGAAGCAGTTGAGGCTACTTCATTGAATTTTTTTAAGGCAAAGATAATAGAGTTTTGAACGGTAAAGGAATTAAGGGTTATGGTGAGCGGGCGGGTAAGTAGAGCTGAGTCCACGAAAACATCAGCCATGATCTTATTGAATGGCGTAGCAGGCTCGAGGGGCCAGATAGCCTACTTCTGCTCCTAGTTCTTATGTTCTGTTCTTATAGATACCAGGAGAATGGTTCCTCTTGTTGGGGAGACTGAGGGACACAGTTTGAGAATAAGATGGTGATGAGGAGAATTCTTTCTCTCAGCTGATCATTAGTATGTGGAATTATTTTCCCTGGAAAGCTGTGGAGGCCGGGTCATTGAATTTATTCAAGGGTGAGTGAGTAGATAGAATTTTTGATAGATAAGGTCGGGGAGAGCAGTCGGGGGGGGGGGGTAGAGGAGGTGGTCAAGGGTTACGAGGACAAGCAGGAAAGTGGAGTTGAAACCAGTCAGGTCAAGCATGATCACATCAAATGGGGGAGCAAGATTGAATGGCTGAATTGCCTTCTCCTGCTCCCAAGTCCTATGTTCATATGCTCTTAAATTAAAGTGCAAACTCATTTAAAATAAGGATACATAAGAACATTAGAAGTTGGATCGAAAGAAGACTATGCAACCCATGGAGCCTGCTTTGCCATTCAATATGGTCATAGCTGATCCTGGGCTTCAACTCCACTTACCCACCTGCCCCCATATCCCTCGATTCTCTGGGAGACAAAACAATCTGCCTATCCCAGCCTTAACTATATTCAGTGATAACACACCCACAATCCACTAGGGTAGAGAACTCCAAAATATTCACACCCTTTGAAGAAATTTCTCCTCATCTCAGTTCTAAATGATTGGCCCCTTATCCTGAATGTGTGCCGTTTGTTGTAGATCCCTCTGCCAGCAGAAACAAAACTCTCAGTATCTACCCAGGCAAATCTCTTCATAACCTTGAATGTTTTGATGAGATCGCCTTTCATTTTTCTGAATTCCAGAGAACATAAATCCAATTTACTCAGCACAATCACTCACTTGGCAAGGCTAGCAGTAAAACGAGCTCCCTGTGCCCTTGACTGGAGGTGACCAAATACCTTAAAAATTTGAGGATCTTGTGAATTTTAAGAGTTAATAAGCTTTCAGTTGGAATTGAAACATGCCTAGCATCTGTGAATGTGCAGACACTCGCATTGAACATAAGGAATTGTATTTCTTTGGAGCACTAATGTTTTTTGTTTAATTGTTGAACATGCGCTGTGGAAGTGTGGCAGATTGTGGGAACTGTAGTTTTCTCATCTTTTAATGTATAATTTTGCATATCACAGTAGGTGAAATCATATGGCTGACTGGAGTTTTCCTTTCTCTCTTTGTTCTCCTGTGGTCTATCTATTTTCAGTCTTTCGTTCTCTCGCCAGTCTCCTGCTGTCTTTTTGAATTTTTGGTTTCTCTATGTCTGTGATCCTGCTGTTTATTTTTGTTTTCCTTTTTCCTTCCATCCCTCACTGCTGTCTCAATTGGTTTTTAATTGGCCACAGTCTATTCAGCTGATAACTCCCATTTTTCATTCTGTGTCCTTGCCTTTTCTGCTCATGCCCCTCCAGCAGCCAGTAAAAGAAATATGATAAAGAAAAGAGCTCGTCATAGAATGGTTACAGCACAGAAGGAAGCTACTGAATCTTCGGGAACAAGCTAACTCTCTGCATGAACAATTTATCGAGCCCCACTTGCCTTTTCCCTGTTAGCCATGCATTTTTCCCTTCGGGTGCTAATCCAATTCTCCTTTGAAAGGCACCCTCTCAGGTAATGCATTCCAGATGGCACCAACTCAATGCATAAAAATCTTTTTGCTCATGTCACCTTTACTTCCAATGCAAATCATATTCCATTTGAGACCTCTGATTCTCGTCCCTCCTGCAAATCAGAACAGTTCCTCTCTATCTCGACCCTATTATAATTTTGAAACTTCAATCATATCTCCTCTTTACCTTTGCTTCAGCAAGGTGAATAACCCCAGCTTCTCTAATCTGTCCACATAACTGAAGCCCTTCATGCTTGGAACAAATTTTAAAATATTTTCTGCACCCTTTCCAAAGACTTCACATCCTTCCTGAAGTGCGGCACCCAGGCTTGAACAGAAAACTTGAAATGAAGCTGAACCAGTATTTTATTAGCGTTCATCATTACTTCCTTGCTGTTGTACTCTATGTCTCTATTTATAAAGTTCAGGATCATGTGCACTTTTTTAACTACTTCCTCAATCTGCCCTACCACCTACAATGACTTAGAATCCTTAGATTACTAATAATCTACTTAGAGGTAGATGTTCTGATGGAAGGTGTATAAGCAATTTTGAAAGACCTGAGGGTCGATATGTCCCCTGGGCCAGATGGGATATATCCTAGGATTCTTTGGGAGGCAAGGGATGAGATTGCAGAGCCTTTGGCTTTGATCTTTGGGTCCTCACTGTCCACGGGGATAGTGCCAGAGGACTGGAGAGTGGCAAATGTCGTTCCTCTGTTCAAGAAAGGAAATAGGAATGACCCTGGTAATTATAGGCTGGTTAGTCTTACTTCGGTGGTCGGTAAGTTAATGGAAAAGGTCCTGAGGGATAGGATTTATGACCATTTGGAAAGATGCAGCTTAATCCATGATAGTCAGCACAGATTCGTGAAGGGTAAGTCTTGCCTCACAAATTTGATTGAATTCTTTGAGGAGGTAACTAAGTGTGTAGATGAAAGTAGAGCAGTTGATGTTGTATACATGGATTTTAGTAAGGTGTTTGATAAGGTTCCCCATGGTAGGCTCATGTGGGATAGAAGGAAATTTGGCCGATTGGATAAATAACTGGCTATCTCATAGAAGAGGGTGGTGGTGGATGGAAAATTTTCAGACTGGAGACCAGTTACCAGCGGTGTACCACAGGGATCAGTGCTGGGTCCTCTGCTATTTGTGATTTGTATCAATGACTTGGAGGAGGGGGCTGAAGGGTGGGTCAGTAAATTTGCTGATGACACCAAGATTGGTGGAGTAGTGGACGAAGTGGAGGGTTGTAAAGGCTGCAAAGACAGTAACAGTTTTAACAACACCAGGTTAAAGTCCAACAGGTTTATTTGGTAGCAAATACCATTAGGTTTCGGAGCGCTGCTCCTTCGAAGGAGCAGTGCTCCGAAAGCTAATGGTATTTGCTACCAAATAAACCTGTTGGACTTTAACCTGGTGTTGTTAAAACTGTTACTGTGTTCACCCCAGTCCAATGCCGGCATCTCCGCATCAAGGCTGCAAAGAGACATTGATAGAATGCAGAGCTGGGCCAAAAAATGGCAGATGGAGTTTAACACTGATAAGTGCGAGGTGATTCATTTTGGTAGGACAAATTTGAATGCGGATTACAGGGTCAATGGTAGGGTTCTGAGGAATGTGGAGGAACAGAGAGATTTTGGGGTTCATATCCACAGATCTCTGAAGGTTGCCACTCAAGTGGATAGAGCCATGAAGAAGGCCTATACTGTGTTCGCATTTATTAACAGGGGGTTTGAGTTTAAGAGCCGTGGGGTTATGCTGCAACTGTACAGGACCTTGGTGAGACCACATTTGGAATATTGTGTGCAGTTCTGGTCACCTCACTATAAGAAGGATGTGGAAGCATTGGAGAGGGTGCTGAGGAGATTTACCAGGATGCTGCCTGGTTTGGAGGGTAGGTCTTATGAGGAAAGGTTGAGGGAGCTAGGGCTTTTCTCTCTAGAGTGGAGGAGGTTGAGAGGTGACTTAATAGAGGTTTATAAGATGATAAGGGGGATAGATAGGGTGGACGTTCAGAGACTATTTCCTCGGATGAATGTAGCTGTTACTAGGGGGCATAACTATAAGGTTCATGGTGGGAGATATAGGAGGGTTGTCCGAGGTAGGTTCTTTACTCAGAGAGTGGTTGAGGTGTGGAATGGACTGCCTGCTGTGATAGTGGAATCGGACACTTTAGGAACTTTCAAGCGGTTATTGGAGAGGCACATGGAGTATACCAGAATGATAGGGAGTGGGATAGCTTGATCTTGGTTTCGGACAAAACCCGGCACAACATCGAGGGCCGAAGTGCCTGTTCTGTGCTGTACTGTTCTATGTTCTATAATCCTAAAATCACAGAATGGTTACAGCACAGGAGGAGGCCATTCAGTCCATTGTGTCCATGCTGGCCCTCTGCAGGAGTAATTTACCTACTGCCTTTTCTTTACAGCCCTGCACATCTTTCCTTTCCAGATAATGATCCACTTCCCTTTTGAAACACTTGAGTGAAATTACTTCCACCGCAATCTCAGACAGTGCATTCCAGATCCTAACCACTCGCTGTGTGAAAAGGTTTTTCTTCATGACACCATTGCCTCTTTTGCCAATTACCTTAAATCTGCATCCTCTGGTTCTCGATCCTTCCACTAATGGGAAACGTTTCTTGCTATATATAACTACCTTCTTTATATCCCAGACTTTTATAGTCCTGTACCCATTTAGAATTGTACCCTTTAATTTCTATTGTATATCCT
The DNA here is from genome assembly GCF_964213995.1 of Mustelus asterias. Classification (NCBI taxonomy): domain Eukaryota; kingdom Metazoa; phylum Chordata; class Chondrichthyes; order Carcharhiniformes; family Triakidae; genus Mustelus; species Mustelus asterias. The sequence continues at coordinate 25,235,079 of NC_135806.1, forward strand.
TGTTCTTCCTATAAAAGTAAATCACTTTGCACTATTTTTCCGGTGGCATGGTGGCAGAGGGCAGCATGGTGGCACAGTGCTTAGCACTGCTGCCTCACAGCGCCAGGGACCCAGGTTCGATTCCCGGCTTGGGTCACTGTGTGGAGTCTGCACGTTCTCCCCATGTCTGTGTGGGTTTCCTCCGGGTGCTCCGGTTTCCTCCCACAGTCCGAAAGGCGTGCTGGTTAGGTGCATTGGCCGCGTTAAATTCTCTCTCAGTGTACCCGAACAGGTGCCGGAATGTGGCAACTAGGGGATTTTCACAGTAACTTCATTGCAGTGTTAATGTAAGCCTACTTGTGACACTAATAAATAAAACTTTAAAAAAAACTTTTCCAAGGGTCGAAGTGTCAATTACAAGGGGGCGCAGGTTTATGGTGAGAGGGAGAAAGTTTAAGGGAGATGTGCGGGAGAAGTTTCTCATGCAGGGAGTGGTGGGTGCCTGCAACGTGCTGCCAAAGGAGGAGGTGGAAGCAGGTACATTAGCAACATTTAGCAACATTTAAGATAACATAAGGGCGGCACGGTAGCACAGTGGTTAGCACTGCTGCTTCACAGCTCCAGGGACCTGGGTTCGATTCCCAGCTCGGGTCACTGTCTGTGTGGAGTTTGCACGTTCTCCTTGTGTCTGCGTGGGTTTCCTCCGGGTGCTCCGGTTTCCTCCCACAGTCCAAAGATGTGCGGGTTATGTTGACTGGTCATGCTAAAAATTTCCCTTAGTGTCCTGTGATGCGTAGGTTAGAGGGATTAGCGGGTAAAATATGTAGGAATATGGGGATAGGGCCTGGGTGGGATTGTGGTCGGTGCAGACTCGATGGGCCAAATGACCTCTTCCTGCACTGTAGGATTCTATGATGATTTCTATGATTCCTATGATTAAGAGGCATCTGGATGGGTGCATGAATAGGGAGGAAATAGAGGGATATGGGCCAAGTAAGGGCAGAAGGTTTTCTTTAGTTAGGGCATCATGATTTGCACGGGCTTGAAGGGCTGAAGGACCTGTTCCTGTGCTGTACTTTTCCTTGTTCTGTGTTCTTTGTACTCCGTTACATTGCATTTGTCATGTGTTCGCCTATTCAACCAACATGTCTAGTTCCCACTGAAGCCTATCACTATCCTCCTCACAGTTTTGTGTCATCTGCAAATTTTGAAATTCTGAATGGTCTAAATCATTAATAAGGATCAAGAAAAGGAATGGTTCTGGTACTGACTTCCTCCAGTTTGAAAAAGAACCATTCACCACTTCTCTCTAATTCCTGTCACTTAACCAACTTTATATCCATGCTGCCACTGTCCCATTTATTCCATAGCTTTGATTTTACTGACAAGATAGTCATGTGGAACTTTATCAAACACCTTTCAGAGGCCCATGTATACAACAATTATGAAATCAACCTCATCAATCCTCTTTGGTCCTTATCGAAATTTAGTCAAGTTGCTTCAACACAAATTCCTCAATCAATTCACACTTGTCCAAGTTACTATTAATCTTTTTTAGATTATTTCAAAATCTTTCCCACTATTGAGCTTAAATTGACTGACATTATTAAAACATTATTAAAACACTTGTAATTCTCCAGTCCTCTGGCACCATCCATGCATCAATGGAGGGTTGAAAGATTATGACCAATGCCTCTTCAATTTCCACCCTTACTTCCGTAGATATATTTCGATGCAACTCACCTGGTCCTGGTGGGTCATTAACTTTAAGTACAGCCAGCCTTTCTAATACCTCAGTGTTACTGCTTTTTAGGCCATCTAGTACTCAACCATCCCCTCTTTCATTATGACTTTTGTCACATTCACTTCCCTGGTAAAGTGCAATGCAAATTATTTATTCAGTCCTTAAACTCTGTTTTCATGTAAACATTTCCTTTTTGGCCTCTAATTGCCCCACCCATCCTCTTACTAACCTCTTACTATTTATCTTCTGATAAGAAGCTATTGAATCCATTTTATGATAGCTGTCAATCTTATCTCATGCTTTTTCTTTTTTCCCCTCATGTTCCTCTTTTCACTTCCTCTCTGAACATTATATATTCAGCCTTATTCTCACTTCCACTAACAATCTGATATCTGCCATATGTACTCTTTTCTGCTTCATTTTACTATCACTTTTGCCACAGGGTCCGCTGGCTTTGGTGGTTCTACTTGCATGAGAATGTACCTTGACTACACCTGTACAATCTCTTCTTTGTTAGATTAGTATTGCCTGCCAATCTTTGAGTCCAATTTACACTGGGCAGATCCGTTCTCAGCCCATTAAATATGGCCCTTTTCCAATTAAGTACTTTTAGTCCAGATTGGGTTCTTTGTCCTTTTCTGTAGTTAATGTAAACCTTATCATAAAACATTCAGTGTTCCCTAAAGGTTCCCCTACTGAAACTTGATCCACTTGACCCAGATCATTGCCCAGAACCAGACCCAGAAATGCTTCATTCTCCATTAGGCTGGAAGTGTACTGATCAATAAAATTCTTCTGAGTAAACTTAACAAACACTTCAGCTTCTTTTCCCCTTACACTACTACTGTCCGAGTCTATATTAATGTAATTGAAGCTCCCCTTTATCACCACACCTCTTGCACCTATTTGTACTTTCCTTGCACATTTGTTCTTCCATATCTTGCCATCAGGGGAAGATATGCCCTTGGGCAGATCTTGGGGCAGCACAGTGATTAGCACTGCTGTCTCACAGCAGTGGCAGGGACCTGGGTTTGATCTTGGTCCCAGTTGCTTCTCTAGTTGGTGGCTGATGGAATACACCCAGTCGGCTAATGGCATCTCTCTTGTTTCTTAGCTCCAATCAAATAAATCTCTCTCATTTGATTTAATTTGATTTATTATTGTCATGTGTATTGGGATACAGTGAAAAGTATTATTTCTTGCACTATACAGACAAAACATATGGTTCGTAGAGTACATAGGGGAGAAGGAAAGGAGAGGGTGCAGAATATAGTTTTAAAAGTTTAAAGTTTATTTATTAGTGTCAACAACTAAGCTTACATTAACACTGCAATGAAGTTACTGTGAAAATCCCCTAGTCATCACACTCCAGTGCCTGTTCAGGTACACTGAGGGAGAATTTAGCATGGCCAATGTAGTGAACCAGCACGTCTTTCAGACTGTGGGAGGAAACCAGAACACCCGGAGGAAACCCACGCAGACACGGGGAGAACGTGCAAACTCCACACAGACAGTGACCCAAGCTGGGAATCGAACACGGGTCCCTGGCACTGTGAGGCAGCAGTGCTAAGCATTGTGCCATTGTGCCGCCCTACAGTCATAGCTAGGATGTAGAGAAAGATCAGCCTAATATATGGTAGGTCCATTCAAAAGTCTGATGGCAGCAGTGAAGAAGCTGTTCTTGAGTTGGTTCGTACGTGATCTCAGACTTTTATATCTTTTTCCCAACGGAAGAAGGTGGAAATAAGGAGGTCATGCTGATCAGAAACTGAACTGGACCACTTGCAGCTGCAAACGTAGATCAGAGACTGGGAATACTGCAACAAGTAACCCACCTTCTGGTGACTCCTGTCCACCATCCACAAGGCACAAGCCAGGAATCTGATGGAATGCTCTCCCTTGCCTTGGTGAGTGCAGCTCCAACAACACTCAAGAAGCTCAACACCATCCAGGGCAAAGCAACCCTGCTTTATAAGCATCCCACCCACCACCATAAACATTCACTCTCTCCATCACCAAAACACAGTAGCAGCAGTGTGTGTCACCTACAAGATGCACTGCAGCAGCTTCAAGGTTTCTTCAACAGCACCTTCCAAACCCCTGACCTCTACCACCAAGAACAAGGACATCAGATGCTTGGGAACACCATCATCTGCAGGTTTCTCTTCAAGTCACTCACTATCCTGACTTGGAAGCATATCACTGTTCCTTCACAATTGCTAAGTCAGGAAACTTGAACTCTTTCCCAAACTGCAGTCTGGGTGCAGTGGTTCAAAAAGGCAGTTCACTATCACTGTCTGAAGAGCATTTCAGGATGGGCAACAAATGCTTGCCTTGCCTGCAACACCCAGATCCAATGGATGAATGAAAATTAAGGATACACACCAAAATAGTGGGTGGATTGGCTGGCCAGCCAAGCAGCCCTCTGACACTGTCAAGTAGCATTGAGAATTCTGCCTTCAACATGACAGGGAGAATTGTGCAGAGATTGCACTCTCCGCAATATCATAGAATCCTAGAATCCTACAGTGCAGAAAGAGGCCATTCGGCCCATCGAGTCTGCACCAACCACAAACCCACCCAGGCCCTATCCACATATCCCTACATATTTACCCACTAACCCCTCTAACCTATGCATCCCGGGACACTAAGGAGCAATTTAGCATGGCCAATCAACCTAGCCCACACATCTTTGGACTGTGGGAGGAAACCAGAGCACCCAGAGGAAACCCACGCAGACACAGGGAGAATGTGCAAACTCCACACAGACAGCGACCCGAGCCGGGAATCGAACCCAGGTCCCTGGAGCTGTGAAGCAGCAGTGCTAACCACTGTGCTACCGTGCTGCCCCTATGTGCCATTTTCCTGTCCTGCTGCTAAGTATAATAGCAGCACACTATACCTGTCGCAGCCTTTGTGTGGACATGTCACCAAATCCTCTGCCCTTCCTATGAGGATCTAGAACATTCCGTGCCAAATCCATGAACTCGCCAAAACTCCAAAAATATCTCAGGCATTCCAGAGGCTTTGCAGTGGCACAAGTTACATGCAGTTTGGATCCCACTTCAACAGTACAAGGGCTGGGACCCTCTTGCAGCTGAATGCATGTTCTGTGGTGAATGACAGGCAAATATGTTGAATGGACTTGCTGGTCACAAATGGCATATCAAAAAAGCGCTGAGTGACATCAAGTTAGCAGTAGTTCTGAGGCTTCTGGTATACATAGGTGATGCCTTTCCCAGCATGGAATGATACTTGAGCTGTTCTGGAAGTAGTTGGAAGAAGCAGCAAATCCCACTTGGAGGGCTTTTGTCTTGCCTAGCACCATCTTCAGTGGAGCTATGGATCTGAATGTTGTACCCATAACTTCAGAAACGGGTGCAAGGAAGTTGGAATCCACAATTTTAAAGCAAGGTAGTGCAATAAAGGGATAATTCTGAGTGAAATACATAATTAGTGCACAGCATTAAGAAAATGTTACGTTGGAATTTTCTTCCATGACAATATTAATTTTGTTATAATATTGCAGTCAGGTCCACTGAGCTGTGCAGTGGGGAACTGATGTTAGTTCTGAGCAGCTTAGTTGCAGTTGTTTCTGCAGCCACCTCCCAAAGGAACTTGAGTCACTGCCACGAAAAATAATTTATCCAAAAGAGACAATCACTTCCTTCAATATCTTGTGGCTCTTCAAAAGAAATGAGTCATGATGTTGCCACAATGAAAAGATAAAGACACCCCATAATTTTTTCTACAGCACTGATTTTAGTTGTCACTTCAACACAATTTCCCACCCACTAATGAATATTTCTGCCAACCAAGCTGTTACCCACAAAACGCAAATTATCTTAATAACTGCTGATCCCAAAAACAGAAGCGCGCCTGCCTGATAAATCACTACCTGATGTAAACCCAAACTGAGGGTCCAGAAGAAAATCAGCATTTTTGTTGCTCCACATGATGCCTATGAATCCTACAGGCAGAGGAGTTTGGTGATCAAATTTTGGCGGCAGTGATAGGGTCTTTCTGAGGTCAAGGAAGGCCATGCACAAGGGTTGGTGCTGTTCCCTGCATTTCTCTTGTAGTTGTCACATGGAAGATGATGTTTGCTGTGCCTCTTAAAGGGTGGAGTCCACACTCTGGGAAGAACTCCTCAGCCATCCCTAATTGCCATTGAAAAGGTGACAGCGAGCTGTCTTCCTGAACTGCTGGAGTCTATGTGGTGCAGGTATATCCATAGTGCTGTTAGAAAGGGAATGCCATGATTTTGGCACAGCTATATAGTTCCAAGTCAGGATCTTGTACAGCTGGGAGGGGGAACTTGCAGGTAATGGTGTTCCCTTGCGTCTGCTGCCCTTGTCCATCTAGGGGTTATAGATCATGATTTGGAAGGTACTGTCAAAAAGGCCTTGGTGAGAGCAGAGCATCTTGTAGATGGTACACACTGCTGCCACTGTGTGTCGATGGTGGAGGGAGTGGACTTTGAAGGTGGTGAATGGGGTGCCAATCAAATGGGCTGCTTTGTCCTGGATGTGTTGCTGGAGCTGCATGCATCCAGACAAGTGGAAAGTATTCTATCACACTCCTGACTTGCATCTTGTAGATGGTGGACAGGCTTTGGGGAGTCAGGAGGTGAGTTACTCACCGCAGGATTCCCAGCCTCTGACCTGCTCTTGTAGCCACAGTACTTATATGACTAATTCAGTTCAGTAACCCTCAATATGCTGATAGTGAGGGATTTAGCAATGGTAATGCTTTGAATGTCAAGAGGAGATGGTTAGATTCTCTCTTGTTGGAGATGGTCATTTCCTGGCACTTGTGCAACATGAATGCTACTTGCCACCTGTCAACCCAAGCCTGGATGTTGTCCAGGTCTTGTTGCATTTGGACAAGGACTGTTCAGTCTCTGTCGTTAATGGTGCTAAACATTGTGTGGTCATCAGTGAACATGCCCACTTCTAACCTTATGACGGAGGGAGGGTCATTGATGAAGCAGCTGAAGGTGGTTGGGGCTAGGACACCAGTTATTGGTATTGCAGATGAATGATTTCTTCATGGGCAGCCTGACCAAAAAGAGGATGTAGGTTTCCTCCTCCTCAACTACTTACCCTAGTGATAAGGGCTGTGTACACATGATTATAAAGTTGTGCAACATACAACATATCACCACAAATGTCATGTGCTCTGCTGAATACTATCGGCACCAATTCCCCCACTTCACCCCATTCATGCATCCCAGACATCCAGAGTGGTCCAGGCACCAGAAGTATTGTTTCATCACCCCAGTGGTCAGCTCTATTGTATATTTGCAGTTGCACAGCTTTTCTTATTTGCATTGTGATGATCCTGTGCTATTTTGATATGTTTTATGTTTAAAGTGTGGCTGATTTAAGAGGTAGCGTCTTGTTGCAGGAGTCGAAACATGCAGCTCAAATGCTGAGAATGCAAGCTAACAACTGATTTGTTACTTTGTAGAGTTAATAGACCTTTTGTTTATTTAGTTTCTCCTGGGATTTTAGACTAGGTAGACAGAGTCATGTGAGTTTTGATTAGGTTGGTTGACAGGGACAGAGACATGTGGTTAATGGGAGGAGCTAAGCTTGTAGGAAAAAACTGTTTCATTTTCATTTTTTTTAAAAGGAGCGGTTGCTGCCTGGGGCTAGTTGAAGAAAGAAGTGTCTCTGTCTCTCTTTCTCCAAAGGCTTTCTGAAAGGTCCAAAACTGTTAAGCTAAGCCATAAGCAAGTATGTGTTTTGCTAACTACTTTTAAAGAGGGGTTTAAGTGTATAAGAGAAATAATGCTTGATTGGAACTGACAGTGATTGGTTAGCAGCTAAGGTTTGTATCTTGTCATGTTTGAGTATTGTTCAATTGTTAAAGGTTAAGCTTATTCATTTGTTCTAGCTAACCTATGCTGTTAAATAAAGTTTGTTTTGATAAAAGCTCCCTAGTTTGTCAGTAGAATTGTGCCTGTAGTGAAAAATCCTATCCTCACATAAATGCCAAAATAGAAAATTGTTGGGGTTTCGTCTGGCTTCATAATATACATTGGGGTTTCTGATCTGGTACCTTAACAGCATGCAGTCCATGTGTGCATGGGTTCTGCGTCAGAGTAATAGGCTGTTTCATCAAATAGTTGGCCAGTAGTCATCCTCTGGTTTGTTGTGGAAACTCAAATACAGAGGCTAAGATAGAAAACATTGACCTATATGAGTGTCTAGATATGGTCAAACACCAGTTGATGTTGAGGAAGCAGAACCCCTATGAGCTGCAAGATCTCAGGTTTGACATGCTGTGTGTGCAAGATATAATGTGTTTGCAGTCAATGCCATTCTGTAGAATGGGGAGTCTGCAATGCTTACAAAGCCAAGGGCATGTTTCACTTGCTGTTCTCTGGCAAGAGAGAATGAAATGTGGTCAGCTTCCTTGGGATAGAGTCTTGGTGACCTCCATTCTGCAACAGTGGATGACAGTCTGGAAGATATGACAAATATTGCCTGTTCTAGACTGGAAATAGTCAGATGCATAAAAACACATGGCCATGCTCAATTTCACTGACATCTGGCCCTGCCCTGAGGTTTCACTTGTGAATGCAACAGATCACACATTTCAACAACAACAATCCAAACTGCAGATATATGACACACTGGGCTGAATAATATGGGAGTAGGGAGGCGGTTGGAGAGCAGATGACTCACTCAACCCCTTTCTGAAGGAAAGCCAATATGGATCTCGTCTGCTCAGATATAACGTGCCATGAGCAGCCTGTATGAGGACCGAGTGGGACTTCCATTCCTCACTGGGAGGAAGCCCCGTCCTCTGTAGCTGATGGCCAATCCAATTGGCTGGCAACTCCATCAGTCCCTGTAGTGCCAGGAGCATGCTAGTGGCTGCTGCAAGAGGTGGAGGAAGAGGGCCCATGGGATCCTGGAACCAAGTAAGTTCAAGTTCTTGGGCAAACAGGCTCTGGACAGGTGAAGGAGTAGAGAGAGGGGTGGGGGGTTTGTTTATAAGGCTGTGGGCAGGTTGAAAGGGCGGGCTCCATATTAGGGGGGGGGGGTGGAGCACTCCTGGAGCCACAAAGGGGCAGCCCCCCACCTTCCTTCCTGCCTTTTGAAGAAATTATTTTAAATATTGGGTTACCTGCTCCTGCCCAACTGCCCATACCAAATTTTAATGGCAGTGTATTGTCAGATTCAATCAGCTTGGTAACAAGCCTAATTGACCCTGGTTTACCTATTTAAATATGGAGGGTAGGCGCGCTGGTTTCAGTAATCTGTGTTATGAGGGTGAGCTCAGGAGTGGGTGGGAAGTTGATGGCAAGGGCACCCAGTCTATTTTACATGACAACCCAGTGAAAGGATAGAAAATGCAGCCCGCAATGTTCAGTGAAGTTTAGACAGGAGAATTACTTCCGGAAGGCTCTTGGTAGGGGAGGTAGTGGCATAGTGATATTGTTGCTGGACCAGAGACCCCAAGGTAATGCTCTGGGGTCGGAGGTTTGAATCCCACCACGCAGATGATGGCATTTGAATTCAATTAAAATAGGTTCAATGGATCAAATGGCCTCCTTCTGCACTGTAGGGATTCAATGCGTTCTATGGATTCTAAAATCTGGAATTAAAGTCTAATGATGACCACAAAACCATTGTCAATTGTCATAAAACCCATTTGGTTCACTGATGTCCTTTAGGGAAGGAAATCTGCCATCTTTATCTGATCTGGCCTACATGTGATTCTAGATGCATAGCAATGTGGTTGACTCTTAATTGCCCTCAAGGATGGGGAATAAGTGCTGGCCCAGCCCATGACACCCACATCCCATGAACAAATAGATTAAAAAATGCCAAGTTCATTTTTCCCCTCCTCCTACCTCTTCCAGCAGTTTATCCTGTTTCGTGTAGTCTCTGCTCATTCTTCCTGGGCTACAACATGACAGGGAGAATATCTACTACTCCACCCATGTCTGAGAGCAAGTGGTTTGTGCAGAATCTTTGAGTTCAGAATGAAGTCGGTCAGCAAATGCTGCACCATTCCTGGAGATGAAAAAACTTGAAAAATCAGCAAATACGTTGCAGGAAGAGCTAGTGGAAATCAATCATCAATTAAACATGTAAGCAGTTGATGATCCCGTTAAAATATAGCTGGAATAGGAAAGCAGAATAGAAGAAAAGTTTGGACTAGTATTCTTATTTCCCCATTTTACTGTTTTGTTACTTTAAAGTATACAAGACCAGTTCAGACCAGTATTCTTATTTCCCCAAAAGAGAAACTGCTGGAAAATCTCAGCAGGTTTGGCAGCATCTGTAAGAAGAGAAAAGAGCTGACGTTTCGAGTCCAGATGACTCTTTATCAAAGCTTTGACAAAAGGTCACCTGGACTCGAAACGTCAGCTCTTTTCTCTGCTTACAGATGCTGCCAGACTTGCTGAGATTTTCTAGCATTTTCTCTTTTGGTTCAGCTTCCAGCATCAGCAGTAATTTGCTTTTATTCTTATTTCCCCGTTTTGCTGTTTCTTCCTGCTAATGGAGAGTCTATTTAATTTGATTTATTATTGTCACATGCATTGGTATACAGTGAAAAGTATTGTTTTATAACTTCCAATCTCCATGGCCCTGTATCGAGGGGATGTGCTGGGGAAACCCCCATGGAGGTTCATAGGTAAGGTTTCCACAGCAATTGCCTAGAAATGCTACCTTCCCCTGGAAAATTGCTCTGCACTGGGAACCATCCAAAAATGCGACTTAAATTACAAATTATGGAAGGTTCTGGCTGTGTTCCATAAATAGTTACCCAGAAAATGTTACAAGAATTAAAGCCTCTTCTAGCTTCTGGGTAACTATTGCACAGACTCAGATTGACCATCCCTCCTCATCCTACCCACGGGACTCCCCCCAAACCTCCAGGGGACTCCCCACAACCGGCAGCTACTCCCCCTTCTCATGGTACTCGCCCACAACCAAGGGAGTACGCCCCCTGACAGGAACTCCCCAACCCACAGGATTACCCCCACCACCACAGGGACTCTCATCCCTCTGCCCCAAGGCCAACTGGACCTGACCCTCTTCCACCATTCTCGCATGGCCAACCTTATGGTAAAATACTAGAAGCAGTGTGGCAATCTGACCCGTCCATTCCAAGGAGGTTCAAGCCCATTATTTAAATGAAGAGGTGCTGAATGCTGCAGTACAAAGGGATCTGGATGTCCTTGTGCATGAATCACAAAAGGTCAGCATGCAGATGCAGCAATTAGGAAGACAAATAGAATGGTGGCCATTATTGCAAGGAGGATGAGTATAAAAGCAGGGGAGTCTTGCCACAACTGTACAAGAAATTGGTGAGACAACAGCTGGGGTAGTGCACAGTTTCACTCAAGAAGGTACATCCTTGCATTGGAAACAGTTCATATAAGGCTGACGAGGCTGATTCCTGGAATGAAGGCACTGTCTGATGAAGAAAGAGTGAGAAGGTTGAGTTCATTGGAGTTTACAAGAACGAGAGGTGTGACGGGATTTTCCAGCCTCGCTTGCCCCTAAACCAGAAAATCCCACCTGAAGTCAACGGATCTTTGCATGGTCGTGTCCCGCCCGCTACAATTCCCGTGGCAGGCTGGATGGGAAAATTCCACCTGTGATCTTATTGAAACATATAAGATTCTGAGGGGTTTTGACAGGAATAAATCCTGAGAGGATGTTTACTTTCTTGGAGGAATCCAGAACTGGGGGGTGCGCAGTTTAAAAATAAGAAGTCTCTGCTTGTTCACACACATCACTGCCGCAAGTGAGGTTGGAGAATTTGGCGCTCGGCCAAACCTCTGATCACTGCATGGAACAGAGAATCCCGCTGGCGTGAATGGCTGGAAAATTCCGCTCAAGGTGTCTTCCATTTAAGACAGAGATGAGAAGAAATTTCTTCTCCCAGAGTGTCATTAATCTTTGGTATTCTCTTCCACAGAGACAGGGAGTTGGGTCATTATTCAAGCCTGAGTTAGATTTTTGATTGGCAAGGGAGTTAAGCATTATGGGGAACAGGCAGGGGAGTGTAGTTAAAACCACAACCAGATCAGCCATGATCCTCTTGAATGGTGGAACAGGCTGAATGAGCCAAGTCCCTACTGCTCCTATTTCTTTTGACCTCATGGAGGCCTGTTCCTGCTGCAAAATGCACGTTTAACCATATTGCCGAAATTCTACCACCCGTCCGCCACGGAATCTGAGCGGGCAAACGGCAGACAACGGAAATGTCCATTGACCTCGGGTGGGAATTTCCGGTCTTGCTCGAGCGAGGCTGTAAATTCCCAGCCTATGTGTTTGACAGTGGGCCCAATTCTCCCATCCCACCGCGCACGTTTTTTGGCACATCAGGCTGGGAGGTGCGCGTGTCGGCCATTTCACGGGATTCACGCATGCATTCCCGACGCATGCGCGTCTCCCACAGTCAGAGAACAGACGCAGTCGGGACCACACTGGAAAGCGGCGGGAATATAAGGTAAGTGATTTAAATCTATTTTTCATGTAATTTAAATCTCATTATCGGGCCCGGGACTGAATTCTCCCCCGCCAGGTGTATTTCACTCCAGCAGGGTTTAAAGTAGCTCCCCACATTCGGGAAACTAGGGGAGACCCCACTGCAGTGAAGGGGGGGCAAGCAGGGTCCCCCAAGGGGTCAGGTGGTGGGGGTGGTGCCCCTGGGCATGGGCATCCTGGCATTCCAGGAAGTCACATTTAATAACAGTGTAAGTAAATCTTGAACATTGAATCACACGGTCCATTATCTATAATTAAGCACAAGCTACACAAAGTATTAACTGTTTTAAGGCAAATTTGGGAATTGTTACAAACAGTTTCAATCTCACTTCCTTTCAAAAATGTAATCTAGGTATTTTATAGGTTCAAGGGGCAAAGTGCCCATGCCCAGGGGGCACTTTAGCACTGCCCACCGGGCAGTCAGTGCCTAGGGGCGGGCCAAGGGGGTGGGGCCTAGGGGGGCAATCGGTGGAGGTGGGGTGGCTCGCTGCCACTCTGCAGATAGGATTGGTCGGGGCAGGCCAGGGAGGGTCTGCCTCCTGGGGGGTGCAGGTCTGCCTCCCATGGGGGTGTCTGCCTCCTGTGGGAGGGCCTGCCTCCCGGGAGAGGGGGAGGAGGTAAGCAGAGGTTGGGGGGGTCTGCCGAGGGATTGGAGAGGTGGAATCATCACTGCTGAGGGGGAGGGTCTTGAGATTGTGGTGCTCCGGGATTGGCCCTGGAATGCTTGTGCTGGCCGTGATTCGGCTGTGGGGGTGTCGTGAGGGGGTCCTGGGCTAGCCAGCAAACTGCAGTCTGATAGTTTGGGGCCACTGTGCATGCGCAGAGGCCTGGAACTGTCAGACTTTGATGTGAATAGCCCCCGAGCTTTTAATGATATTCATAATTGTGTCCTCTGCAGTGCACAGAGTGGGAGATTCGAGTCTGAACTCCCACTGAAGAAACAATCGTGAATTCCACCATATTTCCAGCCAATTCAGCACTTCGAATTTTTGGGGGCGAATCGGGCTCAGCATTAACTGGAATTCTTCCAAAATGGCAGTGATGGCATCAAATCAGTGTTACACTTTAATTGGTGATTCTGTCTGCCAACTACCTCTGGTGGAGTTCTCTGTACATGCATTAACATTCTCGTCAAAATAGTGTTGACATTTCTTGAACAAAAATATGCACAAAAACCAAGGATTACTCTCTGGAGCTAAAACAACATCTATAGCACAAAAAATATGGGTGCTAAGGAGCTGGATTTTGCAGCCATTGCAATTTGCAGGAATAATTTTACAGTTATGTGTCTAAATTCCAACAACAGAGTACAGAATTTTGTTTGTTCAATAAACTGTCTAAACGGGTACTTTTTAAAAAAAAAGATTATCTTCTTGCCCAAGCAGATGAAAATGTAAATGGAAAAAAAATACAAAAGTATTTTGCAGAAAGTCTCAGACAATGGATTATTTTGTCATGAATACTGCCTTTCTTTTTAATGTATGCCACTTGACTTGAGACAGGACAGATCTAAACAAGCAGGTAGTTGTATAATCAACAGATCTATGGGAGTTCACTACATTTTACCCTTATGACTATAAGAGCTTTTTATTTAAAAAAAAGTATTTGGTTACTTGAAGCAATTATCTGCTATTTGATACCAAAGAATTAAGTTGATGTCCGGGGTCCAGATTGTGAATCTTCAATATCTCAATGTTTAATTACTGCTATAACTACAATGGCTATACAGATATATAGGTATTCCAGGGAGTCACATTTAATAACAGTGTAAGTAAATCTTGAACATTGAATCACACGGTCCATTATCTATAATTAAGCACAAGCTACACAAAGTATTAACTGTTTTAAGGCAAATTTGGGAATTGTTACAAACAGTTTCAATCTCACTTCCTTTCAAAAATGTAATCTAGGTATTTTACTTATTTTCTGCCTTTTTTGCACAGTACCTTAGCTTCAAAAATCTTTCCTCAAGCAAGTTGAGGATAATAAGAATGGAAAATAAAGAAATGGAGGATGAATTGAACAGATATTTTTCATCTGTCTTCTCTGTAGGGGATAAAAATAACATATCAAAAAGTATTGTGAATCAGGAAGTGAAAGGGAGGGAGGAACTTAAAATAATTACAGTCACCAACGAAAGGGTAAAAAGAAAATTATATGAGCTAAAAGTTCCTAATGGACTTCATCTGAGGCCTTAAAAGAAGTGGTTGTTAGGATTGTAGATAGTGATTTTTCCAATCCGCTGCGCCGGTCGATTGTTGGCAGGGACCATACGTGATCCTCGCCAGTGAGGACCTCGACCAGTGAGGGGTAAGTATAAGTGAGCCCAGATGACAGTGTCCAGGACTCACTAATGACATCTAAATAATGTCATGAATATTGAAACAGGCTTCACGCCAATTTTGCTGGCAAATCAGTGCCAGTAAGATCGTGACAGGAGGAAATATTCCTGCTCCTCCTGGCCTACAAGGTTTACTCCCCAAAGGTGACCACACCTTGTTGCAGTTGGTGGCTTTGCTGAGAAGCACAGGAAACCCAGACAACCAAGGTTAAATCTAAAGTCAGTTTAAAGCCGAGGCTTCCATCCTCAAAAAACATTCAATCCCCCTTCTGGAACACTTGTCCTGTCTGAATAAAACCCGGAAGTCAGCAAATTGCATCCCGATTCCCAACACAATTTCATTTTGTCCATTAAAATCCTGCCACATCCCTATGCCAGCATTCACTCATGCTAAAATCCACAACCTTGGGTTGCTGTCTGTGTGGAGTTTGTACATTCTCCCCGTGTCTGCGTGGGTTTCCTCCGGATGCTCTGGTTTCCTCCCACACTCCAAAGGTGTGCAAGTTAGGTGGATTGGCCATCTAAATTGGTCCTTCGTGTCCCAAGATGTATAGGTTAGGGGGATTAGCGGGTAAATATTTGGGGTTACAGGGATAGGCCCTAGGTGGGATGCTCTGTTGGAGAGTTGGTGCAGACTTGATGGACCAAATGGCCTCCTTCTGCATTGTAGGGATTCTATGTTCTATGTTCTAACAACTTCACCTTCAGTAATTTAATGCAAAGCATGCTAATTTACCTACAATGTTGTGGAGGATCAATTTAACGTGGCTTAATCAAGTCTCAACATATCCTTAATTGGCACAGACATCCCCCCGTGTATATATCGTTCAACAATGAACCAAACTCAGGAGCAAAGCAAACCATTCTGCCAAAGATTAAAGCAACTAACTTTTCACTCATTTACCTCTGTGATATATGGTGACTTGGTTTTGAGTTAATCCTATTCCCTTTGTGAATATATATGCAATGTTAAATGATTGCAGTGGATAATATAAAGATTTGATTAAACACAGGGCATAGGTTGACACTAATACTTTGCAAAGGGCATTTATCTCTTAATGCTCTTTGCCTATATTTGTTATTATTTATAAACCAATATTTAAATTTTACATATTGGTTGTGACGTGTGAGCACTTGGTTAATCCAACTCTCCATTGGAAAACTGTGCTGTCGTGGTAATGCTACTGTTGATAATTCACAGACACAGGCTAAATTTTTAGGGCACTATCACTGATAGTAAGGGAAATCTTTATGTGTGGTGTAATTGGATTACTAAAAGACTTTGATAAAGTGCCACATAAAAGGTTACTGCACAAGATAAGAGCTCACAGTGTTGGAGTGATATATTAGCATGGATAGAGGACTGGTTAGCCCTCTTTTTAGCAAGCAGAGAGTCAGGATAAATGTGTCATTTTCAGTTTGGCAAATCGTAACTAGTGGAGTGCCACAGGGATCAACACTGGGTCTCAACTATTTAGGATCTATATTAATGACTTGGATCTAGAGACTGAAAATACAGTTGCTGGAGTCAGAGGTTTACAGCATGGAAACAGGCCCTTCGGCCCAAACTGTCCATGCTGCCCTTTTTTTTAACCATTAAGCTAGTCCCAATTGCCCACGTTTTGACCATATCCCTCTATACCCATCTTACCCATGTAAGAGTTTAAATGCTTTTTAAAAGACAAAATTGTACCCGCCTCTACTGGCAGCTTGTTCCAAACACTCACCACCCCCTGTGTGAAAACATTGCCCCTCTGGACCTTTTTGTATCTGTCACCTTAAACCTATGCCCTCTAGTTTTAGACTCCCCTACGTTTGGGAAAAGATGTTGCACCCCTTCTTAAACAAATGCACAACATTTGCTCCCCTCCAATCTTCAAGCACCTCACCTGTGACTGTCGATGATTCAAATATCTTGGCTAGGGGACCCACAATTTCCTCCCTAGCCTCCCACAATGTCCTGGGATACTCTTCATCAGATCCCGGGGATTTATCTACCTTGATGTGCTTTAAGACTTCCAGCACCTCCTTCTCTGTAATATGTACATTCCTCAAGACATCACTATTTATTTCCCCAAGTTCCCTAACATCCATGCCTTTCTCAACAGTAAATTCTGATGAGAAATATTCATTTAGGATCTCACCCATCTCTTGTGGATCTGCATACAGTTGACCTTGTTGGTCCTTAAGAGGCCCTCCTCTCTCCCTAGTTACTCTTTTGCCCTTTATGTGCCCTACTCTCTCAGAACACACTCATCTATCAGTTACAGATCGATGCCATACTCTCTGTCTGTACTGATTCATTAGTTACAGATATGCCCCATACTCTCTCAGTCCACACTGATCGATCCATTACAGATAGGTCCCAACCTCATTCAGTCCACACTGATCCATCAGTTATAGATTGGTCCTAAACTCTCTCTCAATCCACACTGTTCCATATTCACTCAGTCCACACTGATCTTTAGATGAATGAAAGGTTCATATTAATGAGCAGGACCTATGAGTAACGTGGGCCGCTATTCTCCCAAAAGTGCTGAATTGGCAGGAAGACTGTTCTAAATCCCAACTGTTCTGTCAGTTCAGCTTCTCACCTGAATCTCCGCACTCTGTGCACTGCAGATCCCAGTCATGAATATCATTAAAAACCTGGGGGGGGGGGCCTATTTGCACCGGAGTTTGACAATTCTGTCAGACTCCCTGTTTGCTGGCCAGCCCATTTGCTGGCCAGCCCGGGACCACTCCAGCACCCCCCACGGCCCAATCACGGCCCCCACTGCAATTCCTAGGCCTAGGCGTGTGCAGCTGGAGGACATGGGAAGAGTTCTAAATGAATACTTTGTGTTGGTGTTCACCAACACAAAGGACATGATTGAGATGTATAAAATTATGACGGCATAGATAGAGTAGACAGGTAGAAACATTTCCCCTTGGTGGAGGGATCAATGACTTGGGGCATAGATTTAAGGGAAGGAGCAGGTGGTTTAGAGGGGATGTGAGGAAAAACTTAACCCCTTTGGGGTGGGAGTCTGGAACTGCCTGAAGGAATTGTGGAGGCAGAGACCCTCATAACATTTAAGAAGTATTTAGATGTGCACTTGTGATGCCAAGGCATACAAGGCTATGGGCCAAATGCTGGAAAATGGGATCAGAATAGTTAGGTGGTTTGTCTTTAACTGGAGCAGTTGCGATGGGCCTAAGGGTTGTACACCTCTCTGACTCAATGGCTGAGGGAGTCAGAAGGCATAGGGGGTACACAGGAAAGTGGAGTTGAGGCCACAATTAGATCAGCATGATCTTATCCAAAGATGGAGCAGGCTCAAGGGGTCTAATGTACTATTCCTGTTCCTAATTTGTATGGTCCATAACTTCCTGGTTCCCCAGTGTCGCATTATGGGGTGGTATGATGTGCTGGGGAATCCCTTTAGTATGTTTTCACATCAGGGTTTACCTGGCAATTGCTCAGAAGTGCTAACTTCCTCTGGACAATTGAGCTGGGTTGGGAATCATGTGACAGAAGTGATTTAAATCACTAACTTCAGCCAGTTCAGCAAGCTTTATACTGATAGCTACTCTGAGTTAGAAGAAAAAACACTTCTAACTCCAAAGTAACTATTTAAATACCCAGATTCCGCATTGCATGGGACAATCCACTCACACACGACCCCCCCAGGGGACCCACCACAGTACCCCCACACCCGATAAACCCCCAACCCAACCTCCTCGGTCCAGCCTGACTTCCCTTCCGTCTCCGTCTTCTCCAGCTCTGATCCCAGTCCGACCTGACTGCCCCCCACCGGTCCGACCTGACCCACTCCTCAGCTCTGGCCCCCCTTTGCTCCAAACATTCCCTCTGCTCCAAACCCACCTCCCCGGCTCCGAACCCCTCCCCATGCCCCGTAAGGGTCACCCCATCCATCTCTGCTCCAGGACCCCCTCCTCCGGTCTGGTTCGCTTCACCCCGCGTTCTCCCGGTAAACCACTTACCTGTGAAACTTATCCTGTCCCTATAAACATTCCCTCCATGACAGCCGCTTACCTCTCTGCGCCCCAGTTACACCGCGCTGATGCTGCCCCTGTCTTGCCCAGTCTCAGTGAGGAAGGTTATGTGAAACAGGAGCTTCGGAATCCCAGTGTGGGTAAATCCGTCGTGAGTGGTAATCTGATGGAGATTGCCGCTCTGCGGAAGTTACACGCCTGCATATTGATCTGGTTTATTAATGGAAGAAACCTGCTGGTCTTAGCTGGACTGGCCCTCAGCAATGTGGTTGACTCTGAAATGGGAAGCCAAGGAGAATTTAGGATGGGTGACAAATTGCCAGTGACACCCACATCCCATGAAAGAATAAAGTTAAAACTATCAAATCACAGAAGCCCGAAGAGTCCGCTCATTAAACTAAAATAAGGCCAGAAGTGTACACTCCTGACTGCTTAAACTTTAGTATCTCTGTGCCAATAATGGGCAGAATTTTACAGCCTCCTGGTCATGGGTTTGCAGGCTGGGGTGGGGGGCTCATTAGGCAGTGATTTCATGGGGCAGGGAAAGGGGAGGTGGTGAAGTCCAGGATGGCCCATCTGCCCTCCTCTGATTTGATGTCCATTTCCCATCCAGTCACAATTTGAAGCCAGAGGGGGGGGGATATGAAGGATGGGGGGAAGCGGGGAAGGTTAGCCTGCTCTGGAACGTGGTAGATTCCCATTTGGAGACCCACCACTGCTTCCCGCCCCCTGGTGTCCTATCTGTCCCCTGGATTTGCATCCCATCCCCTGTCACAGTCATCCTACCTTCCCCTCTGCCACACCTGGGGCCTCCCTCCTGACTCGTCAGAGAGGCCCCCTGGACTTACCTGCATTCTGGGCCCCCCTACAATTTGCAAGACCTGGTTCTTGGAAATGAGATTGACCAAGCGAATCAAGTGTCAGTAAGAGAACATTTAGAGGACAGTGGCCATTGTTTCATAAGGTTTAGGTTGACTGGAAAAGGACATTGAATAATCCAGAGCAAGACTAATTAACTGTGAGAAAGCCAACTTCAATAGGGTGAAAATGGATCTGACTCAGACAAATTGCATTCAAATGTTGGCAGGCAAAACTGTAACTGAATAGGTTGACTTTAATGAAGAGGTAGCTCCATACAGCCAATGTATATTCCCACAAAGGGGAAAGATAGGGCAAAAAAATGCAGAGCTCTCGGGATGAAAAAGGGATAGCAATTAAGATGAAGAAGAAAAAGTGTGCTTATGACAGATGTCAGGTGGATAACACAATTATGAACCAAGCTGAATACAAGATTCAGAGGGAGTGAAAAAGCAAATAAGGAAAGCAAAGAGAAAGCATGAAAAGAGACTGGCAGCTAAGGGCAGCATGGTGGTACAGTGTTGAGCATTGCTGCCTCATAGCGCCAGGGACCCGGGTTCGATTCCCGGCTTGGGTCACTGTCTGTGTGGAGTCGGCTCATTCTCCCCTTGTCTGCGTGGGTTTCCTTCGGGTGCTCCGGGTTTCCTCCCACAGTCCAAAAGACGTGCTGGTTAGGTGCGTTGGCAGTGTTAAATTCTCCCTCGGTGTACCCGAACAGGCGCTGGAGTGTGGCGAGTAGGATTTTCACAGTAACATCAAGTTAATGTGAGCCTACTTGTAAAACTAATAAATAAATATAAATAAAATGAATCTCCCACACTCTGTGCACTGCAGAGCGCTCTCGCATGAATCACACTGAAAATCAGGGGACGGGGCCTATTCCCGCTGGAGAGGCCGGCAGCAATGCGCTGAACAGGACACTGCGCATGCGCCGATCTGTCACAGCAGAGATCGGTGCATGCGCAGTGGCCCCACACTGCCGGACTCTCGATTACTAGCCAGCTCTGCGACCCCTGCAATGCTGCCTCTCGGAGCCCCACACAGCCTGATCGCTGGCCCCCCAAACATGCCCGGCCCAGCCTCCACACCAGCCACCCCCCTCCCCGCCCCCCCCAACCCCGCTGCAGCCCTGATCTCCCAATCACCCAATGCCAGCCCCGACACCACCCCGGAGCCACGCCCCCACCCCCAGCAGGTTGATCCCCCCTTGCCCGATGGCCAGCCCTGATCGCTGGCCTCCCTCCCTCTGCCACTTAGCCCAAATACAGAATGGCTGCGGGACCCCCTACCGATCGCCCCCCATCAGGCCCTGCCCCCCCATCAGGCCATGCCCAATTAGGCCCGACCCCAAGCTCTGTGGGCAGTGCCAAGCTGCCCCCTGGGCATTGGCACTTTGCCCCTTATGCAGTGCAGGGACCCAGGCTGGCACTGCCAAGGCATCAAAGGCCAGGTGGCATTCCCCCCCAGCGCCCAACACAAGCAGGGAGCTACTGTAAACCTCACTGGAGTGAAACACTCCTGGCCGGGAGGGGGTGAAGAGGCTAGCGGGCCTGGAGATTTCAGTGTTTCGGGCCCGCTAATTGGATTTAAATTGGATGCTAATTGTCATCTGCATGATTTATTCAGCTCCATGCTGATTTCTGGCGCAGAGTTGACGACGCCAGAAATCCGTCATTGGGCGACTCGCGAAGGCCGTGGCACCCAGCAGGGACCCCACGAAACGGCCTCCGCTCGAGTCTCCCAGCCCGCTGCGCTACAAAAGCAGCGCTTTTGGGAAAATCGCCCCTATATCTTTGTTCAAAAAATGGAGTAAAGACAAGTCCAGTAACTACCCATCAGTCAGGTTGGCCTCGGTGATGGAGAAGCTTCTAAAAACAAAAACGGGACAAAATTAATAGTCACTTGAGAAAATGCAGCTTAATTAATGAAAACTCGCATGGATTTGTTCAGGGCAAATCTTGTTTAACTAACTAGCTGGTAACACAGAGATTTGATGAGGGAAATACTGATGCTGTGTACATGGACTTGCAAAAAGTATTTGATAAATTGTCACCAGACTTGTGAGCAAAGTTAGAGCTCATAGAATAAAACGGTCAGTAGCAACATGGATAGGAAATTCACTAAGTGACAGGAAACAGATAGAAGAACAGATAAATGTTTTTCAAACTGGAGGAACGTTATAGCAGGGTCCCCAGGGATCAGTATTAGGACCCCTGCTCTTCCTGATATATATCTTAATCATAGAAGACCCATGATGCAGAAGGGTGCCATTTGGCCATCTTACCCAGGCTTACTCCTTAACCTCTATCTTGGGCAAAATGAACAAGGCCAATTTACCTAACCTGCACCTCTTTGGCATGTTGGAGGAAACCGGAGCACCCGGAGGAAACCCATGCACACACAGGGAGAAGGTGCAAACTCCACACAGACAGTGACTTAAGGCCGGAATTGATCCTGGTGCTGTGATTTTGCTTCATCCCTGCTTTGTTAAACAGGAATAAGATGAATTGGAAGTGAGATTGAGATTTTTTTTACAATTATGCATCTTATCTGACCCCAACTGACTCAATTCACCTGTTATGTGTGTTGGGGCATAGCCCCTTTAAAGGAAACATTTGCAGTGTGGAGTGAGTAGACATAATAAAGAGTTATGTTCCCTGACGCCTGACTGTGGAATAGTTATTGCGGAGAAGCCTCAGTACTACAGGATTTAACATCACCCATGTCCCTAAATTAGAAAGGTTTCTATTTTTCTGAATAAAGTGAGAGGGTAGATGTTTAAATTGAAGCCAATATGTTTGCTACTTTGCTCAAGGATGTGCATTTACATTTTGTCTCTCAGGATTTAAAATTTTAGTGATATTATAAAGAAAAGTGAGGACATCATGATGGTTTTCTCTGGGTGCTCCGGTTTCCTCCCACAGTCCAAAGACGTGCGGGTTAGGTTGATTGGCCATGCAAAATTGACTCTAGTATCAGAGCGATTAGCAGGGTAAATGTGTGGGTTTACGGGAATAGGGCCTGGGTGGGATTGTGGTTGGTGCAGACTCGATGGGCCAAATGGCCTCCTTCTGTACTGTAGGGATTCTATGGTGAGCAGTGGCTACAGCGGCTTGACAACAGGCACTAACACTGAAAACAACCCACCACGACGCCTGATGACAACTTCATATGTGGAAGTTGCTGTGGAATCTGTTGCTCAAGGATTCAGCCATCAAGTGCACCATATGAAGCTACCTATTGCCAAAAGATTTGATTTGATTTATTATTATCACATGTACTGGGATATTGTGAAAAGTGTTGTTTCTTGTGCGCTATACAAAGGGGAGAAGGAAAAGGATTGGATGCAGAATATAGGGTTGCAGCTACAGGTAGGGTGAAGAGAACGATCAGTTTAATATATGATGGGACCATTCAAAAGTCTGATGGCAGTTGAAGAAGAAGAGTTGTTCTTGAGTCAGTTGGTCCATGTTTTCAGACTTTTGTAACTTTTTTCCGATGGAAGAAGGCGGAAGAGAATATGTCCGGGATGTGTGGGGTCCTTGATTATGCTGGCTGCTTTCCCGAGGCAGCGGGAAGTTGCTGCATGTCTATCATCTTTGGCAAATACAAGGATAATGACGACAAGAAGACATTCACAGCATAGATCAGTTAAAATGTTTGTGTCAACTGATCAAATAGACACTACTACATGTGGCTGCTGTAAAGGGATTGGGTCAAACTCTGTAAGGATAAAGGCAAACTCTCCTGCACATTGCATGTGGTGTGATGTGGGATCATGTTTTTAGTTTGTTTAGCACAGGCCATTAACTACACAAGTGAAGAGAGTGGTTTTGGAATACAGCAATAGGAGGAAGCAAAGTATGATGGAGATGTCATTCCCAGCAACCATTCTGGCATAAGAGAAGAGAAACATCCAGGATTCCTGATAAAGTGTTGGAATCTGACAATCCACTGGAAAAAACAAAACTGCTTCTATCCAAACATTCCTGCATTCTCAAGTCAAAATGATGGCTGGAATCTTCTGCCCTCTTCCTTGGCACATTTGGTAGCAGCGAGGCATTTAACCAGGCAGGAGGCTGGCATTTGGGGACCCCAAACTTCCCCACCTCCACTCTGATTAAGACCTAGTGGGAAAGCTCATGGATGGCCTTCTTGCCTCCTGCCAAATATAACCAAATAATGCCCACTTTAAGGGCCTCATCCCAATTAATCTGGCATTAATTCAGAAGCAGGTGGGTGACTTACCATATGAGGAGCATGGCAAGCAAAGTCATTCTGGTTTGGGGCAGGTGAACCCTCATTCAACTGCACTCAGTGCCTTTTTGAGGGACTCAGTGTGTCTGGGAAGGTCCGTTGCTATTTGATCCACTCAGGTATTTGACAGATAAGCGGTGGGCCTTCCTCAGGGTCATAGAGTCCCAAAAGTGCAGAAGGAGGGCATTTGGCCCATCGAGCCTGAACCGACAACAATCCCACCCAGATCCTATCCCTATAACCTCATGTATTTACCCTGGTAATCTCCCGACATTAAGGGGCAATTTAGCATGGCCAATCAACCTAACCCGCACATCTTTGGACTGTTGGAGGAAACCGGAGCACCCGGAGGAAACCCACGCAGACACGGGGAGAATGTGCAAACTCCAAACAGACAGTGACCTGAGGTTGGAATCGAACTTGGGTCCCTGGCACTGTGAGGCAGCAGTGCTAACCACTGTGCCACCATGTTGTCCACAGAGAGCCGATTGCAGGAGACCTGGAATTCAGAAAGGTACCACACTGTGCTTGCTGCCAACACGGCTCCACATAGGGCACTCTCCAGCTCTTCAGCCAAGACCCCACCATCACCACCTTAAGATTCTGATCAAAGTTTTTGTTTTCTGTTCCATGTGGTGCTGCTACCTGGGTTGCTCTATTGAGATAGGAAATTCCGTTTCGAAATGGAATAGTTAATGATACCGTTGATGCTTCAGACATGAAGAGGAATTTTTCTGACGCTCTGAAGAGGTTGATAACCAATTGTGCCCACATCACGTGGCCTGTAATTACCATGGACTTTTCTGCCACTAGTCAAGATATTATTCCAGCTACGACTCTCATCAACTTTTACAGATGCACCATAGAAAGCATTATTTCTGGTTGTATCATAGCTTGGTATGGCTCCTGCTCTGTTCAAGACTGCAAGAAACTACAAAGGGTTGTGAATATAGCCCAGTCATCATGCAAACCAGCCTCCCATCCATTGATTCTGCCTACACTTCCCGCTGCCTTGGAAAAGCAGCCAGCATAATTAAGGACCCCACGCACCCCGGACATTCTCTCTTCCAACTTCTTCCGTTGGGAAAAAGATACAAAAGTCTGAGGACATGTAACAACCGATTCAAGAACAGCTTCTTCCCTGCTGCCATCAGGCTTTTGAATGGACCTATCTTGCATTAAGTTGATCTTTCTCTACACCCTAGCTATGACTGTAACACTACATTCTGCACTCTCTCCTTTCCTTCTCTATGAACGGTATGCTTTGTCTGTATTGTGCGCAAGAAACAGTACTTTTCACTATACTAATACATGTGACAATAATAAATCAAATCAAAAATCAAATCAAATCAAGTAAATATTGAGTGAAAATATTCTGAAAGTCACTTGCACTGCCAAGTGCCAAAAACAGAAGTTATCTCCTGCAGCCTTTGGTCATCCAGCCAGCCAAAAGTGCCAAAAAATCCTCCAGATGGGATCACCAGATGTTTAGCATATTTTGCAGCTGGTCTTCACTGTGTGAGCACTATTAATAAATGCTTTCCTTCCTACAAGAATAAATAAAACATGATTACAACACTTTGCAAAGTGGTTCTTAGCATGCAGATAAGATTGTCAACTTACTTTGGCAGTTAAATTGCAAATCAGGAGTATTTTTCTGAACTTTAGAGGGAATTGAATGTGTTGTTGATCTCAATGCTGGAGTTTCAGTTGCAGCTGGCTAATCTGCCTGACAAAACAGCCAAACTGCAGTGGCTGAACTTGCTTCAGTCCCAGAAACACGGCTGAGCTACTGCAGGGGCTGCTAATGGATCTGCAAACGGATAGGCAACTCACCTTGGAAACCTGTAAATATTGTTGTTAATCATTTGCAGAAACGGTAATTATATGGCAGCTTTTATGGTGAGATTTTGAAGAAAACTCAAGAAAGCTTCATAGGGGCAGTGATTAAACCTGAAAAGTATAAATCAAGAAACAACAGTGTATCGGATGAGCCCAAAGTTTTGCTGTGTGATATAATAATCTCTCTAATATATTGCTCATTATTACTGAATTGATTTTTTAAGAAATATTTTTGCTGTTGATCTTTGATACTCTCAAGATTATATTTCAATGACACAAAAAGATAGAATAATACAATTCCAGCAATACAATTTTTATGATTCGTATTATTGTCTCTGTTGTGCACAAATAAAAAGCCAATTGATGAAAACTCCCAGGTTAAATTGCTGCTGTTCTGTACAAAAATACACAGGGCAGGATTTTCCGGCTGTGCTCACCCCAAAACCAGAAAATCCTGCCCGAAGTCAACGGACCTTTGCACAGTCCGTTCCCTGCCCGCTACGATTCCCATGATGAGTAGGACAGAAAAATTCCCCCACTTGGGCGGAATTCTCCCATCCCACCCAAGGTAGGTTTTGTGGTGGGCAGGAGTGGAGAATCCGCTCGGCAAGGAAGTCGAAAACCCGCCAGCGAGATAGGGCGGCACGGTGGCACAATGGTTAGCACTCAATTTGAAAATAGTACTCAGCAGCTGGAGTGGAAGTAAATATGTTGTAATTTTAGCAGTAGAGCTTTCTGTAGCCTACTCAATTGAAGCACCCAATTCAATTTGTTCTATTTTAACTGCAGCGATACTTTTAGACCAATATTAATTTTAATTAGAAATGCGTATTTTAAAATCTCCCTTGGTGGCACGGTGGTTAGCACTGCTGCTTGACAGCGCCAGGGACCCGGGTTTGATTCCCAGCTTGGGTCACTGTGCAGAGTCTTCACGTTCTCTACGTGGGTTTCCTCCGAGTGCTCCTGTTTCCTCTCACAGTTCGAAAGTTGACGTAAATCAAAGACACATGGACTTAGCGTCGAACTCAGTTCTGATGTAGAAGTGTGGCAGCACCATTTTGAGGTCCCATAGCAATGGCGTCCAGCAAAAACACAAGTAACATCAGCTCTATCTGGGAGGGGTATGAGCCAGTTTGGGAGGATTGCTAAGTTGGGCTATGGGGCTCCTTCTTGGGATGCACACACACTCGTTGGTGCCCCTAAGCGGACAAGATCCAGGTCAGTTACAAAGGTAAGACACCTCATTGCCCAGGAAGCAACTGAAAACCAATCCTTTTCTTCAGTGGTTAAAGGGATAGACATAATTTGCTAGTTTCACATTCATCAGAGTATAAGGTAGGAATGCAGCCTTGGTGAATGCAGGCTACAGCGGAGGGGACACAACGGCAGCATATCTGGTAGCCCATCAATGAAGGGCAGTCATGGGTTTACTGACCAAAAGGGGTTTCACTCATTGAACTGAAAAATCATGAGGGTGCCACTTCACAGAGTGAAGCACAGAGCTGCTTTGGTTTAACAATCACATTCATACCTTCTCACCTCACAGAAGGTTCCAAATGTCTTATTTCTGGAATTGCATCATGATCACATCAATGTGTATGCCCGGATCTCGGGAAAGGTTACATCAGGCACAATGCAAGTAAGGCAGTCAAACGTGTGGAGGCCGACATTTGCCATAGGTTGGCAAATTAGAGTTTGTCTTTCTGCACCCTTTAATCATTGTTGCCCATGATGTTTCATCTCAAAGGCAAAAGGAGCAATGGATCCAGGGTTCCAGGCTGCATTTCTCAGAGTCCTCATTCAATGGAGGTGGTGAATGAGGAAGAGGTGTCATCTAACATAGCTCCAGCAGGAGACACCATCTGGGGTTGATGCAGAGCATGAACAGGAGGGCGAGGAGGAGACCCCCAGACAGCAGAGGCAACTTGTCAGACCGAGGGTTTACCACTGAAGAGACTCCTACTTACAAATGAGTGAGAGACACTGCTAGGGATGCCTACACTTATCCCGAGACCTAGTGTATCACACATGCCACATTCTTCATAAAGACCTGATGTCACATTGGGTTGGAGGCTTCCCCCTGCCAGTTGCTTTGAAGATGATGGCAGTGCTTGCCTTTAGGCCATTCTAGGGATCAACAGGTGACCTGTTTCTCAGTCTGCAAAATATCGCTGGATAAAGAAGGTAATCGATGCCCATTACAGGAAGGCCTATCATTACGTCAGGTTTGGTCTGGACAAAGATAGCCAGGCTGTGGGATTCACCAACTTTGCTGGCATCTCAGGCTTCCCAAGAGTGTACAGTACAATAGACTGCACCCATGCGGCTCCCTGACAACGCACAAGGGTATGGTGACTGTTGAAGACAGTTTGGTCGAAGGGTCATTTAGATCCAAAACATTAACTCTGTTTCTCTTCACAGATGCTGCTAGACCTGCTGAGTTTATCCAGAATTTTCTGTTCTGACTTCTGGGTAGAGAGACTGATCCATGTAAGGCTGACATTACATGAATGTTAATCTCACAGTGAGTCACTATCACTGAGTGGGACGATGGCTCAACCTTATCATAAGAGGATTCCAAGGTACAAACGCACAATGCCTTGAGTTGACCAGAACATTCACATACCTGTCAAATGATTTCACAAAAGTGCAATTTCTTCACAGTGAACCAGAAGTGACATCAAAACTTGTTAACTTTTCAAACCCCAACACAACACTTTGGTGCAGCCCCGATATCCACAGCAGGGGTGGAGGCAACCTGCTGACTGCTACATCCTGATGCATGTGATGACCTTGGTGGACATCCTCTGGTGGCCTGAGACCTGGAGGACCACAGCTAGATAGGGATCTCTTGCTCAGTGGCAGAAATACCCTTGGCAGCTTGTGATGCTTGAGTTGGTGCAGACACAGGCAGAGGGGACTCTGAGTGACTGCACAGCCTTGGAGCATCCTGAGTGGAGTTCCCAAGGTGCCCGGCTGAAATGAATCCTCCCGGTGGGTGCCAGATTGTCCAGGCCTGACCCCTGCAGAAGATAGGGCACCTAGAGTAAGGCCAAGGTGCCTCATCCTCATGTTGCCTACATCCTGATAGTAGCAGGGTGTGTGGCCATGGAGTGCAGGGCCGAGCACAAAACTGGCAGGACTCAGAATACTGAGAGAGGCAAGGGGGGAAATTGCTGGGGCCTTGAGAGAAATCTTTGTATCCTCACTGACTACAGGGGAGGTCCCAGAGTATTGGAGAATAAGCAATGTTGTTCCTTTGGTTAAGAAGGGTAGCAAGAATAATTCAGGTGATTACAGGCTGGTGAGCCTTACGTCAGTGGTAGGGAAATTATTGGAGAGGATTCTTCGAGACAGGATTTACTCCCACTTGGAGAGGCAACATGGTTTTGTGAAGAGGAGGTCGTGTCTAACTAACTTGATTGAGTTTTTCGAGGAAGTGACAAAGATGATTGATGAGAGTAGTGCAGTGGATTTTGTCTACATGGACTTCAGTAAGGCCTTTGACAAGGTCCCTCATGGCAGATTGGTGCAGAAGGTGAAGTCGCATGGGATCAGAGGTGAGCTGGCAAGGTGGATACAGAACTGGCTCGGTGATAGAAGACAGAGGGTAGCAATGGAAGGGTACGTTTCTGAATGGAGGGCTGTGACAAGTGGCGTTCCTCAGGGATCAGTGCTGGGACCTTTGCTGTTTGTGATATATATAAATGATTTGGAGGAAAATGTAACTGGTTTGATTAGTAAGTTTGCGGACGACACAAAAGTTGGTGGATTTGCGGATAGCGATGAGGACCATCAGAGGATACAGCAGGATATAGATAGGTTGGAGGCTTGGACGGAGATGGCAGATGGAGTTTAATCCGGACAAATGTGAGGTGATGCCTTTTGGAAGGTCTAATACAGATAGGAAATATACAGTGAATGGCAGAACCCTTAAGAATATTGATAGGCAGAGGGATCTGGGTGTACAGACACACAGGGCACTGAAAGTGGCAACGCAGATGGAGAAGATAGTCAAGAAGGCATACAATATGCTTGCCTTCATCGGCCAGGGCATTGAGTTTAAAAATTGGCACGTCATGTTGCAGCTTTATAGAACCTTAGTTGGGCCGCACTTGGAATATAGTGTTCAATTCTGGTCGCCACACTACCAGAAGGATGTGGGGGCTTTGGAAAGGGTACAGAAAAGATTTACCAAGATGTTGCCTGGTATGGAGGGCTATGGGGAGAGGTTGGAAAAACTTGGTTTGTTCTCACTGGAACGACAGAGGATCAGGGGCAACCTGATAGAAGTCTACAAGATTATGAGGGACATGGACAGAGTGGATAGTCAGAAGCTTTTTCCCAGGGTTGAAGAGTCAATTACTAGGGGGCATAGGTTTAAGATGCGAGGGACAAGATTTGAAGGAGATGTACGAAGCAAGTTTTTTACCCAGAGGGAGGTGGGTGCCTGGAATTCATTGCCGGGGGAGGTAGTGGAAGCAGATACAATAGTGACATTTAAAGGGCGTCTTGACAAATACATGAATAGAAATCATAGAAACCCTACAGCACAGAAAGAGGCCATTCGGCCCATCGAGTCTGCACCGACCACAATCCCACCCAGGCCCTACCCCCACATCCCTACATATTTACCCACTAATCCCTCTAACCTACGCATCTCAGGACACTAAGGGCAATTTTTAGCATGGCCAATCAACCTAACCCACACATTTTTGGACTGTGGGAGGAAACCGGAGCACCTGGAGGAAACCCACGCAGACACGAGGAGAATGTGCAAACTCCACACAGACAGTGACCCAAGCCGGGAATCGAACCCAGGTCCCTGGAGCTGTGAAGCAGCAATGCTAACCACTGTGCTACCGTGCCGCCCATAGGATGGGAATGGAGGGATATGGTCCCCGGAAGGATAGAGGGTTTTAGTTCAGTCGGGCAGCATGGTCGGTGCTGGTTTGGAGGGCCGAAGGGCCTGTTCCTATGCTGTTATTTTCTTTGTTCTTTGACCAAGGTCTCCATGATAGTTGCTAAACCTCCCGTGGTGGCCTCAAGGTGCTCACATGGCAGAGCCACAACGTCAAACACAATACGGACAGACTCCTCCATTCTTCGCTTTTGTCTGCTGAGTGCCTCTCAAATCTCTCCTGCCTGCTGTTGCATCTCCATCACTGAGTTAGCAGTTGCCTCCAGAGCTCTGACTGGGACTGAGCGTGTGGCTGGTCTCCAGCAGCCCTTCTAAGTGCCAGAGACTTGAGCTGTCTTGTCTCCAACTGCTGCAGGAATGTGTCTGTGAGATGTTCTCCAGAAAGTGACCCTGGCTCTAATCTAGAGCTATATTCCACGAGTTGTGTGCTTCTGCGCTGGTGGAGGGTGCGGGTGAGTGCTGTGATAGATCTTCACAATATGCTCGGATGTGGACTATGGGATTGGAGTGGAGCTCAGCTGCCAAGAGGGCCTAGAGCTACTGGTACCCAGCGAATGGAAAACAGAGTTTCAGTTGATGAGCATGAGCTATATCATAATATCTGTGGCTCACTGTGATTGTTAGGGTTTGATGAAGTAATGGAGCTGTGATCTGTATTAGGTTGTTGGGAGAGGCTGATCTCCCCTTCCCCACAAGAGCGATCCCAGCAAGGTCAGCGGCAGCTTTCTTGAATTCGTTCCATGCAAGGATCTTGGCCGTCCTTCCTCCCAATCAGGGCTCATTCATGCCTGTTGTGTGCCAGCTTGTCCTGTATGAAGACAAAAGAAAAGTTGATGATCAGAGGGAATGGAGCAGCGGTTCAGTGAAATATATGTCCTGTATGTGGCGAGTCCTCCCCAGAAGAGTCAGAGGATGGAGAGTGAGCACCAGATTGGATGGTGACGATGTGAAAGTCTCCATGAGGGATTGAGTGTTGATATATATCCACCGCTAATGGATGTGTGAAGTCAGTAAAGAGAGTAGCCATTTGAGTACATGATGCCACGATGAGAGTTTGATATTGGAGGGTGAGGAAGGATGATTTACCATGGCCGAGCGGATGAAATCATTCATCTTCTTCCTGCACTGGATGGCCCTTTGGGTGTGGCTACCAGCCACACTGATCTCCTGGATGACAGCCAGCCAGGCCAAAGAGATGACGTTAGAGTGCTTCCTAGAGCCACCTCTCAGCTAGAGGACATGCCTCTGCACAAGGCATCTTCGACCAAGGCCTTGAGGCACTGGTGGCTGAACCACAGTGCAGTCTTCTTGATGCTCCTCGCCTTGTTCTTCTGGGTTCGGGGCATTTTTCGTGGTTGGGTAGATACAGGTGGGTCGGAGAGAATGAAATGTCTGCATTGCACTGGTATTTACAAGTGGCGCAGGAATCTTCGATCTTGCCAGTTGACCGTAGACGGATGAATGAGTGCCTGACCCGCCAGGAAATTCAGAGGGATACCTCCCTGTGCACAATTAATGAGCTTCTAAGTGCAGAATCAGATACAGGATCCCATCATTCTGGCCAATGGGAATGTTGTTGCTGGAACTGTTTGTCACTGCCCTTAGGTTGAAAGATGGAAAATGCCGCCCAGAGCTTCAGCACTCCAGGTGGAAGTGAAGGTCAAACAGTAACCATTTATTCTTAAACAGAAGTAAACCATCACACAAGAACAAGATAGTTGGTTCCAAAAAAAAAGATTCACATGGTACTTACAAGAAAATATCTGTATTTTTATTCAAACCACACACATAACTCGACCACTGACGTGCTGTAAAATTTGTTTTCTTTCACCCCTCACTATAATTGACTGTCCACATTTGAAGAGATGCACCATATCTGAACAAAATAGGGAATTCTACAGACACAACTTTATAATTGCCAAAACCACTTTTAAATTAAACACTGCTCAACATTAACAAATGATATACATATCTAGAAAGGATGCCAAACCTTGTTACTTACTCCCATATATTTGATTATGTAAGTCATCACCCATTTGTCAGAGCACAGTATTTTGATGGATGGTACACACAAACTGTGTTTATTAAAATTGGGCACATTTTATAAATTGTAACATTAAAGGTCTGTCAGCTCCTGGCAAACCCATCAACGGCTTAATCTTAAAATTCCAGCTGAGTGCCACACTAGCTGATCAGCACAGCTAACATTGCAATATACAATTCCACCTGGAATGTGAAAGTTGTAATCATGCTTTGCTTTTTGCTGCTAGTACTTCTTTGAGAAAGAAGTGTAATTCGCAATGTAACAACGTGACTGTGCCACTCAGTCACTCTGCTCCTAATAAATTGTCTTGCAGAGTGCAAACTCCTCCGATGGCTCCGGTGAATAAATGTGATACCAGGTTTCCTTCGAACGAAGCAGACTGGGAGTTCACAGGTTGGGTGCACAAAGCATACTGAATGAGCAGTTCAGAAATTGCAATTGGTATCCATGCCATTGATCTAAATAGGTGGGGGAACTTTATCATTCTTTGTCCTAATTACAATCCAGTGATTACTGCTGGAAAGTGCTTGCACAAGGAAAGGATCAGATACTAGTGATGCTCTCCATGGGAATAGCTTTAACGCCACTCGCTGTCTAGGTTTCTAAACAAAGCCTTGTTATTTTGATGCGATCGAGAAGCTGCTACCTGTAAACTGTACACTTGTGTAAACCAGTACCTTCACAATAGAAAGGGAAAAAATTGGGAAAAATCATGGGCTTGTGAGAATTTATTCACCAACATTACTTCAACTTTCAAAGTAATGCAACAGAGATTAAGCATTCCACTGAGAATTACCAAACATAAAAAGAGTTGCTAAAATTACCTTTAAATTATCTTTAACAGTCAATAATGCTATTTGTTTCCCATCACTTGTGTGACAGAGGTCAGTATTTCTTAAGGAGTTTTCTGATTGGAGGATGGATAAAAATTAACGTCTGCAGTGCATAAAATTGTGCACGGCATGCTCAGATATCCCTAAAGGGACTGGAGACACAAACTCTCTGCAATTCACATAAATTTAAAAAATATACATAGTCACTATGGAGAGAGATCAGGATAAACTATGATCTGACAATCAGAACATAAAGTTATTGCAACAAATTACTGCAGGGTACTTTTTTTCAAAAAAAAATCACAATGTTCTTTACCATTGGAACTGGTCCGAACAGTTATGTAACATCTTTGGTTCCTGATTTGCTCAAGATAAGACAATTGCACTGTCACACTAAAAGTCACTAAATTATAGGCACTTGTTTAAACATTCTTCAATTTGATTTGCTTCCCTGTAAACTGTTTCCCACAGGACTGGCCAAATTGATTTTATTATACTTTTACCATACTTAAATAAACTTCATTAATCATTTCCTCCAAGCAATCTGTGGCACTCCCTGATCCTCTCCAAATGAGAATTTTCATATTCCTAGCAAGCACTCACTCTTCTCAATTTTTTCCCATTTTGTTAAAAAAATGGTCTTATAACACTCAGGAATAACAAATAATAGTTAATCCCATCAGCAACGTTTGATACAAAAGTTAAATATTGGTATAAATGAATTAGAGAAACGGAATGTACAAAAACATTAAAAATTAATCAGGAGAGAAAGTCACATGTAAAACAACATACTTTAAAACCACAATGTAACTCATTCAAAAATCCCAAACAATTTGCTTTATGCATTTTTTTCTCGTACTAACATGTATTATTACAAAGACTGATATCTCTTTCCTGCCCTGATAGGCAGAATTTTTCCCCGCAGTGTATATTTTCAATTGATAGATCCAAAACTACTTCATGATTGAGAACTAAACTGTAAAATATTGCTAGCACCTTTCACAAACTGAACTATTCAGACATGCTTATTTGAAGAAGCCTCCAGAACAAAATAATCAGTGTAGCATTTTTGATCAGAATGGTATTCTCATTAACTCTTGGGCTGAAATTGGCTGGGAAGTTTAAATAAACGATATCCCTATATCTCTTATAAACGATAATTGGTTGCTTATGAATGTTTCTGAGACAATTAATATTTTCAAAGGGTTATACCCAATATTTTTTGTTTGGCCCTGAAACACAGCCTGTACTGGCTATTAACAGGCAAAAGTTCTATTCGGAATATTACTTCGGACACACTACTGTTGCTAGGAGAGAAGTGTCAATTTGAATGTGGGGATGGAAGTAGCACTGGAAATTCTGCTAAGTACTTTGACACAGGCGAACTCGTCTTTTCAGCTTTCATCTGTTAAACGTGATTGGCCAGGTTGTAGGAGACTCGCAGCGGTTGCCTCTGCCTGAATGGAATGAACCACAGGATCTTCCAGCGAGTGCCAAACACTTCTGAGAAGGTCTGCTGCCATGGCTTGCTGGGCTTCAATCTACAGATAAGAGCATTAGTAAGAAGCAGCAATCCCCATTGAGTGTTACAGTCATAGAAGAACAATGGCTTGACTGACGTAGTGCTGTTGGCTCACCATGACTCAATACATGTTTAAAATTCAATCCCTTTATAACACTAGGCATGCTGAAGTTAATGGCCATCTTCCAATTCCTTTATTTGAAATTTTGAAATTGAAAGAAGTATGTTTTCTAATTAATTTCTAAAAACACAAGTAGATCGAGTTGTATATTTCAAAACAATGGTTTTTAACATTTAAGGACATGGTGAAAATTATGATGATTTTATTGACTGCGTGGAAGTATCCACAAAACAAATTTTAACAGCAACATTTTCAGTTATAAAAGGCACTATCATCAAATCTTTACTTTGACTGGGTTATCCACAAATTATTTCTGTTATGTAGGGTGTTTTAATCCATTAGTTGACCTTGCACTTCAAAAGCATGAATTATCAAAAAATATTAATTCAAAATTGTTTAATGTAAATGTTTTGATCATTCAAATTTCAACAACAAATTACCCACTGCACAAAAATGGTACTTAAAGAAAATAACGAGTGGTAATGTGGTGGTGAAAACTGAATTATCAACGAATCGGACTAAATAAACAGCTTCAATATTTTAATACTTCTACCAATGCAAAACCATTTCCCCAACATATAAGAGGAACTCCGTGAAGCTCCCTTCAATACTCACGTCTCATCGAAGCAACTTGACATTCTTTCTATAGTTGTTGTATCCTGTTGGCAAGAAAAAGAACAACATTAATAAATAGTTCAGGCTTTCAGAATACATTTCAGATGCAATAGCTTCAAATTATGGTTTGGACATGTTTAGTAAGTACAGACGTGTACTGTAAACAACTTATACGAACAATGTTATTTGTATTCTTAACATTCTGCATTCAACGTGTTCAATTTTCAGTACATGGACCTTCTGAGGAATGGAACTAAAATAAAAGTCACCTTGCAATTTTCAGTCCATTGTGTGCAGTAGCACAGATCTATGAAAGAAAAGTATACAGCCTCCTTGAAATACAATTCTATCTGAAAGCCTAAAAATCTCACTATCCATTCCTACTGATCTCACGGCTCTTCATCATAATGAGATCAATGCTAACATCTCTGATTTGTTGACCTAGATATTGTGGTAGCAATGACAGAAAAAATATAACACCATTCATCATCATTAATCCACTGAAATTAACATCACTTTCTGGTGTTGTGCCGAATATTCAGAACAACGTTAAAATCTAGAGATTTCTGTCAAGAATTCTATCCTTCTCCAGGGCTAGACTGCTAAGGTCTCCCACCCCCGCTGTAAGTTGACAATCATGGAAATCAAAAGAACTAATGAGAAGTTCCTCTCATATCATTTGAAGAAGTTACCCCTTTTGAATGAGATGTAACCAGGTTTTTAATGGTATACAAACTTCATAATTACTGCTAAACACACTCACTGGCCCTGAAGGCAGAAGGTTATGTTAGTAGGGTGATGAAAAAAAGGCATATGGGATACTTGCCCTTATCAATTGAGGCATAGATTACAAAAGCAGTAAAGACATGTTGGAGTTGTACAGAACTTTGGTGAGGCCACATCTCGAGTACTGTGTGCAGTTCTGGTTGCCACATTATAGGAAGGATGTGATTGCACTAGAGGAGGTGCAGAGGAGATTCGCCAGGATGCTGCATATTTAAGTTATAAAGAGAAGTTGGATAGACTTGAGTTGTTTTCGTTGGAGCAGCGAAGACTGAAGGGTGACCTGATTGAGGTGTACAAGGTTCTGAGGGGCATGGACAGAATGGACAAATGAGCAGCTGTTCCCTTTAGTTGAAGGGTCATTCACGAGGGGACATAGGTTCAAGGTGAGGGGCAGGCGGTTTAGTGGGGATGTGAGGAAAAGCTTTTTTACCCAGAGGGTGGTGATGGTTGGGAATGTGCTGCCTGGGAGCATGGTGGAGGCAGGTGGCCTCACATCCTTTAAAAACTACCTGGATGAGCACTTGGCACGCCATAACATTCAAGGCTATGGGTCAAGTGCTGGTAAATGGGATTAGGTGGGAGGTCAGGTGTTTTTCATATGCCAGCACAGAATCGATGGGCCGAGAGCCTCTTCGGCACTGTACGATTCTATGATTCTATGAAAAGTTGATCTTATATTTGTGGAATGTCAATTATGTTAAAAATATTCTTAATTTTAAAATTAAACTCGGACTTTTACTTAAGTTTGCTTATCTTATCTGAAAACTTAAATTCAAGGTGAATGATTTTAAGTATTTTTAACTTCTTAGTTTGCTGAACGTGAATACTTCAGTTTGTTTGGCTGTCACCCTGCTTGTTAACATTACTACTGTGCACCAAGGCATCCCCTGGCCTTGGCGCCAGGTTTAAACTGCTGTCAAGAAGGGAGATTTCACTCACAATGATCCCTAAATCTTTGTGGGCCGCTTTTTTCAAAATCAGTTTCCATGTTTTGCCACTGATGCCAAAATTTGGGCTTTTACCATTCTTTTACCACTCCCACCAGAATCTCAACGAAACCTTATACAGTGGCTCCCGCAATTACTGCTAGTTTCTTTTTGTTGAATCAAGGAATAGAACACATCAGACTCATAATGTTAACATGGATAAGCTTAATATCGCTTGGTATGGCTCCTGCTCTGACCAAGACCACAAAGAACTATAAAGGGTTGTGAATGTAACCCAGTCCATCGCGCAAACCAGCCTCCCATCCATTGACTCCATCTACATCTCCCAGTGCCTCGGGAAAGAAGCTAGCCTAATCAAGGACTCCATGCACCTCAGGTATACTCTGTTCCACCTTCTTCCGTTGGGAAAAAGATATAAAAGTCTGAAAACATGTACCAATGTTTTATTTACCATTCTCATCTACCCTCTAAATAATATATTTGCTACCATACAGGTTGAAGGTCAATGTAGATGTTCTTCAAAATGAGAAATGAATGACAAAGAGCAGAAAGAGAAAGTGTAAGAATACAAAAGAAAACATAAAATCCATGTGTGACAAAGCCATGCAGCAAAGCTGGGTTATTCTAATAAAGCAAACCATTACTATTAGCTCCATCTAGAGGTAAACAACTCATTAAACACTAAAGCAGCAAAATAGAAAATGCTGCAGACTTTTCCAAATTTCAAAAATGTCACTGAAGTTGTGCTCACATCTACAGAGAAACTGTTCATTTTACATCGTTGTGCATTGTGTACCAAGTTAATGATTCTCTCTTTTGAGAATAACCACTGAATCATACTGAGATGTGTAAAGGTTGGATTGCCCTGACCTCTGTAATTTTGGAATTTGATATTTGGAGGCAGCAAAAGAAATTGGTTGGGGTTCGGGAGGCAGGGAGGGGGCTGGTGATGCTGTGATGATAAGATTGGGAAAACAACTTTTATATTTTGAACTGTCAAAGGTTCTCCCCATTGTAAAATGAAGAATGGAGATAAATTGTTCATACTGTACAAAGGGATCGATAAACAGGGGGATCCATTTCTAAAATGAAAGGAGAAATGAGGGTTTCAAGGAGACCTGTTTCACATGAAGAGTATTCGGCTATGGAATAAGTTACAAGGGAAGACTTATTGAAAAAGCGATTTTCTCCAGAAAGAGAATTCAGATATGGTTAGGAGATGGTGATTGTGAGATTAAGCAAATACAAGCATGGGTTTTGGGGCATGAGGTGTTTATCCCCCCCCATACCTAATGTTCTCTATGTTCTGAGGATCAGAAAACAACAATTTGGAAAGTAAATTCATTCAGCCGCGGAATCACTTCAATATCTGGGGAACTGACAGAATAAATCGAGTCTGTTATCAAACAGGGGGGGGTATTAGAAGTGATTGGGAAGAAAACAGGCTTCTTGTTCAAATTGATCTGTAGTGTTTATATGTTCTTTTCCATTGGAACAGGTGGACCCGCTGGCTATACACTGCCAGCATCTTTGGTTTTAATTTCAAATCTGATCCACAGGTTTTTAAAAAATTAACCATCTCTCCCACTTTTCTTGGGCAGGTTGTCATCGCGACTCACAAAATTGTTGGATTAAAAGATTAACAGAAATAAAACAATATTGTCATAATCTTATATCTGAAACAACTCATTTCAGTGTTTCAAGAATATTTCGCATGACTGATACCTGGGCAGATGACATGACAGGATTGCAGGATGATATAGGCGGGATGGTTAAATAGGCAGAACAGTGTAACTGGAATTTAACCCTGAAAAGTGTGAGGTGATGCATTTTGGGAGGACTAACAAGGCAAGGGGTTACGTAACTAATAGTAGGACCCTAGGAAGTTCAGTGGACCAGAGGGACCTTGGAACGCATGTCCAAAGATCCCTGAAAGCAGCAGGATAGTTAGATAAGATGGTTAAAAAGGCTATGGGATTCTTGCCTTTATTAGCCTAGGCATAGAATATAATGATGTGGAGATGCCAGCGGTGGACTGGGGTAAGCACAGTAAGAAGTCTCACAACACCAGGTTAAAGTCCAACAGGTTTATTTGGTAGCACAAGCTTTTGGAGTCTCGCTCCCTCTTTAGGTGAGTGAGGAGTTGTGTTTACAAACAGAGCATATATAGACACAAACTCAATTTATAAGATAATGGTTGGAATGCGAGTCTTCACAGGTAATCAAGTCTTAAAGGTACAGACAATGTGAGTGGAGAGAGGGCTAAGCACAGGTTAAAGTGGTGTGTATTGTCTCCAGCCAGGACAGTTAGTGAGATTTTGCAAACCCAGGCAAGTCATGGGGGTTACAGATAGTGTGACATGAACCCAAGATCCCAGTTGAGGCCGTCCTCATATGTGCGGAATTTGGCTATCAGTTTCTGCTCAGCGATTCTGCGTTGTCGTGTGTCGTGAAGGCTGCCTTGGAGAACGCTTACCCGAAGATCAGAGGCTGAATGCCGTGACTGCTGAAGTGTTCCCCAACTGGAAGGGAACACTCCTGCCTGGTGATTGTCGAGCAGTGTTCATTCATCCATTGTTGTAGCGTCTGCATGGTCTCCCCAATGTACATCCCCAACAGCGAAAAACCACACCGACCTCCTCAGAAGACAAACACAGGACACGACGGACAAAGTACCCTTCGTCGTCCAGTACTTCCCCGGAGTGGAGAAGCTACGACATCTTCTCCGGAGCCTTCAATATGTCATCGATGAAGGCGAACATCTCACCAAGACCATCCCCACACCCCCACCTCTTGCCTTCAAACAACCGCACAACCTCAAACAGACCATTGTACGCAGCAAACCACCCAGCCTTCAGGAGAACAGTGACCACGACACCACACAACCCTGCCACAGCAACCTCTGCAAGATGTGCCGGATCATCGACGCGGATTCCATCATCTCATGTGAGAACACCATCCACCAGGTACACGGTACATACTCTTGCCGTTCGGCCAACATTTTCTACCTGATACGCTGCAGGAAAGGATGTCCCGAGGCATGGTACATTGGGGAGACCATGCAATTGCTACGACAACGGATGAATGAATACCGCTCAACAATCACCAGGCAGGAGTGTTCTCTTCCAGTTGGGGAGCACTTCAGCAGTCATGGCATTCAGCCTCTGATCTTCAGGTAAGCATTCTCCAAGGCAGCCTTTACGACACATGACAACGCAGAATCGCTGAGCAGAAACTGAATGCCAAATTCTGCACACATGAGGACGGCCTCAACCAGGATCTTGGGTTCATGTCACACTATCTGTAACCCCCATGACTTGCCTGGGTTTGCAAAATCTCACTAACTGTCCTGGCTGGAGACAATACATACCTCTTTAACTTGTGCTTGGCCCTCTCTCCACTCACATTGTCTGTACCTTTAAGACTTGATTACCTATAAGACTCCATTCCAAGCATTATCTTGTAAATTGAGTTTGTGTCTGTATATGCCCTGTTTGTGAACATAACTCCTCACTCACCTGAAGAAGGAGCGAGACTCCGAAAGCTTGTGCTACCAAATGAACTTGCTGGAGTTTAACCTGGTGTTGTGAGACTTCTTACATAGAATATAATAGCAGGGAGGTTATGATGGAGCTGCATAAAACATTTGCTAGGTCACGGCCAGAGTACTGTGCGCAGTTATGGTCGTCGCACTATAAAAAGAGCGAATTTATACGAGAAAGGATGCAGAGGAGATTCACCAGGATGTTGTCTATGAAGAGAGGCTAGATAGACTGGGGTTATTTTCTTTAGAGCAGAGAAGGCTGAGTGGGGTCCTCACTGAGTTGTGTAACATTATGAGGGATGTAGATAGTGTAGATAGGAAAACATTTCCCCTTAGTAGAGGGATCAATAACCAAAGGGCATAGATTTAAGTTAAGGAGCAGGAGATTCAGAGGGGATTTGAGAAAAAAGCTTTTTCACCCAGAGGCTGGTGACAATCTGGAACTCACTGCCTGAAAGGGTGGTCAAGGCGGGAACCCTCACAACATTTAAGCAGCATTTAGATGAGCACTTGAAATACCAGAGCATGCAAAGCTGTGGACCAAGTGCTGGAAAATGAGATAAGGATAGATAAGTGTTTGATAGCCAACACAGACATGATGGGCCGAAGGGCTTCTTTTTGTGCTGTAAAACTCGATGGCCAGAATTTTATCGTCCTGTCCACCACAGGAATCGGAGCGGGTGAGGGGCGGATCATGGAAAGGTCCATTCACCTTGGGCAGGATTTTACAGTTTCGGGATGAGTGAGGCCATAAAATCCTATCCACTAACTCTTAACTATTCTCAATCCACTTTACTGCTTTGCTAAGTTTCTTATCATATAAAAATGTTATAATTAGTAATTTCTGTAATGAATATGGGCCAGAAAGCAAGATACCAGGAAAATAAACTGCAAAATCATAAATCCCCAAATGTTCCAATGGGGGATGTGATGGCCCAGTGTTATAACCGCTAGACTACGAATCCAGAAACTCAGCTCATGTTCTGGGGACCCTGGTTCAAATCCCACCATGGCAGATGGTGGAATTTGAATTCAATAAATAGAAGTTATCGGGAATTAAGGATCTATGATGACCATGAAACCATTGTCGATTGTTGGAAAAACCCATCTGGTTCACTAATGTCCTTTAGGGAAGGAAATCTGCCCTTCTTACCTGGTTTGGCCGACATATGACTCCAGAGCCATAGCAATGTGGTTGACTCTCAACTTCCCTCTGAAATGGTTTAGCAAGCCCCTCAGTTTCAAGGACAACTAGAGATGGGCAATAAATGCTGGCCAGCCATGTCCCACAAATGAATAAAAAAAGCTGACTAAATTGCTACATTTGCTCTCTATGTTGGTTGCTCCAAGATCATTCCACTGAATATATTAACCTGAAATGCTGAAGTTTC
The DNA here is from genome assembly GCF_964213995.1 of Mustelus asterias. Taxonomy (NCBI): domain Eukaryota; kingdom Metazoa; phylum Chordata; class Chondrichthyes; order Carcharhiniformes; family Triakidae; genus Mustelus; species Mustelus asterias. The sequence continues at coordinate 25,277,346 of NC_135806.1, forward strand.
AAGATATTCGTGCTGTCAGGCATAAAGATCGGTGAATCCGGCAAATAAAATTAGGCCTCAGCTAGCTAAAGTCTCCAAATGGACAAGTCGTTAATAATTAATCTCCCTAGGTCACAATTAATCCCCTTTTTGTGGAATTTACATCATCCTATTAATCAATGTTACCACGGTATATTATCTACTAACTTAATTTGGACAGACTAAGCATTTTCTTTTGTAAAATGGTACAAGTTACAAATGAATTATTGCATGATTTTTCTAATAAGCGCAAAGACAGCCCAAGGGAAGTTTCCCTCTTTGCCAAGTATCTCCTTTCCAGGGTTATTTACAGAGTTTTATTGATTAATTGACCAGAGCTTAAAATAAAAAATAATTCACCTCCCTGACGGGTCCCTTTTTATTACAGAAAATGCACTCTCTCATCACATCTAAATCTCAAGTTAGGAGATTTGAATATTTGAGTTAGAAAAGAAGATAAGCGAAGCCAAATTTAAGATCAACTTTAAGATATTGGGTGGCACGGTGGCACAGTGGTGGCACAGTGGTTAGCACTAATACCTAACAGTGCCAGGGACCTGGTTCAATTCTGGCCTCGGGTGACTGTGCGGCGACTGCACATCCTCCCCGTGTCTGTGTGGGTTTCCTCCGGGTGTTCCGGTTTCCTCCCACAGTCCAAAGATGTGCAGGTTAGGTGGATTGGCCATGCTAAATTGAGTGTCAGGAGGATTAGCAGGGTAAATAGTTGGGGTTATGGGGATACGGCCTGGATGGGGATTGCTGTCCGTGCAGGCTCGATGGGCCGAATGGCCTCCTTCTGCACTATAGGGATTCTATGATTCTATATTGATGAGCTCTTACACCCTTGGAAGCTACACCCCAGGAGAAATCAGTACCTTTCAGGATAGAAGGTAACAAAATCAAGACAAGTAAACCTAAACTAAATTACTGAGGCTAAGGAAATTTGGCATGTCCGCTACAACTCTCACCAATTTTTACACATGCACCATAGAAAGCATCCTTTCTGGATGTATCACAGCTTGGTATGGCTCCTGTTCTGACCAAGACTGCAAGAAACTACAAAGAGTGGTGACGTTGCCCAGTCTATCACGCAAACCAGTCTCCCATCCATTAACTCTGTCTACACTTCCTGCTGCCTGGGAAAAGCAGCCGGCATAATCAAGGGTCCCAGGCACCCTGGACATTCTCTATTCCACCTTCTGCCGTCGGGAAAAGATACAAAAGTCTGAGGACACGTACCAACCGACTCAAGAACAGCTTTTTCCCTGCTGCCATCAGACTTTTGAATGGATCTACCATGTATTAAGTTGATTTTTCTCTGCACCCTAGCTATTACTGTAACAGTATATTCTGCACCCTATCCTACCCTTTTCCCCTATGTTCGGTATGCTTTGTCTGCATAGCATGCAAGAAACAATACTTTTCACTTTATACCAATACACATGACAATAATAAATCAAATCAAATCAAATGAATTTTAAAAAGAGACACTCATTTGCTCACTGAAGGGTTTGGCTGAAAATCAGCGAAATAATTGATTTCACTTAGTTTTGTTTTTGCTACAATTGTGGGAGCAGCCTTCAACACGGCCAGAACAAAGTCAATGAAATAATGATGAAGGTCTCCCAGACAACCCTTTGTTGGTGCTTTGTGAATTAGCCAACATAAGCAAGGCAGAGTGGGAAAATTCCCTTTTGTTGCCTTTGATCCTATTGGAAAACATACAACCTTCCAACTGCTAAATTGCACTATTTTTCAAATGGAAAATCCTGGATTATCCAAGTGAAAGTTAGTAGATTAAATGTTCTGTAGATTAAATGCTACAATGTAAATTTCACTGTGATCCAGAGAGATTAATTATTAGCCACTTGTGCATTTGGAGACAATAGTTAGCTGATCTTCTTGGCCAGATTAAGTGGCTGCTTTTTAGGCCTGACATCAAGATATATTGAAAATAAGAGCTTCAGACTAATATATTCAGCGAAATAATCTTTGAGAAGTTATTTTTGAGGATAGAGAGCTTATTGCCCATGACATTCCAGAGATGAAAATTCTCACATATTTAAAGGCCAGCAGTTGCCTTTCACAAACAGCAAGAGCATGGAATAGAGATGCAGTGCTGAGAACTAAATGGCGCCATCTTGTGGGATAACTGCACCACTTCAAATAAAAGAGCTCACTTCTTCACATTATATTTTTGACCAAAATTTTGGGCCTTTCATTGCTTTTCAACAGCTCAGAAGAATAAATCACAATATTAACGGTGATAGCCAGCAATGGATGTGCAACATGTAAGGGTGGCACAGTGGTTAGTGCTGTTGTCTCACAGCACCAGGGACCCAGGTTCAATTCCGGACTCGGGTCACTGTGTGGAATTTGCACATTCTCCCCGTGTCTGCGTGGGTTTCCTCTGGGTGCTCCAGTTTCCTCCCACAGTCCAAAGATGTGCAGGTTGGGTAAATTGGCCATGCTAAATTACCCCTTAGTGTCAGGCGGATTAGTGTCAGGATAAATATGTGGGGTCGTGAGAATGGAGGTGCACTTTGGACAATCAGTGCTGAGTCGATGGGCTGAATGGCCTCCTTCTGCACTTACGGATTCTATGGTTTTATCCAAGTGTAGATATCTTTTGTCCCTCAGAATTATTGAGAGTAACTTTCCCACCACTGAGGCTGGACTGACTGGCCTATAATTTCTTGCTTTATCGCTACCTCCCTTTTTTAACACTGAGCTGTCCAAGTTCTCTGATCGCACATCTGTAAGAAGTCTCACAAGACCAGGTTAAAGTCCAACAGCTTTATTTGGTAGCACAAGCCACTAGCTTTCGGAGCGCTGCTCCTTCATCAGGTAAGTGGGAGTTCTGTTCACAAACAGGGCATATACCCTGTTTGTAAACATGGCATATACCCTGTTTGTGAACAGAACTCCCACTTACCTGATGAAGGAGCAGCGCTCCGAAAGCTAGTGGCTTGTGCTACCAAATAAACCTGTTGGACTTTAACTTGGTCTTGTGAGGCTTCTTACTGTGTTTATCCCAGTCTAACACCGGCATCTCCACATCACAGCACACCTGTGGCCAGAGAGGATTTGAAAATTGCTGCCAGTGCCCCTGATATCTCCTCCCTTGCCTCCCCAAACAATCTGGGATACATCTCATCCAGGTCTGTGAATTTATTCACTTTAAGGCTGTTAAACCTGCTAGTGCCTCCTCTCTCTATGTTAATTTACTCTAATATTTCACAGATTCCACCCAAATGTCTACACCTTCATAATCCTTTTCCATTGTGAAGACTGAAGCAATGTATTCATTGTGGACTGTTCCCATATCTTTCATGTCCACACACAGATTATCAATATGGTCTCTAATTCCCCGAGTTATTCTCTTGTTCTTTATATATTCAAAAACGCATTTTATTCTACCCACAAAGCTTTTTCATGCTCTCTTAGCATGCTCTCCTAATCTCCTTTTTAAGTTCCCCTTGACACTTTTTACACTCCTCGAGGGACTCTGCCATACTGAAGCCTTGATACCTGCCGTAAGCTTCCCTTTTTTTCTTAATCCTGATCTTTATATCCCTTTACTTCCAGGGTTCTCTCATCTTGGTCCCATCTTTTGTCTTTATGGGGTAGGGAGAGGTATGAATACCTCTGAAGTTTAATTCATGTGCGAGTCATCTCAGCTCACCTCAGCTCTATTTAAGAAAGGGACTATTGGAAACACCTGACCATACAAACTGTGGGAAAGACCTGAGTGAGACACAGCCAGAATGAGTGTGGGGCTATCAGGAATTTGGAGCTGAGTGGGAATTTGGCGCAGAAAGGAAGGAGGTGCTTTTTGTTTTTTCTCCTCGCTTTCTAACTTTTAGATCTTCAGAGAGTGACAGTGCCCTGCTGCAGTAGTAGAGGACACAAAGGAAAGAGATGATTCATAAGTAGTGGGTAAGTTTGGATAGGTATTTAATAGTTTTATCAATTATAGTTTCAGAAGTCTTTTTATGGTTTATAGTTTGTAAGAATTATATTTGGTAGTTACGAGGGCCAGGAAAGAAGGGCCCTCTGGAATTGGATATAACCTGATATCAAGCACCTTCCAAAAGTTTAATCTAAAGGAGGAAAGTTATGACAGGAAAGCTCCAAGCCGCGGTCTGCTCTTCAAGCTCCATGTGGGAGGCCGGGAATAATTCCAGTGCCCAGAGCCAGCATGTGTGCAGGAAGTATCTCCAGCTGCAGCTCCTGGAAGACTGGGTTTCAGAGCTGATGTGATGGCTGGGGATACTGTCAAGCAACCACGAGGAAGAGAGTATCGTGGATAGCACATATAGAGAGCTGGTCACACTGCAGACTAAGATTCCCCAGGCAGGAAGGGAATCTCCGCCAGGTGACCACCAGGCAGAGCAACAGGGCTAGGCAGGCTGTGCAGGACTCCCCTGTGGACATTCCTTTGCAAAAAAGATATACCGCTTTGAATACTGTTGAGGGGAGTGACCTCTCGGGGAAAGCAGCAACAGCCAAATTTGTTGCATCACGGTTGGTTCTACTGCAGAGGGGAGGTGTAAAACGTGTGAGAATGCAATAGTTGCAGGAGGTTCAATTGTAAGGGGAATAGATAAGTCATTTCTGTGGCCACAGAGAGGATTCCAAGATAGTATGCTGCCTCCCTGGTGTTAGAGTCAAGGATGTCTCTGAGCGGTTACAGAAAACATTCTGGAGGGGGAGGGTGAACAGCCGTTGGTCGTGGTACACATTGGTATCAAAGACAGGTAAAGAAAGGGATGAAGTCCTAAAAGCAGAATATAGGGAGTTAGGAAGAAACTTAAGAAGTCGGACCTCAAAGGTACTGATCTCAGGATTACTATCAGAGCCACATGCTAGTAGGAGTAGAAATAGCAGGATGCATAAGATGAATAGGTGGCAGAAACGATGATGTGAGGGGGAGGGTTTCAGATTCCTGGGGCATTGGGACTGATTCTGGGGTAGGTGGGACAAGCACAAAGTGGACAAGTTTACACTTTGGCAGGACCAGGACTAATGTACTCGGGGAATATTTGCTCAAGTAGTTGGTGAGGGTTTAAACTAAAATGGCGGGGGGCTGGGAACCTATGCAAGGAGTCAGAGGAGGGAGAATCAAGGACAAAAAGGGGAATAAGAAAAGTGATAGGTAGACAAACCAAGGGCCAGATTCAAACAGGTCCTCTGTGAAAAAATGTGGGAATGAGAGCAGCAGTGTTAAAAAGACAAGCCTAAAGGCTAGAGTCGGCATTACAGAAACATGGCTGCAGGGTGACCAGGGATAGGAACTGAACATCCAGAGGTATTCGGTATTTGGGACTTACAGACAAAAAGGTAAAGGCAGTGGAGTTGCTCAGCTGGTTAAAGAGGAAATGAATACCATACTGAGGAATGATATTAGTTCTGACAAGGTCAAATCTATATGGGTGGAGCTAAGAAACACAAAGAGACAAAAATCATTAATAGGGGTTGTAAATAGACCCCCAAACTGTAGTAGTGACGTTGGTAATGATATTAAACTGGAAATTAAAGATGCATGCAATAAAGGAACATCTGTAATTATGAGTGATTTTAGTCTGCCTATAGATTGGGCAGATCAAATTAATCACAATCATAGAGGAGGCATTCCTGGAGTGTATACGGGATGGTTTTCTGAACCAATACATTGAGAAACCAACTAAAGACAGACCATTCTAGACTGGGTATTATGTAACGAGAAAGGAATAATTGGCAATCTAGTTGTGCGAAACCCGTTGGGGATGAGTGACCATAAAGTGATAGAATTCTTCATCAAGATGGAGAGTGATGTAGTTGATTCTGAGATGAGGGTTCTGAATCTTAATAAAGGAAACTACAAAGGTATAAGACATGAGTTGGTAATGATAAGTGTTACTTAAAGGGATGACAGTGAATAGGCAATGGCAAACATTCAAGGAGCACTTGGATGAACTGCAACAGTTGCTTATTCCTGTCTGGCACAAAAGCAAAACGGGAAAGGTGGCCAAATCATGGCTTACAAGGGAAATTAGAGACAGTACCAAATCCAAGGGAGGGGCATACACATTGGCCAAGAGAAACAACAGACCTAAGCATTGAGAGCAGTTTAGAATTCAGCAAAGGAGGACCAAGGGAGTAATAAGAATTGGAAAATAGAGTACGAGAGTAAGCTTGTGGTGTACATAAAAATTGGCTGTAAACGTTTCTAATAGGTATGTGAAGAGAAAAAGATTGGTGAAGATAAATGTAGGCACCTTACAGCCAGAAACAGGGGTGTTTATGATGGAGAACAAAGAAATGGCTGACCAGCTGAATACGTACTTTGGTTCTGTCTTCACAAAGGAGGACACAAATTGGATACCAGAAATGTTGGGGAGCATAGGATTTAGTGAAAGGGAGGACCTGAAGGAGATCAGTATTAGTAGAGAAATGGTTTTGGGAAACTGATGGGATTGAAGGCCGAAAAATCCTCAGGGCTGGTAATCTACATCCTAGAGTACTTAAGGAAGTGGCCTGAGAACTTGTGGATGCATTGGTGGTCACCTTCCAAGATTCTATAGACTCTGGAATGTTCCTACAGATTGGAGGGTAGCGAATGTAACCCTACTACTAAAAAGGAAGGTAGACAGAACACAGGGAATTATAGACCAGTAAGCCTGACGTCAGTAGTGGGGAAAATTCTGGAATCCATTAACAAAGATCTTACAGCAAAACATTTGGAAAATAGTGGCAGGATTGGACAGAGTCAGCATGGACTTATGAAAGGGAAATCATGCCTGACAAATCTAACTGAAATTCTTTGAGGATGTAACGAACAGAGTTGACGATGAGTGAGTGGGTTGGGGGGGGGGGGGGGGGGGGGGGAGTGAGTGAATGTGGCTTATTTGGACTTTCATCAGGCTTTCGACAAAGTCCCACAAAAGAGATTAGCATATAAAATTAAAGCACATGGGATTGGAGGTAGGGTGTTGAGATGGATAGAAAACTGGTTGGCAGACAGGAAATAAAGAGTAGGAATACTTTCCAAATGGCAGGCAATATCTAGTGGGGTACCGTAGGGATCAGTGCTGGAACCCCAGCTATTCATAATAGATATTGATGATTTAGATGAGGGAACTAAATATACTATCTCCAAATTTGCAGATGACACAAAGCTGGGTTGGAGGGTGAGCTGTGAGGAGGATGCAGAGATGCTTCAGTGTGATTTGGAAAAGTTGAGTGAGTGGGCAAATGATTGGCAGAAGCAATATAATTTGGATAAATGTGAGGTTATCCACTTTGGTGCCAAAAACAAGGTGGCAGAATACCATCTAAATGGCCATTAATTAGGAATGGGGAATGTACAATGAGACCTGGATGTCCTCGTACATCAGACACTGAAGGTAAGCATGAAGGTGCAGCAGGCGGTAAAAAAAGCAATGGTATCTTGGTGGCATGGTGGCAAAGTGGTTAGCACTATTGCCTCACAGTGCCAGGGACCGGGGTTTGATTCCAGCCTTCGATGCCTGTCTGTGTGGAGTTTGCTCATTCTACCTGTGTCTGCGTGAGTTTCCTCTGGATGCCATGGATTCCTCCCACAGTCCCGATGCGCAAGTTAAGTGAATTGGCCATGCTAAGTTGGCCCTTAGTGTCCCAAGAGGTCTAGGTAAGGGGGATCAGTGGAGTAAATGCGTGGGGTAGCAGGGATGTGGTGGGCCTGGGAAAGATACTCTGTTGGAGAGTTGGTGCAGACACGAAAGGCTTAATGGCCTCCTTCTGCACTGTAGGGACTCTGTGTGAGCGGCACAGTGGTTAGCACTGCTGCCTCACAGAGCCAGGGACCCATGTTCAATTCCAGCCTTGGGTGACTATCTGTGTGGAGTTTGCACCTTCTCCCTTTGTCTGCATGCGTTTCCTCCGGGTGCTCCAGCTTCCTCCCACAGTCCAAAGATTTGCAGGTTAAGTGGATTGGCCATGCTAAATTGGCCCTTAGTTTCAGGGGGATTAGCAGGGTAAATGCGTGGGGTTATGGGGAGGGCCTGGGTGGGATTGTTGTCAGTGTAGGCTTGATGGGCCGAATGGCCTCCTCTGCACTGTAGGGATTCTATGATTGTACGATTCATAGCGAGAGGATTCGTGTACAGGAGCAGGGATGTCTTGATGCAATTATGCAGGGCCACGGTGAGGCCACACCTGGGATATTATGTACAGTTTTGGTCTCCCTATCTGAGGAAGGATGTTTTTGCTCCAGAAGGAGTGCAGAGAAGGTTTACTAGACTGATTCCTGGGATGGCAGGACTGACGTATGTGGAGAGATTTATCCGGTTCGGATTTTATTCGCTGGAGTTCAGAAGAATGAGGGGAAGATCGCATAGAAACCTATAAAATTCTGACAGGACTAGACAAGGTAGTAGCAAGAAGGATGTTTCCAATGGTGGGGGTGACCAGAAGCAGCGGTCACAGTCTCAGGATACAGGGTAGGCCATTTTGGACAGAGATGAGGAGAATTTCTTCACTCAGAGAGTGGTCAGCCTATGGAATTCGCTACCACAGAAAATAGTTGGGGCCAAGACATTGTATGGTTTTAAGAAGTAGGGCCTGATTTTACCATTGCGTCGCGCCCGAACTTGGTAAAGTCGGGCGTGAGGTGATTAGCGCCCGCATCCGCGCAAATGCCCACTTTACCAAGGCCCGAAAATGGCCGTGATTGGAACGGCGCCCGAAACGGATGCACCGTCAATTTAAATGCATTTTCACCTGTCCAGATTCGGCACTAAACAGACATGCTCAGCAAAGGTCTGTTTCGGGCACTCCAGCTTCTGAAGAGGTAAGTTCAGAGCTTCCAACGGCTCTCTAACTCAGATCGGTGGTGTGTAGGGGGGGAGGGAGGCAGGCTAGATCATTCTCTGGTGAGGGGGAGGGAGGAGCAGGCAGATCAGATGTATCTCTGGTGGGGGGGTGGAGGAGGGAGGTCCGATCATTCTCTGGTGGGGGGGCGGGGGAGGAGGGAGCGCCAGATCATTCTCTGGTGGGGGCGGGGGGGGAGGGAGGGAGGACAGATGGTTCTCTGGTGGGGGGAAGGAGGGAGGCTCGATCATTTTCTGGTGGGTGGGGGAGGGAAGAGGAGGCCCAGATTGCTCTCTGGTGGTGGGGAGGAGGGAGGCCCGATGGTTCTCTGGCAGAGGGGGGAGGCAGCTGCGGGCGATCGGTTGGGGGGAAAGGGGACAGGGGGTCACGATCGGTCTGGGTAGCAGGGGGTGGGTGAATAAGGGGGACAGTTATGTTGTGGGGGTGGGGCAATATCTGTGGGGGCCATCACTCCCGCGTTTTGCTCCCGGGCCGCTTTATCCACTTTTTGCGACAGGGGAGCGTTTTTCAAATTTTTTTTACTGCGCATGCGTAGTTGACGGCTCCAATCGGAGCAGCAGCATTTCTGGCGCGCTAAGCCCCGACCACAGCGCGATTCAGACTCGCGATTATTTTTTCAGGCTAAGTGCGTATGGGGGCGCCTGAGAACAGGTTTCTAATCGGATCTGAATTGCGCCCAGATTCAGCACTTAGAATCAAAATGGTAAAATTGGGCCCGTAGTTAGATATAGCACTAGAGGCAAAGGGGATCAAAGAATATCATGGAAAGGCGGGATCAGGCTATTGAGTAGGATGATCAACCATGATCACAATGAATTTAAGAGGCATCTGGATGGATACATGAATAGGGAGGGAATAGGGGAATACGGACTGAGTGAGGGCAGAAGGTTTTTTTTTAGTTTAGTTAGGGCATCATGATCAGCACGGGCTTGGCAGGCCAAAGGACCTGTTCCTGTGCTGTACTTTTCTTTGTTCTTTGTCTTTGTGCAGTTCTGAGCTTGCCAACATTTTGAAAATATTCTGATCTCACTTGGTTACATCGGTTTGGTTACACAGCAGGACCTCACACATCCCACACTGAACTTCATCTGCCACAGTTTTGCCCACTCACATAATTTTTGTGTCCCTTTGCAACTTTCTGCTCTCATTTAATTTATTTATTGTGTGTCCTAACTCATCGGCAATCTTTGATATATATCTCTTGTTTCCTTCATCTGTTATTTATGAAAATAGTGAAAAGCTCAGGCTCCAGTTCAGAGAAGAGGAAGACACACGAACCCTGCCAATTTCAATCCATGCCCATTATTTCTATTCCACATCTGCTACTTGACAGTTGCTTATCTCAGTGGGTTAGGTATCTAGATATGGTGCAGAATGATGCCAACAGGCGTGGGTTCAATCTAAGCTCCATTAGTTCATGGAGGCCTGCCTCGCCTCACACTCAGGGAACGCTGCCCTCAAATTATAACAAATTGTCTCTCTCTAATGGAGAGAGATACCTGTACTGTATTCCTTTGTGACTGTGGTTATTTACAATTTCCTGGTACCAAACTAAATCCCTATTCATGTTAATAAATTACGTCTATCTCTTATGCACTCTCATTTGTAAAATTTATCAAATGGCTTCTGGAATTCTAAATTAATCACATCCAGAGACACTTCTTTGATTACAATGTCAGTCACCTTCTGAAGATAATCATTTAATTCCATTCAACCTTAATTACCAGTTATAAATTTGTGTTAGCTCTCTCTGATCAGTTCATGTTCAATCCCAACAGATTCTGATCATTTCCCTAGGATAAACATTCAGTTTATCAGTTCTATCAGTTTTATCAGTGACTATCAGTTCTATTTATTCTCCTAGTTTATCTCTCCTGTCATTTTAGATAATAAACTGTCAATGACTATTTTCCAAACCAAGGAAACAATTCCTGAACAAGAGAATTTGGGAAAATGTGGAGCTGAAATTCATTTCTTTGTCATCTCTGGGTCTTATGGTTACCTCCAACTTCACCACCAACTTTCACCCCAGGATCGAGTCTGCACATTACCTGGCTCTCCAGAACTTTACTCTTAAAGAGCTTCTGGCTCACTCATCATTTAGATTTGTCTCCAAGTCTGTACATAAACATAAGAACTAGGAGCAGGAGTAGGCCATTAGGCCCCTTGAGCCTTCTCCGCCATTCAATAAGATCATGGCTGACCATCAGTTCATAGATGATCCAAGCTAATTCCACCCTAACTATGCCAACTTTTATCTCACAATGGACCCTCTGACTTTAATCTTAGACTCATTTCTATTGCCTCCTCTCTATACCTTGTTTTTCACAAATATCCTAATTTTGCTACGTAACCAGCCTGTGTAACTTGAATGTTGACTGCTGTTTGGATCCCACTCTGGATCCAAGCCCACCACTTTTAACACTCTCAGGCCCCTCTCTCCTTCAAATTTCTCCCCTCAGAAACTCTGCCATCACAAATCCCTACCTCAACCCTTCAGTACTCCTTGACCTTCCTATTCTCCCGTCAACATTACCCAGGTACAATTATCGCTTTGGAAAACTTATAGCTTCACACCATGCACCTCTTGATCAAAAGTTTTCAGGTTGAATGGTCCTTCAATCTTCCAAAAAGGATCAGAAGAATCTCTTTATAGTGTGCTGGAATAAAACCCACAATTTTTCTGGTAATTTAAAGAAACTTTCATTGCAAGTACTCCATATTGCAGTCGTCATCCATTTTTTTGAGCCAGTTTTCATCTTGTTAAATTCAACTGATAACCCAAGTTTTTTTCCTGTAAGAATATCTTGCATTGCAGCGATCCAAGAAGGCAGGACAATTCAGGATGGGCAATAAATATTGGCCTGGGCAGTGACACCCATATCCCATAAATGAATTAAAAATGAAGTGTTTTTTTTATTCATTCATAGGACATGGGCTTCACTGGCTGGCCAGCATTTTTGCCCATCTCGCGTTGCCCAGAAGAAGTTGAGAGTCAACCACATTGCTGTGGGTCTGGAGTCACATATTGACCAGACCCGGTAAGGAAGGCAGATTTCCTTCCCTAAAGGACATTATCTAATCATGAAGGACAAAGGACATCATCTAATTTTGCTAAATATACCAGTTTTTTATAGATTTGTTCACTGCTTGGTGGTTAATACTTTCCTTTTTTTTAAGAAAAGGAGCCCAGATAAAACCATAGGTATATTATTGCTAAAGTAATAAACACCATTCTGGACGCTTCTTCGATCACTTTTATTCAGATCGACATTTGGCTAATTTAGCAAAATTAGATCATATTTCAGCCAAACAGATGTCAGGAAGAAAAACAATAGAGGTAAATTAGATTTACTAGCAGACTGGTGAATAGAAGACTCAGCTGATGAGAGCCTAGCAATTCTGACGGTCAATTTTGAAAAGGGCTTCAGCAAATCAAGCTCTTGGAGTAGCATATTCTAAAAACAGTTTCAGGTGGAATCACAGTTTTTGAAAACAATTTCAGAACTATAGCAATTTAGTTTTTGCGCAGATTGTGGAAAGACTATTATACATTTAATAAAACCAAATTTGGGGTCAACAGCAAACACTGTTGTGTGTCATCATTGACCATGAAATCTGTGACTGTATATGTTGCACAAAGACTCCTTGTACTATGAAAATGTTTGGCTGGGAGGCATGACGTGTCCTCACATCTACCCTATCGAGATTCAAGTCTTGAGTTCTCTTTTATTTTCTGAGATTACGAAAGCCCAGGCCGAAACACAGATAAGGAAGGTGACCTCATGTATTGAGATGTTAGGTGGGGCTGCCTATCTGTGGAACCTTTAGCAGCAATTGAGATGTAAAGCAGACTGAAGTCAGTGATATAGATCAGTATATATTCCAGTGGATGGATTATGTGCTTTTATATATATGTAGGGGGAGGTGATGGCCATGGTTCCTTGCTGCTTGGTGCAGTGCTAATGATCACAAATTCATAATATTGATTCAAAATTCATAAGTTATAAATTCCAAATTCATAAGTTTATAGAATAGACTTTATAATATTTTGGAAACAGCTTAATGTATATTCATAGAATCATAGAATCCTTACAGTGCAGAAGGAGGCCATTCAGCCCACCGAGTCTACGCTGACCACAACCCCACCCAGGCCCTATTCCCGCAACCCCACATATTTACCCTATTAATCCCCCGACACTAAAGTCAATTTAGCATGCCAATCAACCGCAGCTGGCATGGGTGGAGTGGGATAAATCCATCGGAGATGGAGAGATTGGCTTGTAGCCTCCAGCCAGTAAAGATCCATGCATTTCATAGAAACCTCAGGGCCAAGGGTTCCTCCATTGTGGAGGCAGCTCATGCAGTCAATCATTTCCTCCTCTCTCACTTGCAGGTTCCACCAGGAAGAGGGCAAGGCATCAAACTCTGGAAGCCCTGTCCAGCTCGAACACAAGCCTGGAGAGGAGTGAGGACCCAGCTGATGAAGAAAATGCACCTGTAGAGGCGTCACAGCAGACATCTGCATGCACCACCAGCCCAAAGACATACACTGCGGTAAGTATCAGTTCTAATTTAGGAAGGGTCTCACATTCTGGTGGTCACTACATGGAACCTGTCCTCAGCAGGATAAGAAGTTTAACAACACCAGGTTAAAGTCCAACAGGTTTATTTGGTAGCAAAAGCCACACAAGCTTTCGAGGCTCTAAGCCCCTTCTTCAGGTGAGTGGGAATTCTGTTCACAAACAGAACTTATAAAGACACAGACTCAATTTACATGAATAATGGTTGGAATGCGAATACTTACAACTAATCCAGTCTTTAAGAAACAAAACAATGGGAGTGGAGAGAGCATCAAGACAGGCTAAAAAGATGTGTATTGTCTCCAGACAAGACAGCCAGTGAAACTCTGCAGGTCCACGCAACTGTGGGGGTTACAGATAGTGTGACATGAACCCAATATCCCGGTTGAGGCCGTCCTTGTGTGTGCGGAACTTGGCTACACACACAAGGACGGCCTCAACCGGGATATTGGGTTCATGTCACACTATCTGTAACCCCCACAGTTGCGTGGACCTGCAGAGTTTCACTGGCTGTCTTGTCTGGAGACAATACACATCTTTTTAGCCTGTCTTGATGCTCTCTCCACTCCCATTGTTTTGTTTCTTAAAGACTGGATTAGTTGTAAGTATTCGCATTCCAACCATTATTCATGTAAATTGAGTCTGTGTCTTTATAAGTTCTGTTTGTGAACAGAATTCCCACTCACCTGAAGAAGGGGCTCAGAGCCTCGAAAGCTTGTGTGGCTTTTGCTACCAAATAAACCTGTTGGACTTTAACCTGGTGTTGTTAAACTTCTTACTGTGTTTACCCCAGTCCAACGCCGGCATCTCCACATCTCAGCAGGATGAGCAGGGTCAGCCAAGATCACCGACACTTGCAGGAGTGTTGGGAAAGGGGCATCTCTGAGGTTCACACCCAATGACCAGCTTCTGGAATTGGCCTTCCATGCGATGCTGAAGAGGCAGCGAGAGACGGAGGAAAGTCAGGCAGAGATGCAGAACCCCTCAACATGGTGGCACATGAGGCAGAGGAGTCCTTCTGCCTGCAGGCTGATGAAGTGGTGCTGACCTGTGCCCACATAGAAGTTCCCATGCGGAGGGTGGCAGTCTACCCAACCCTTGGTGTCCCTTCACCTGATGTCATCACACCCTCACCCTCCTAGTTTCCATTATCTCCTTTAACTGTTACCATCCCTTCCTCTGGAATTCTCGATTGCCTTCTGAATGCTTTTCCCTAGGCAGACTCCCATGCTCCTTTGCAAAAGCCTTCATGCCCCTTCACACTTTCACAAGCCCCATCTGGCAGAAATTGCAACGTCCCATGGCACCGGGAGTAGAAGATTCTAGCAGTATTCTGGCTGCATTGTCTGCCCACACCCCCCCCCCAACCCCCCAACCTCCCCGTTTCCACCCACCCCCCAAAACCTGCCTTCCCTCTGTTTAACCTGCCGTGGTGAAGGACTGGAAAATTCCATCCATTAACCCTGTTTCTCTCTACACATGTTGTCTGACCTGCTGAGTACTTACAGCATTTTCTGTTTTATCATAGAAAATTTCTATGATATATGGGATGAATTCTTCATTTTTACTCTTTAAATAGATTATAATATTATACTTGTTCATACTTGTATTATTGTAACCTATTTAAAGCCCACCAATGCCTCTACTTTCTCAGAAGACTAAGGAAATTTGGCATGTCAGCTGCGACTCTCACCAATTTTTACAGATGCACCATAGAAAACATGCTTTTTGGTTGTATCACAGCTTGGTATGGCTCCTACTCTGCCCAAGAAACTATGAAAGGTCGTGAATGTAGCCCAATCCATCACGCAAACCAGCCTCCTATCCATTGACTCTGTCTACACTTCCCGCTGCCCCGGAAAAGCAGCCAGCATCATTAAGGATCCCACGCACTCTGGACATACTCTTTTCCACCTTCTTCTGTTGGGAAAAAGATACAAAAGTCTGAGGTCATGTACCAACCGACTCAAGAACAGCTTCTTCCCTGCTGCCATCAGACTTTTGAATGGATCTACCATGTATTCAGTTGATTTTTCTTATACCCTAGCTATGACTGTAACACTCCATTCTGCACGCTCTCCTTTCCTTCTCTATGAACAGTATGCTTTGTCTGTATTGCACGCAAGAAACAAAACTTTTCACTGTATACTAATACATGCGACAGTAATAAATCAAATCAAATCAAATACTGAGAGATATGTTTGCAATGACAAAACACTTCGATTAGGATTTGGATCTCATCAAATTGTAATAGATGTTATGTAATAGGTTAGGCAAAATGATTCAATGTTAAGATAACATGACTCTTACTTACTGCCAGAACGTTTGACAGCTGACCATAAAAAAGGCCGAACATCCCTCCAAACATCACGATGCCCATCAAGGTAGATATCCGCAACATGGCCAGCTCATGCCGAAACACAAATAACTCCTTTTGGAACGGAAGAAAATAATCTCGGTTTAACCCATGATATTAAGGACATGGATTTGAAAGATGGTCATTCTCACACAATTCAATGGAGATTTTAGTTTTAATTGATTAGAATATCTAATTGAGTCCTAAAAACAATTTTAGATAACTCAGAACAAAAAACATAAATGAGTTATGAAAATCCATTATGACCATACTTAAAACTTTGTGGAACTTTGTGGAATTTCTCAAGTCATGTCAGCATGTCAGTTCACTGTTTGATTTTAGGATTAGTGAAAATATATCACTTTTTTTGTTTGAAATTTTGCAGATTCACTTCATATTTTACAACCTCTGCATCTTTAAAAGCTTTGTAATTTTTACTAATCTTGTTTCCCAAACTCGGAGCTGATTCAACTGACAACATTCCTGTTCAAATGGTTAATCACGATGGGAAGCATCCTGGAATTTTCCATAGCCCAGGATATCCATTTAGAGATTGGAGCAACCCTGCCATTCTCTACTAGTTAATAAACCTTAAAACTGCAATAAAATTTACTCTGCTGATAAACCTTGCTACTGCAAATAATAAACTCTATTGTTAATAAACCTTACTATTAATAAACCTGATAACTACCAATAAATCTCCTCAGTATCAATAAATCTTACTAATAATAGCAAACCTTACCAAGAGTAATAAATCCTTCCAATAGTAAAAATAACCTTTCAAATATCAATAAATCTTACTAAAATAAAAGATAAGACCATGCTATGCATGCCATAGAGTTATACAACACAGAAACAGACCCTTCAGCCCACCATGTCTATGCTGACTATCAAATACCAATATATACTAATCTCATTTACCAGCTCTGCTCCATCAGATGTTCAGTAACACCCTTGGGAAGGCGAGTTAACTTAGTAACAAGGTGGTTCACGACAACAAAGCTTACACCTGTTTCATGCATTCATTTGGCCAAGGTAATTTAAGTGCTCGTTCAGATGCTTCTTAAATGTTGCGAGAATTCGTGCAAGTCCTTGGAGTCCTTGGTTTTTGCTTAGAGTTGAATCAGATCAAACAGTTTTCCATTCATGCACTATTTGATTTTTATATCAGGATCACCATCATGGAAGACATTGGAGAGCACCCTGGAGTAAAACATGCTGAGAAGGATTGACACTTGCACACAGCCCTATAAACACTATTAGTGACTGGCAATGGTGAACAAACGTTGAGCAGAGGTCCATGTTCTTTTCTTGGCATTTCTCCTGGTGCTGTCAAAACCACCATACCAGTGATTCCTTGACCTTTTCTGAAACTGCACCGGCAACAGATCCTCACTGAGATGTTGCACTAAGCAATTCAGGATGATTCTGGCAAAGATGTTGATGGTGATGGAGAAGAGAAAGTTTCTCTATGATTGTTGCAAGATTTGGCAAAATCATTTCTGCTTGTACAGGTGGACAACAGAGCCATTTTTGTATTCTTGTGGAATGGTTCTTTGCTCCCACATAGACTGAAAGAGCTCAATGCATTCCTTAAACAGGTATTGACTTCCAATCTTGTAGACCTCAGCTGGAATCACATCAGTTCCTGGAGCTTTGCCAGTAGACAGAAGTTTGATTGCATTTGTTGTTTTTAGCAGATTGGGGGTGTCATTAAGAAAACATTTGATGGGCAACCTGTTGATTACTTCTTCATTGATGAAGGAAGGCCAATTGAGGATAGGATTAATGTGCTTCACCTATATTTATATAATTTGGGCTTTTGCTGTGAGCAGTGTTGACCAATCAACACCGAGGATTGGTGATAAATCAGTAGACTTGGATCCGTTGAGGGATTTCAGGGCTTTGTGGAATCACTACCAGTCTTTGTGGTCTGTATGTGACTGAAATGTGCCAGCTTTCTCATTCAGCTTGCATTTGACAGTCTTGTGCCTATTTTGGTAGCCATAACGCTTGGGTAACAGTGACTTGTCATTGAGATAAACCCTGTAGAGGTGATGTTTCTCATCCAGTGGTTTTTGGCCTTCTTCATCGTTTTCACTGAACTAATCTTGAAGTTTATGAGAAGTAGGCTCAAGGGCTTCTAGAACAGTGGGAGACACTCCCCCATGGTTATCAAGTCATTCTCAATGTAGTGAGTGCCCATTTTCAGTATACCAAGTGACTCTTGAGTTTCTCCGAGACAGAATCCTTCATGATAGTCTCTTTGAGCTTTGGGACATTGTAATGCTTCTGGATGTTGATGCTTTGAGGGTATAGAGAGGGATAGAGCTTGATGTTAGCTTTGAAATGTTCAGTGGTGAATCCAACACTCAGCACTGCACATGGCATTCATTATACGCACATCCTGTCACTCCTTCATATTCGATTTGATGCTAATGAAGAGAAATGGGGTGCATCAAAGACATCTTGTTGTGATGAGGAAGTGGAAAACTGTGTTGCCAAATAAGAGTTCACATTCCACACACACCTTCAGCAAAAGGAGAACATTATTGTTACAACTACCAACACCATTATTTCTGATGACTCCTTCCCACGTCTGGTGATCTGCACTAACTCTTGCATTGAAGTGACCAAGAATGATTAGTTTGTTTGAGTTTGACACAGTAGCAGTGGAAGTTCTTGTAGGTTTTATCCTTGATGTCATCAGAGTTGGTCATGGTAGATATACGCACTGATGAGTTGTTTGCCAGTTACTGTGCATGGGAGTTTAAGCACCATCAGATGTTCAGTAACACCCTTGGGAAGACGAGTTAACTTAGTAACAAGGTGGTTCACGACAACAAAGCTTACACCTATTTCATGCATTCTTTTTTCCACAGTCACCCCAAAAGAATGTGTAAACTGCACTGACCACTGCTGACTCTCCTTAGTCTTACTGAGGGCAGCAACCTGGACATTATACCTAGCCAGCTCTCTAACACCAGAAGCAGTTCTTCTCTCAAGTTTGTCAACTGTGGCATTGTTCATGACAGTACACAAATTCCATGTGCCAGTGGTGACCGGGGTTACCTTTACTTTCATATTTGAGATTGACTTACCCCTGCTTTGATGAGATCCCTGCCAGCTGTGACCTGTTGGCCAAAGAGGTGAAGCAGAAAATATTTAGGGCACCTTTTCCAGCCCATTCATCATACAAGGGAGATGAGCAGTGGTCCTGAAAAGAGCTGCTCAGTCACTCAGGGGGCTGCCACTGTTGCTTCACTCTAGTGAAAAACAACCCTGTGGCCTATGGCCTGAGCTGCCTGTGCACAGGTTCACGGATATTGCTCCCTGCCAATCCATTCCTTTTGCTATGCATCACTTCCCCATCGCCGCAGGACTTGTAACAGACAGAAGATGGATTACAGATGATAGAAAGATGGTGAACATGCCTTGTGTTTGAATTGGATTATAGTGAGCAAGAGTTGGTCATCATCAGCTTCAAGTCTCTCCCATCCAGACTTGTCTTGGTCCAGCAGCAAGATGAGTCTGGATAGCTGGAGATGGATATGGATAGGTCAGGTGACCAGTATGTCTTCTGTGCCTTGTCAATCTCTACACATTCCATAACATGCTGCTCAGCCACTTTCAAAACAGTTGGGCCTTAGATTGGTCTCATCTGGCCAGTCTGCCAGAATCAGTCTTTGTATGCCAAGGTAGGCAAATCCATAAAGAATCAAGGGTAGGAGACCCGAGGACTACCCTCACCTGGTTTGGCCCAGCTGTTGAAGAGGTTTACTGGAGAGTGGCACTTGGAACCACAGGTGAGAGCTGGGTTAAGGTGAGGATCAATACAGAGTGAGCCTCTGCGAAGAATATGGGACAGTAAGAAGTCTCACAACACCAGGTTAAAGTCCAACAGGTTTATTTGGTAGCAAATACCATAAGCTTTCGGAGCGCTGCTCCTTTGTCAGATGGAGTGGTCTCTGTTCTCTCCACATCAAGAATATGGGAAGCATATCTGTGAGAGGTGAGAGACCTGTCTCACACCCCCTTATAATTCAGCCCGATAACCTTTTGTCTGATGTGAACATTGCTTCTTTCTGCGAGGTAATGCTAGCATTTTCTGTTTTTAGTTCAGATTTCGAGCATGTGTGGTATTATGCACTTGGAAGAAAATAATGTAACATTAGAAGTCAGCACTAATTTTAAAAGGTTGAAATGATACTGCATTGTTTTTAAGCAATTTTACTGCCTTAATATAAAAAGGTAGATGTGCTAACATGTCTCTTTAAGGGGCGAGGTACTTGGGGGTCACATGATCCATCTGGCCAATAGCGGCAAGGTGTGCGAATAGCAAACGGGCCTCTTTTTAGGGCAAGGTGTGCGAATAGCAAACGGGAGCACAAGCTTTCTGGCAGTTGGAGTCCGGGAGTTGTGGAGTTTGGAAGCAGTCTTATCTCTGTCTTGTATATGGATAATTTTCCCCAAATAAACCCTCTTCATTTATGTGCCTTGTTGGTTGTCAGTTCCTTGCAACTATTGTAATAGGTTTCACATCAGTAACCCTCAGCAAGGGAAACATTATCCATCAGCCCGTTTTAATTTTCAATATAATTGTAGTCATACTTGGAATTAATTTCAATATGAAAATCAGTGTAATGTTACTTCTTAAGTCCAATTAAAGTGGAAAGAACAGGACTAGCTGTGTGAAGGAAAAGCAACATTGCAGAAAAATTCTCAGGTGACATCCCTTCCTGAACATATTCTAAAACAAAGTCCAAAAAGGCATTAAAATTATTGCAAACTCCTGGGTCAGTGCCCCAAAGAAACAATCCAATGATTATAGCATGAATTACAAAAAAATGGAAACACTTGTAAAAATCATTGCGTCAACAAATGATGCACAACTCTTTTTCCAACACAGCTGCAAATTTTCAGGCTGGATAACCTACTTACAGAATAATGTTTCCAAATTTCAGTTGTCAGTGAAAACAGTGCTATCATTGCATACCAAAGGAGAACATAATATCACTGTATAATTATCCTTGGATCGATTGATGTTGCAAACTAAGTCCTTAAATTCTGTTTCTCCAGCAATTAACTGCTCTTGTAGTTACAGCAAACTACTGAACAAGTTGTTTTATGTTGTAACCAAAGGTAAATGAAAGCATATAGAATGAAGCTTTTTTTTTAATTACCAAATTTTATAATACATTATACACATGGCAGGGTTTTTTGCATGGCATTACTGCTCGAGTGCAAACACAGAAAACAAAAAGAGGTGGAGTTCCTTTCCACATTTGAAGTTGCACCGATTAGGGAGCGGAGGAATTTTCTGCTAACATTCATTTGCATAATCACAGACATAAAATCTTGAATGAACCAGCGCGAGGCAGGTAGTTAAATAGAAAAAATTATGTTCTTTCCATTAATAAATATTACTTGATGTAATTAAGAGTGTTAATCTGACACGGTTTGATTAGAACAGCCGAAAATGCGCTAATCACCGTAAATATTTTCAATAATGGTGTCCAGCCCGTCACATGTGAGAAACCAGACTTGAAAGCCGTGAAAACTAGTGGAACTAAGTAGAGGTTCCATCTTGAAAATTGTTATTTCAGCAATTCAGAAACACTTTGATGAATACTCCAGGTTGCAAGCTTCAATTAATGTTTGGAGAGAGGCGAACAACTCCCAATACATGTACCTTTTACTGCAAATGTTAAAAGAAAATCTTGCATCATACGGAGTGCAGTGTGTACCTACGTAGGGACATTCTGTCAATTATAATACTAGAAAACTATTGTAACGCTATTTTCTGAAGCAAGATATGCCATTTTTGGGGGAAAGAGTTGGTTGCCAATGCACCCACTTGACCAATGTTGGTATGTGCATTACCAGTTTCTATAAAAACCACATATCAAATAAATCATTTATAAAAGTGTCCAGAGTGGAACTGCTACATGATCTGGCATCCTGTACAACAGTTCAAATAATGCAACTTACTGCATTTCAGTAACTGCTTAGGGCAAAAAGGACATATTTGAAATATAACATCACTGTAAAATTATCAAGAGGAAACATTGAACCAAATGTCTTACCTCTTTTACTTTTGTTAGAGGTTGGAGGTAGTAATATTGGCAGAAATTGAAGACTAATGTGAGGAAACTCAAGAACTCTGTGTAGAAACATAGCAGTAGGAAGAGCCAGTGATTGTCCTCTCCAACACAATTATTTATCCTGTGAAGAAATGTTTTCGCATGTATGTTTCAGGGAGGAGAGGAAGTTGAAAAATAAATTCAAAGTTTTACAGTCACAATAACACAAATAAGCCCAGAAACTTCATAAAAAGTAAATTTGGAATCAAAATCAGAAGGCAATTTGATTGGTACAGCTCCTGAACAATGAATTCTTAAATTCCTTCCCGTTAATGTTTCTTTTCTCTGGTTACTATCTCTATTTGGTGATCTACAATTTTCATTTACAGAGGCAGTGACCAAATGTACGCAAATTGTGGCACAGTGCAACATACTTCAAGTTAACGTTATTCATGGTTCATGTGGCATCGGCGTGAAAGCTTAATCCCAAAGTGGCTCGAAACACGACATCAATAATTTAGCACTTATGGCGCGTGCAGATCAGATTTCATCTGATTCCATTCAGCCTCCAAGCACCACTCAAAAGGAAGGCATGAAACTAAATATTCTGCAGCTGTAAGTTATGTTCAGAGGTGTGATTTAAGCTCCATTCCACAGCCTTGAACATATAATCTAGGTTTACACTTCAGTGTGGTACAGTCAGAATAATGCATTGCTGGAGCCGTTGTCTTCAGATGAGATCAAGGGCAACACAGTGGCACAATGGTTAGTATTGCTGCTTCACAGCACCAGGGACATGGGTTCAATTCCGGCTTCAAGTAACTGACTATGTGGAGTGTGCACGCTTTTCCTGTGTCTGCGTGGGTTTCCTCCGAGTGCTCCAGTTTCCTCCCACACTCGAAAGGTGCAGGTTAGGTGGACTGGGCATGCTAAATTGCCCTTTACTGTCCAAGGATGTGTAATTTAGGTGGATTACCCAGGGTTAAAGGGATAGGGTGGCGGGGTGGGCTTGGGTAAGACGTTCTTTCAGAGAATCAGTGCAGAATCAATGGGCTGAATGGCCTCCCTCTGCACTGTAGGGATTCTATGGTTCTATGAAGATGTTAAATGATTGTCACTGAAGAAAAATGTAAAGAATCCAATAGCACTTCTTGAAGAAGACCAGAGAAATTGTTTTGGTGTCCTGGCCAATATCTGTTCCACTAATAAAATAGATTATCTGGTCACTCTTTCCATGTTTAGAAACATAGGAAATAGAAGCAGGAGTGGACCATTTGGCCCTTCGAGCCTGCTCTGCCATTCAATATGATTATGGTTGACCAGCAAATTCAATATCCTGATTCAGCCTTCGCCCCCATATCTCTTGATCCTTTTAGCCCCAAGAGCTATGGAAACATTTTTGAGGTATTTTTCTGGGCACAAATTGGATGCTGGTTTTCTGACATTAAAACAATGGCTACAGATCTTAAGTATTTCATTGGCTGTGAAGAACTTTGGGAGGCCCTGGGGTCATGAAAGATGTCATGCATCTTCCTGCTGTTGTTTGGTGGAAAATGTTATTCCCCAATTTCTCAATCTCCCCCCATTAATTAATGCAAAAGCAAAAAAGATTGTTGTAAATATAATAGATCCACAAAACAGCTTGCATGCAGTATTAGCGGAGAAAGGAGATGAATGGTATATTGAATCATGGAAGGGATTAGGAACTGTCGTTTAGGTTTTTGATTTTCTTTTGGAGGGGTGCACAAGAAAAAACACACACAAGCTAGTCAATCTCCTGCGACATTCCGCAAAAGCAATCAAGAGTGAATGCTGTCTTTATGTGAGTCATAGTCAGAAGGTCGTGAATAATTAGATCAGAGTACACATATGTAAGCTGTTTAATAAGATACCAATCAATCTATCATTCCACTGAACAATGGAATGGCAAAGCAGTGTTTGGGGAATGTGGGGCCATTGGACAATTAAACAAAATTCAGTTTCTGTTTTGAAGTAATATTGTCCTCATTTCCTTTCTAAATTCCTATATTAAGATTAATAATAGATACTGTATGTAGACGTGTTACATTGTAGTTATATCCTTTAGCTATCTGGATAAGAATGGTTCGATCAAGCAGACGCAGCATGGATTCATGAGAGGAAAGTCGTGTTTGACGAACTTACTGGATTTTTATGAAGATGTGACTAGTGCGGTTGACGGAGGGGAACCGGTAGGTGTGGTGTTTTTGGATTTCCAGAAGGCATTCGATAAGGTGCCTCACAAAAGATTGCTGCAGAAGATTGGGGCACATGGAGTTGGGGGTAAAATGTTAGCGTGGATTGGGGATTGGCTATCCAACAGGAAGCAGAAAGTTGGAATAAATGGGTGCTTTTCTGGTTGGCAGATGGTGACTAGTGGCGTGCCGCATAGATCGGTACTGGGGCCTCAACTGTTTACTATTTACATAGATGATCTGGAGGAGGGGACTGAGTATAGGGTAACAAAGTGCGCTGACGACACGAAGATAAGTGGGAAAGTGAATTGCGTGGAGGAAGCGGAAGGTCTGCAGAGAGATTTGAATAGGCTGAGTGAGTGGGCGAGGATCTGGCAGATGGAGTATAACGTTGGCAAATGCGAGGTTATTCACTTTGGAAGAAATAATAGCAAATTGGATTATTATTTAAGTGGAAAATATTACAACATGCTACTGTGCAAAGGGACCTGGGGGTCCTTGTGCATGAGTCACAAAAACTCAGTCTGCAAGTACAACAGGTGATCAAGAAGGCAAATGGGATGTTGGCATTTATCACGAGGGGGATAGAATATAAAAGCAGAGAAGTCTTGCTGCATCTGTACAAGGCATTGGTGAGGCCGCAGCTGGAATACTGTGTGCAGTTTTGGTCCCCTTACTTGCGAAAGGATATATTGGCCTTGGAGGGAGTGCAGAGAAGGTTCACCAGGTTGATACCGGAGATGAGGGGTGTAGATTATGAGGAGAGATTGAGCAGATTAGGTTTGTACTCGTTGGAGTTTAGAAGGCTGAGGGGTGATCTTATCGAGGCATATAATATAATGAAGGGGCTGGATAGGGTAGAAGTGGAGAGATTCTTTCCACTTAGAAAGGAAACCAGAACTAGAGGGCACAGCCTCAAAATAAAGGGGGGTCAGTTTAGGACAGAGTTGAGGAGGAACCTCTTCTCTCAGAGGGTGGTGAATCTCTGGAATTCTCTGTCCACTGAAGTGGTGGAGGCGACCTCGTTGAATATGTTTAAGTCACGGATAGATGGATTCCTGATCGGTAAGGGAATTAAGGGTTATGGGGAGCAGGCGTGTAAGTGGAACTGATTCACTTCAGATCAGCCATGATCTTATTGAATGGCGGGGCAGGCTCGAGGGGCTAGATGGCCTACTCCTGCTCCTATTTCTTATGTTCTTATCTTCTATGGTTATCAATTACCCTGCAGCAGCATGATTTATTGGAATCGATTTCTTCTATCTTGATATTGTTCTCGGTTAGTACCCTGTGCGCTTCCATAATGGCGAGGCTATAATAATCATGCTCTTCTGTCTGTATTCACAATGGATTTTGTCAATATACACATATAACACTGTGACTGCTTTATCTGGCCACCAGGTTTCCCACAAATTCTTCAAAATGCTTCTGAATTAATTTTTCAATTGTCACTCCCCCCCCCCCCCCCCCCCCCCCCCCCACAACCTTCTGTCAACAAAATTTCTAAAATTCAGAATAAAGATTTAAATTTTAATTAAAAATGTAAAACATGAATTGTCTTTAAAAGCCCGAATTAGACATTTTAATTGAAAAGATCAGATGGATTCAAATGAGATATCTTTGCCCAATGCCGGGACTCGGACTGGATTTGGATGAGCAACCTGTGTATAGAACATAGAACAGTACAGCACAGAACAGGCCCTTCGGCCCCGAGCTTTATCTGAAACCAAGATCAAGCTATCCCACTCTCTATCATCCTGGTGTGCTCCATGTGCCTATCCAATAACCGCTTAAATGTTCCTAAAGTGTCTGACTCCACTATCCATGCAGGCAGTCCATTCCACACCCCAACCACTCTCTGCGTAAAGAACCTACCTCTGATATCCTTCCTATATCTCCCACCATGAACCCTATAGCTATGCCCCCTTGTAATAGCTCCATCCACCCGAGGAAATAGTCTTTGAACGTTCACTCTATCTGTCCCCCTCATCGTTTTATAAACCTCTATTAAGTCTCCCCTCAGCCTCCTCCGCTCCAGAGAGAACACCTCGCTCCCTCAACCTTTCCTCATAAGACCTACCCTCCAAACCAGGCAGCATCCTGGTAAATCTCCTTTGCACTCTTTCCAGCACTTCCACATATAGTGAGGTGACCAGAACTGCACACAATATTCCAAATATGGTCTCACCAAGGTCCTGTACAGTTGCAGTGTACCTAATTTTCCAAGATACGATCAACTGTACTATGATGTTATTCTCTGGCTCCGAGCTATTTCTGCATCAATTTTTTCCCCAAATCATTTAAAGTAACGTTAGAGGGCAGATTTCAATTTCCATTCAAGTGAAATTTATATTGAGGGTTTTGCAATACTCCACAGACATGAGCAGTTGAGGTCTGAGAAGAAAGATCATTAGATCATCTTTAAAGCAATACTGCAGTAGGAGGCTGTACCAGGTAAGTGACTCCCATTCACTTCAGTTCTGTTGGACTTCTTGGTGCACACTCAAATGGCTGCAATATGGCTACATAGAGAACATGACTGGCAACTGAAGATTGTTGGATATAACATATTTAGTAAGGAAAGGGATAGATGGAAGGGAGGTGGATTAACTGTACAATAGTAACATGGGAAATAAGAGTAGGCCATTTGGCCCATCAAGCTTGTTCCACCATTCAAGTAGATCATGGCTGAGCTTTTACCTCAATGTCATTTTTCCACACTATCACTTGATATTTTTAATATCTAAAAATCTATCGCTCTGTGACTTGAACATATTCAATGACTGAGCCTCCACAGTCCTCTGGGCTACAGAATTCCAAAGATTTGAATCCTTCTGAGTGAAGGAAATTCCTCCTCATCCCAGTCGTAAATGGTCTGCCCCTCATTCTGAGATTGTGTCCCTTGGTTCTAAGATAAAAATAATGACTATCAAAGAAAAGCATGTAACTCACAATATAGAAACTAATTCCATACAAACTGAGTTAAAAGACAAGGGATAGATATTCTAACAGAAGTATACTCTAGTCCATCAAATACTGGAAGGGAATTGTAGAACAAGGTATAGGATAATAATCATGGGGAATTTCAACTACCTCCAAATAAACTGGTCAAAAAAAGGACTGAAATGACAAATATAGAGATCAATCACAAAGCACAAACTATAATGTGTAAAAATAGCCTTAGAGAATCACAACACAGTGCTGCACTACTGTGCATTTGCATCCTTTAAAGTTTATTTATTTGTCACAAGTAGGCTTACATTGACACTGCAATGACGTTACTGTGAAAATCCCCTTGTCGCTACACTCCAGCGCCTGTTCGGGTATATTGAGGGAGAATTTAGCATGGCCGATGCACCTAACCAGCACATCCTTTGGACTGTGGGAGGAAACCGGAGCACCCAGAGGAAACCCATGCAGACACGAGGAGAACGTGCAGACTCCGCACAGACAGTGACCCAAGCCGGGAATCGAACCCAGGTCCCTGGTGCTGTGAGGCAGCAGTGTTAACCGCTGTGCCACCGTGACGCCCTTCAATCTGATGCTATCAATTCTTGCCCAGCCCAGTCCCATCTCTGTCGCCATTTACCAAAGCCTTGATAATAATTCCACACAATGGATGAGAGAGATTTAAACATGGCAAACATGTGAGCAACACTGTTTTTTAGTGGTTGCGAATAGTGAAACATGCAATGTTCTGTGGAGGAGAGACAGATCATTCATTATAATATTTAAATATGACACCCACAGTGCAGTTGGGCACACAATATAAAACGTACTCCCTGGGTACAAGAAATCAGCAGTGAAAGGGGGAGGGGAGCTATCAATTTCAAAGATAAATGCCGTTTCCAGCACTTCTGGTGGATCAGGACTGCTCCCCCTAAATTAGCAAGGATACCTTCAGCTTCTCCCATGCCAATCAAATGCCTTTCTCTCCCTGAAGCCCCAATTTGCCCCTTCTGCTGTGGTGGCCTTTCTCCCTCCAAGTAGTCTCTCCACCCTCCTCTAGGGCTGACATTCAACCTGTCCCCTGTTATTGAGTGATAGCCACAGGGGTTCCTATCTGCACTTTCCTGTCGTTGCTATTCCACCCCAGCTGCTAACCAGCCTGTCAATTTGGCTGGCTGTCAGGTGGCAATCCAAAGAAACAAGTGAGATTGAGTTCCCGCCATGACATTTGCCAGGATCTCTGTGGCCAAACCTCACCAGGTTCTTTGTCTGTTTTTGGGCTCTTCCTGCACCCTCCCTCTTTGTAAGTACTGGGGGAAAAGAATTTATCAAAGACCCAAACCTCAAATTATTTCCTCATATTAATTCCTCTGAACATGCAAATAGAAGGTGACAAGAATGACATGAATTATGTGTGACCTTTTAAAGAAGTTTAAGATTTATTTATTAGTGTGACAGCAATGAAGTTACTGTGAAAATCCCCTAGTCGCTACACTCTGATGCCTGTTCGGGTACACTGAGGGAGAATTTAGCATGGCCAATGCACCTAACCAGCACATCTTTCGGACAGTGGGAGGAAACCAGAGCATCCAGAGGAAACCCACACAGACACAAGGAGAACATACTGACTCCACACAGACAGTGACCCAAGCCGGGAATCGAACCCGGGTCCCTGGCATTGCGAGGCAGCAATGCTGACCACTGTGTCACCTAGACAACAGACTAAATTAAGAGCGCAGAAGATAGAGGAGGAAAAAAATGAATTTTCCTTGTAATGTGCACAAGTATAAATACCCAAGGGCTCTCTCGACTTTAAGGCAAAGAGATCAGAAACAAGGTGAGAGTGGAGAAAAGAAGCTGCAAGCAAACAGGAAAAGTGAGCTCCAAAACAATCTCTGCAAAAGAAAGTAATGTTCTGAAAATACAATGGGAATGTGGAACATCAAAGACTTTTTCAAGGGTTTAAATGTTTGGTTATTTTCTGAATGTTATTTATATGATTATGCAGTTGGCTCAGAAATAAAAATTGTAATTACTTTTTAAAAAATGAATTCACTAGCTGTAATTGATTGAAATTGGTCATTAATTTGGTTGCTCTTCACTTGACACTCAGCCTGTATTTCAGCAAATCAGTATCTTCAAATTAATTATTTGAGCTTTTGAAAGAAGTGACACATTTCTATGCAGAGCAGATTTAATGTAACCTCAAATGAGCAAGGCTATTGTTACACCACCATATATTTTAGGTTGCTAACATGCTTTTGTGCAGAATTTGTTTATTATTCATTCATGGGACATGGGCGTCACTGGCTGGCCAAAATTTATTGCCCATCCCTAGTTGCCCTTGGACGGCAGTCGAGAGTCAACCACATTGCTGTGGTTCTGGAGTCACATGCAGGCCAGAGCTGGTAATGACAACAGATTTCCTTCCCTAAAGGGGATTAGTGAACCAGATGGGTTTTTCTGACAATTGACAATGGTTTCATGGTCATCAGTAGATTCTTAATTCCAGATATTTTTTATTGAATTCAAACTCCACCATCTGCCATGGTGGGATTCGGACACAGGTCCCCAGAACATTAGCTGAGTTTCTGGATTAATAGTCTAGTGACAATACCACTAGGAAAACTGAATACTCAACAAAACAAAAAGAAAATGCTAGAAACTGCGTTTACAAGGGGAAAAGATTGAAAATTGATTTCTGACAAATAAACTATATCCAAAGCATTAAGTCCTAAATTGTCTCTTTTCAAATACTGACAGGCTAACTGTGTTTTGTCATCATCTCTCTTTGTAACAATGAATAATATAAAATAAATTGGGTTATGTTTTCCCATAAACACTGAATATGTACCTGAACTTTCACTGCTACAAATGTTTTCTTAAGCTGCCCTTTCACCATGGAAGTTTCTTGCTAAAGATTTATAAAGATAATTACAGTTATTTTCTCTGAGGCTGAACAGATCATACAATTTTTAAATGACACAGAACGATGCCACCCAGCTCGTTAGGTTTATAGCAGCTCTTGTTCAACAATCTAATCGTTCTCATTCTCCCTCTCTATCCTTGTAGCTCTGAAAGTTTATTTCCTTCAAAAGCCCATCCAATTTCCTTTTGAAATCATTCATCATCTCTGCTTTTACCAGCCCCCATTCCAAGCCATTACCATTCTTCTTCACATTCCCCTGGAATCTCTTGTCCAAAATCTGTGCCCTCTAGGCCCTGTACCATCAGCTAATGGAAACATGTCTTCTTTGTCTACTTTACATAGACCTGTCATAATCGTGCACACTTCTATCAGGTTTCCCTTCAATCTCATTCTCCCAAGGAGAACAACCCCAGTATCAACAACTTAACATTATTGCTGAAATCCTTCATCTATGGAACCGTTCTGGCAAGTTTCCTCTGCGTTATTGCTCTGATCCTCATGTTCTTCCTAATACGTGGGTTTCCTCCGGGTGCTCCGGTTTCCTCCCACAGTCCAAAGATGTGCGGGTTAGGTTGATTGGCCAGGTTAAAAATTGCCCCTGAGATTCGTAGGTTAGCGGGTAAATATGTGGGGGTAGGGCCTGGGTGGGATTGTGGTCGGTGCAGACTCGATGGGCCGAATGGCCTCCTTCTGCACTGTAGGGTTTCTATGTTTCTATGTATGTGGTGATCAGAGCTAGACATAATGCTTTACTTTTGAACTAACCAGAGATTTATAAAGGTTCAGCATAACCTCCATGAGGATGTAAGTAATGGAAACAAATATGGGCCATTTGACTCCTTAATCCTGCTCTGCCATGGAATATGATCATGGCTGATCTGATTGTGGAACTCCACCTTCCTGCCTACCCTCCATAACAGATGACTCCTCTTGTTGATGAAAAATCTGTCTAACTCGGCCTTGAAGATGTTCAATGTCCCAGCCTCTACTGCTCTCTATGGAAGAGAATTTCAAATACTAACAACTCTCAGAGAAATAAAATCTCCTCATCTCAATCTTAAATTGGAGACATATATTTGTAAACTGTGTCACCAATTCTCAGTTCCATCCCAGCATGTCCCCTTTCAAGCCCCTTCAGAATCTTAGATCAGTTTTCATTCTTCAAAACGCCAATGAATATGGACCCACCCCCTGGTCAACCTTTGCCCATAAAAACCTAGCCTTAACTGTTCATCTTAAAAATCAGCCTAGTGAATGTTCTCTAAATTACTTTCATTGCAAGTATGTCCCCCCTTAAGTAAATGATGAACTCCAGGGATGAGATGAGAATTACTGCCCTTGACATCAAGGCATTTGACTGAGTGCGGCATCAAGAAACCCGAGCAAAACTAAAGTCGTAGAAATCGGGGGGAAAGCTTTCTACTGTTTGGAAGCATTCCTGGCATAAAGGAAGATGTTTGTGGTTGTTGGAAGCCAATTATCACAGTCCCAGGTAATTGCTGCAGGTGTTCCTCAGGGTAGTGCCCTAGGCCCAACCACCTTCAACTGCTTCATCGATTACCTTCTCTCCATCATAAGGTTAGGAGTGAGGATGTTTGCAGATGACTGCACAATTATCAGAACCATTCACAACTCCTCAGCTACTGAAGCAATCCCCATTCACATGCAGCAGGACCAGATATTCAGGCTTAGGTAATAACTGGCTAGTAAGCACACAAATACCAGGTAACGACCGTCTCCAAAAGGAGGGAATCTAACCTTGAAATTCAATGGCATTGCCATCACTGAGTTTCCCACTATCAACATCCTGGCTGTTACCATTGATCAGAAACTGAACTGAACTAGCCATATAAACAATGTGGCTACAAGAGTCAGTCAGAGGTTGGGAAATCTGCAGAGGGCATGAAGTGGGAGATTTCTAAACAGTTAATAAGATTTTTAGACAAAATGCATAAGGCACTGACAGGACTACCAGTAAAGAGTTAAACGATTCTTGAAATAAGTTAATAAGCTAAAGAGAATAGTTTGCACACATGTGAATGCTATAAGATAATTAAACAAGTAATTATGATTTTAAAACATGTATGCGAATATTTTAATGCATTTTAAGTATTGTATGAATCATTGTTTACTTCAGCCGAAAGCAGGTTACCATCCCATCTGAGGTCAATGGAGCTTTGCATGGTCCGCACCCACCCCACTACAATTCCCATGGTGGGCGGGACAGGAAAATTCCCCACTGTGTGTTCAACTCTATGGTCTTATTTATCCCATGTCAATTAGCTGTTGGCTCATGTTGTAATCCAGAGATTACTAGGTTTGTGGTTCAGCTTTTTAAATTGGCTTCTAGCTGCTCATACTCCTTAGCTGAACCTCTCTCTTCGTCCTACCAATGATGTTGGTACATACGTGGACCATGAAAACTGGACTCTTTCCCTTCCACTCCAAGTTCCTCTCCAGCCCCATGGATATGTCCTTAACGCTGGCACTGGCTAGTAACACAGCCTTTGAGACAATCTATTCCCCTAAATATACTGTCCTCCAATACTGCTAGTTTTCCTTTTTAAATCACCCAACTTGAATGGTCACCCTGGACCACGGTGCTGTGATCAGTTTGCTCATCTTTCATGGAGTACCTGCTCTCGTCTACTCAAGCTGAAAGTACATTGAACCTTTGTTGGGCAAATATAGAGGCTGAGGTTTCTCTACTGCTACCTTTTGGACCTCCGTGCCTGCCTCACTTGCAGTGAAAAACCCTCCTGTCCCAAGCCACAAATTTGAAGTGAAAAGGTATGAATGCCTCCTGAAACAAAATTTTTCAGGAGATCTTCAAAGGAGAACCTTCTTCTTTCAGGAGAACCTTCAAAGATCTAGACCTGAACTGTCAGGATGCTCTATCCTGGTAAAGGTCACATATACATTATCTCTGGAATAATCTTTTAACCTAATCCCATTTAGAACTGCAGTTTAGTCTATAATACCCCTTCATATCATAAACTTCATTTCTATGTGAGAGTTTGTTTTTAAAATAATGTCCAAGTATCAAAACTCTAATCATCATGCATGTATTATGATAATGTATTCTACAGTAGCAGGTTAAATGCTATCCCTCTCACCAACTTTTACAGATGCACCATAGAAAGCATCCTTTCTGATTGTATCACAGCTTGGTAAGGCTCCTGTTCTGACCAAGACCACAAGAAACTACAATAAGGTTGTGAACAAAGCCCAGTTCATCACACAAACCTGCCTCCCACCCATTGACATTATCTACACTTCCTGCTGCCTCAGAAAAGCAGCCAGCATAATCAAGGACCCCACGCACCCCGGACATACTCTCTTCCAACTTCTTCCATCGGGAAATGATACAAAGGTCTGAGGTCACATACCAACCGACTCAAGAAGCTTCTTCCCTGTTGCCATCAGAGTTTTGAATGAAACTACCTTATATTAAGTTGATCTTTCTCTACACCCTAGATATGACTGTAACATTACATTCTGCACCCTCTCCTTCTCTATGAACGGTATGCTTTGTCTGTATAGCGCACAAGAAACAATACTTTCTGCTGTATACATGTGACAACTAATAAATCAAATAAAATATAAATAGAAGATTGCATGGCCTTAAAAAAAAGGATCTTCTTTCTTTGAGCTGAAAATATGAGGAATACAGCCAGAAAGTAAAACAAATATTGCCTTTATTTCATCTGCAGGGTTTAGCATTATAGACACAAAGACTGAGGTAATGTCATTGGATGCTACCTGTCTTCACAAATAACTGTTGCTTGTGGTTACAGTAGAATTATATTAGATTATATTAAATTACCTAGAAACTACAGCAAAGATATAATGGTTTTTATGCTCCACACCAGCCTCTTCTACTCCTTTCTCCATTGTATTTATCTAGTTTTTCCTTAAATGTATCTACACTGATCACTTCAGCTACTCTCTATAGCAGCAAATTCCACATTCATAGATCTCTCTCAGCAAAGCAACTTCACCCGAATTCCCTACTGGATTTGTTAGTGACCATCTTGTAATTGTGGACCCTGGTTTTGGTCTCCCCTACAATAAGAAACAGCGCTCTGCCTACCCACCAAACACTTTCAATAACCTTAAACACCTTTATTGGGTGGCCCCTCAGCCTTCTCCTTTCCAGAGAAAAGGGACCAAAGTTGTCCACCCTCACTTGATAGTCCCAGCATCATCTTTGTTGTTTTTTTGTGTCTTCCCCAGCACTTACGCATCCCTTTAAATAATGTGGAGACCAGTGAAGATTCTATACAATTTAATATAAATTTGCCTTTTAATTCTATCCCTCAACTAATGAACCAAGTACTTTGTTTATTTTTTTTTAATGGTCTTATTAACCTTTCACTAGTTTTATTGATTTGTTTATTTGTATCCCCAGATGATTATCAGATTTTATTCAAATTCCACACTTAAAATCTCATTTTCCGTTTAAACAGCATGAGGCATTTTAATCTTCCTATCAAAATGCATTACCAATTCCAGAGTCAAAATGGTTGACAACAGCGGTATAATTATCAATCCTTTTATACTTCCTATCTGTTGCCTTAACTATTGTTAATCACCACTCTCTGTTTTCAAGTTTTATAATGTGGAGATGCTGGCGTTGGACTGGGGTAAACACAGTAAGAAGTCTAACAACACCAGGTTAAAGTCCAACAGGTTTATTTGGTAGCAAAAGCCACTAGCTTTCGGAACAGACTGTTCCGTGTTGTCGTGGTGTTGTTAGACTTCTTTCAAGTTTTATAACCAGTTTGCTATCCATTGTGCCACTTGTTCCCTGACTCCACATGCCCCTTGTCTTAAGTCCACTATATGGTACCTTACTGAATGCATTTAAAAATTTAAATTTAAAATTTATATCTCGTAAAATTACACCTCGCATATCATAGAACATAGAACAGTACAGGCCCTTCAGCCCACGATGTTGTGCCGAACCTTTTCCGAAACCAGGATCAAGCTATTCCACTCCCTATCATTCTGGTGTGCTCCATGTGCCTATCCAATAACCGCTTGAAAGTTCCTCAAGTGTCTGACTCCACTATCACAGCAGGCAGTCCATTCCACACCCCAACCACTCTCTGAGTAAAGAACATACCTCGTACATCCCTCCTATATCTTCCACCACGAACCTTATAGTTATGCCCCCTAGTAACAGCTACATCCACCCAAGGAAATAGTCTCTGAACGTCCATTCTATCTATCCCCCTCATCATCTTATAAACCTCTATTAAGTCGCCTCTCAACCTCCTCCGCTCTAAAGAAAAAAGCCCTAGCTCCCTCAACCTTTCCTCATAAGACCTACCCTCCAAACCAGGCAGCATCCTGGTAAATCTCCTTTGCACTCTTTCCAGTGCTTCCACATCCTTCTTATAGTGAGGTGACCAGAGCTGCACACAATATTCCAAATGTGGTCTTACCAAGGTCCTGTACGGTTGCAGCATAACCCCACGGCTCTTAAACTCAATCTCCCTGTTAATAAACGCTAACACACTATAGGCCTTCTTCACGGCTCTATCCACTTGAGTGGCAACCTTCAGAGATCTGTGGATATGAACCCAAAATCCTCTGTTCCTCCACATTCCTCAGAACCCTACCTTTGACCCTGTAATCCGCATTCAAATTTGTCCTACCAAAATGAATCACCTCGCACTTATCAGGGTTAAACTCCATCTGCCATTTTTCAGCCCAGCTCTGCATCCTATCAATGTCTCTTTGCAGCCTACAACAGCCCTCCACATCATCCACTACTCCACCAATCTTGGTGTCATCTGCAAATTTACTGATCCACCCTTCAGCCCCTTCCTCCAAGTCATTTATAAAAATCACAAATAGCAGAGGACCCAGCACTGATCCTTGTGGTACACCTCTGGTAACTGGTCTCCAGTCTGAAAATTTTCCATCCACCACCACCCTTTGTCTTCTATGAGATATGATATGGAGATGCCGGCGTTGAACTGGGGTAAATACAGTAAGAGTTTTAACAACACCAGGTTAAAGTCCAACAGGTTTATTTGGTAGCAAATACCATTAGCTTTCAGAGCGCTGCTTTTACTCCACTCCATCTGACGAAGGAGCAGCGGTCCGAAAGCTAATGGTATTTGCTACCAAATAAACCTGTTGGTCTTTAACCTGGTGTTGTTAAAACTCTTTCTATGAGATAGCCAGTTACTTATCCAATCGGCCAAATTTCCCTCTATCCCACACCTCCTTACTTCCTTCATGAGCCGACCATGGGGGACCTTATCAAACGCCTTACTAAAATCCATGTATATGACATCAACTGCTCTACCTTCATCGACACACTTAGTTACCTCCTCAAAAAATTCAATCAAATTTGTGAGGCAAGACTTACCGTTCACGAATCCATGTTGACTATCCCGGATGAAGCTGCATCTTTCTAAATGGTCGTAAATCCTATCCCTCAGGACTTTTTCCATTAACTTGCCGACCACCGAAGTAAGACTAACCGGCCTATAATTACCAGGGTCATTCCTATTTCCTTTCTTGAACAGAGGAACAACATTCGCCGCTCTCCAGTCCTCTGGCACCATCCCCGAGGACCCAAAGATCAAAGCCAAAGGCTCTACAATCTCATCCCTTGCCTCCCAAAGAATCCTAGGATATATCTCATCTGGCCCAGGGGACTTATCGACCTTCAAGTTTTTCAAAATTGCTAATACATCTTCCCTCAGAACATCCACCTCCTCCAGCCTATCAGCCTGTATCACACTCTCATCCTCAAAAACATGGCCCCTCTCCTTGGTGAACACTGAAGAAAAGTATTCATTCATCGCCTCTCCTATCTCTTCTGACTCCATGTACAAGTTCCCACTACTGTCCTTGACCGGCCCTAACCTCACCCTGGTCATTCTTTTATTCCTCACATAAGAGTAAAAGGCCTTGGGGTTTTCCTTGATCCGACCCGCCAAGGACTTCTCATGTCCCCTCCTAGCTCTCCTAAGCCCTTTTTTCAGCTCATTCCTTGCTAACTTGTAACCCTCAATGGACCCAACTGAACCTTGTTTTCTCATCCTTACATACGCTTTCTTCTTCCTCTTGACAAGACATTCAACCTCTTTTGTGAACCATGGTTCCCTCACTCGACCATTTCCTCCCTGCCTGACAGGGACATACCTATCAAGGACAGGCAATATTTGTTCCTTGAACAAGCTCCACTTTTCATTTGTGCCTTTCCCTGACAGTTTCTGTTCCCATCTTATGCTCCCTAATTCTTGCCTAATCGCATCATAATTACCACTCCCCCAATTATAAACCTTGTCCTGGCCCTATCCCTCTCCATTGCAATAACGAAAGACACCGAAAGTCACCCATGACAACTACCTATGACCTCCACACCTATCCATAATCTGCTTAGCAATTTCTTCCTCCACATCTCTATTACTATTTGGGGGCCTATAGACAACTCCTAACAACGTGACCACTCCTTTCCTATTTCTAACTTCAGCCCATATTACCTCAGTAGGCAGATCCCCCTCGAACTGCCTTTCTGCAGCCGTTAAACTATCCTTGATTAACAATGCTACTCCACCACCTCTTTTACCACCTTCCCTACTCTTACTGAAGCATCTATCCCCCGGAACTTCCAACAACCATTCCTGCCCCTGTTCTAACCATGTCTCCATAATGGCCACAACATCGTAGTCCCAAGTACCAATCCATGCTCACCTACTTTATTTCGGATGCTCCTTGCATTGAAATAGACACACTTCAACCCACCTTCCTGTCTGCCGGTACACTCCTGCGACCGTGATATCTTCCTCAGTACCTCACTACGCCCAACACTGACTTCTGGACTACAGCTCCTTTTCCTATCCCCCTGACAAATTAGTTTAAACCCCCCTGAAGAGCCGTAGCAAATTTCCCTCCCAGGATATTGGTGCCCCTCTGGTTCAGATGTACAAGTTTCAAGTATCATTTCAAACATTGTACAAGTTCAACAGTTTTCCAATGCAGTCTACTTTTTTTACACTTCCTATCTGTTGCCTTAATTACCGTTAATCACCACTCTCTCTTTTCAGGTTTTATAACCAACTTGCTATCCATTGTGCCACTTGTTCCATAACTCCACATGCCCCTTTCTTAAGTCCACGAAATGATACCTGAATGACTGAATGCATTTCGAAAGTCTGTGCATATTCCATGCACTGCATTACCCTGGTCTGTTCTTTCAGTTATTTTTTCAAAGAATTCAATAAGGTTGGTCAAACATGACTAGACATTTTGAAATCCATGCCAGCTAATCTTTATTATTCATTAGGTTTAAAATGTTTTTCTATTACATATCTGAGTAAATATTTCATTATGAATCTTCCCACCAACATTGAGCTCTACAGCTCCAGTTACTACTGTGTTCAGTAGGGCAGAATACATAGCTGAGGGGATCAAAGCCTCTTTGGCATTTTGCCAGTATTAGGAATCAGTGCTTTTAGGTTAGTTGTGTCACAAAGTTCTCTTTACTCTGCGTCAACAATTTATGGATGTGGCATTTTAAATTTCTACTCTACCCAATCTTATCATCTGAGCAAAATCACTAAATGGTAAACAGTTTTGGTCTTTGGAGTCTTTACCCTGAAAAGCTGGGTGAAGACCATCTCTGTACAGTTAACTTGGGTTGGGGTCTGAGCGATTGCATTCCTTGTGTGTACTGCATCCATTTTCAAAATATGTAGTTGCTCTCCGTATCAAACCTTACACCAAGTATCAAATAGACCATGTAATGTATGTGTCTATTTGTTATACATATTTTTCAATGTCAGGATTAAAAGCTTAAAAGAAGCTTACCATGGACAATGGTGATCCATTTTTCTAACACAGTGCCCACACCGACTGCAATGGTGAGATCGCTTTGGTCTCAACTTGTTGCATTTATTACATGTTTCCCAGTGTTGTCTTTCTGGAACAACAAACAGATATGAAATTTTTAAAATTCTAATGATCAACTACTAAAACCGATCATTTCCTCATTAATTACATTTTCAAGGATCGCAAATGCTTAGCCAAAGGAAAAATATTCATTTACCAACAATGACAGCTGTTATTATTACATTCAAACATTAGGGAATGGCATGACACACCATATTTTTAAAAGTTAGTATCTCATGGATTGTTTGAAACAATACCTTCACAAAATATGAAAAAACTGTGGTCGCTTGACCAAAATTAACTTGAGATAATACATTTTATTCCAAGGATCTGCCAGGTCAGGGGCAAGTCAATCTGGGACAAGCAGCACAAACAGCAACGTCACCAATTAAGAAGTTCAGAATCTTGCCTAACAACCAGTCAACTCAGGTGGGGAGAGATGGGCTAATTTGTTACACCTGAAATAACACATCTCAGAAACTCTTCCCACCCAAAGGATTAATTTAAAACATGTTTTTTTTTCTTGTTATTTGGTTATTCTAAGTACATGCATTGTCCCTAGAACTCACCTTTTGTTGTGCGCAAATGCCTACGAAACATGCGTCTTTTGCGATTCATGGACCACAAGTTATCTTAGGCTACACCCCCTTTTTAGTTTTCTGAAAAACCTGTTACTTTCTTTTTGATTGCACTTCAGCTCCATGCTCCTGATCTTTGGGCATCAGGGCAGAAGAGTATCGGGAAGAAAGGATGGCCTCCTCGTGGGCCTGTTCTAGGGCCTAGCCAAGCAGGCCACTAACAAATCCGGGCAGTGAGCAGTCAAGGGGGCCGTCCGTCCTGGGCTTCTGCCCCTCTCTTCCACACTATGTCCACTGGCAGGTATCCCTGGAAAGGGAGAATGTGATGTCTGCTTGTACCATCGAGGTACTTCATGCCTGCTGGGCATCGCGGGGACTGGGCTGTTTGATCAACCCCTTCAATCACAGTTTGTTTTGATGTTTTCAGTATCCTTTGTGATTCTGTTTTAGTTTGATGCATCCTCTCTTTTAAGGAGCTGCATTTTAATTTATTCCCCAATTTGTCGATTTAGTTTATTTGGTCACCCAAGAAGAAGCACACAGCTCAACAGCTCTGATGTCTTCAAGCTTTTTATCCACTGTTACAACCAGGATGGGGAGCAGTGTGCGGATTATCTAGCCCTGCTATTCCACATTAATTTAATTTACTCATCAAAATGCCTGTTCGAGGGAGTGAGCGCTTTCATTGCATTTACATTTCAGGCGTTGTGTTAATAAATGTTTATCTTTTCTTTTGCTTTAAACCCATCAGGAATCCTGCTTCGAGTCTGTTCTTTAAAGTTAAAACACTCAAAACGTCTAAAACACTCCCTCTAAAATATACATCTTGTTGTGGTTAACCAAGAGATGAGGGGGGAGGGGAGGGGAGAGGAAAAGTTATACCACCCCTCGACATCCATTGAGCTTCTTGAGTGTTCTTGCAGCTACACTCATCCAGGCAACTGGAGAGTATTCCATGACATTTCTGACTTGTACCTTAGAGCTGATGGATTTGATTTGAGAAGTCAGGACGTAAGTTACCTGCCACAGAATTCACAGCCTATGGCCTGCTCCTGTCATCACAGTATTTGTGTGGTTTGTCCAGTGAGGTTTCTGGTCAATTCTGGTCAGGATGCTGATGGTGAGGATTCAGCAATGGGAATGCTGTTAAGGGGAAATGATAAAATAGCTGCCATCCTGAGAGAGGACAACAGACCAAGCAAGTCTCTTGGAGCAGTGCCTCAGTAACCCTGGTAACTGGTTAAATGACAGGTTGCTGAAGTGCTATGACTCACTGGTTTTAGTAGTAGAAAACAGAGTCATGACAACAGAAATCTGAGATTCTAAGGCAGCTGTCAAAGATTGAATGAAGCTGCATTACGAATATGTAATTTCATGATTTATTAATTTAGTCTGAGGATTGACCATTTTTCATGTAAGATACAGTAATGTAGGAGTATCTGGTTTGAGAAGCTGGTAAACAGAAGTAATTGCAATTGAAAGGCTGTTCTATGTTGATTTAATAAGGTCAGAGATGGAAGTGGAAAATCACTAAACAATATTTTATTATTTAACACATTAGTGTATGACTAATTATAAGTCACAGGAATATAAACAATGAATACATGGGTTTTTTTTAACAACTTGAAGTGGAATGTATATACACACTATGAGTACTGGAGCACATGTATGCTTCTTAATCTAGACTTGTCAAAGCGCGGCTCCTGGGCCACAAGAAGCCCCTCATTGTGGTCCCCGGATCAAATGTTGAAGAAGACGGTTAGAGATGGGTCAGTGAATTTGCAGATTTCTGAAGGGGACTGTTACCCAATCATGCTCTGTTTCTCCCCCATGTT
The DNA here is from genome assembly GCF_964213995.1 of Mustelus asterias. Classification (NCBI taxonomy): domain Eukaryota; kingdom Metazoa; phylum Chordata; class Chondrichthyes; order Carcharhiniformes; family Triakidae; genus Mustelus; species Mustelus asterias. Next base: position 25,318,659 of record NC_135806.1, read on the forward strand.
TGCTGCTGATAGGTTCATGGGAGAGAAATAAGCTGTGATTAGAGGAGCAGTGAACACCAGGAACTGAGAATACGTGAAGATGGGGAAAGAGAGAGAGACTCGGAGCATGTTTTTCCATGGCTCAGGCTGCTTTCTTCCTGGCTCCGGCCCCTTTCCCTCAGCTCCAGCCATGTCCCTCCTGCCTCTTTGCACTCCTGTATGATTTCAAGAAGAAATTGGGGCTAAAGGGACCAAGAGATATGGTGGGTGGGGGAGGGGGAGGAGGAGGGGATGGAGGCAGGATCAGGATATTGAATTTGATGATCAACCATGATCAAAATGAATGGTGGAGCAGGCCCGAAAGGCCGAATGGCCTACTCCTGCTTCTATTTTCTATGTTTCTATGTTTTCTCCCAGTAGGTACAGGTGTTTGGGTACCACTAGGCCTCAGGCCTCACTACAAGTCCCAGCAAGTTGTTTCTTTTCACATACCAGCTTTTTAAATATATTCATGTTCAATGTTGAGTCAAACTCTAAGTTGTGACATCTTTACCTATGGTGACAACGGAATGACGACAACTGCCTCAATTAAGGGATTTAAATTATCCATATGGTTTCCCAAAGCAAGGAGGATTTTTAAGAATTGGAGATAGTTAGATTAAATTTGTTTTGGTTGGGTTTTATCTGTGTGACTTCCTGCAGTTGAAGAAGATGAAATCTGCCTGGAAGCGGCTTTTTATTCAAGTGAGAGAGAACCTGCCAGGAGCTGTAGACCAGTCGCAGAAGGCGACCTGAAATCAAGAGGGGTTTCCAATTTTGAGAAAGCAGTAAGGCCCAAGCTGGAGCTGGGATCCAGGATCATGAGGAATTGGGGGCAAATTGGAGGGTTGCCTAGCTGGATGTTTTTGGAAGGACCCCAATGAACCTCATACTTCAGAGAATAACAGGAAGATGGAGGAGAATCAAAGTGAATCCCTGAAAGCTGTGGCACATCTTGGGGTTGATTCTCCAGCCCGCTGCACTGCTCAAGTAGCGCAGCAGGCCAGGAGACATCAGTGGCGGCCATTTCTCGGGCTTCCTGCTGGGCGTCACGACCTCCGCGAGTCTCTGGCACTAAGATTTCCAGCTTCATCAGCTCCGCGCCGCAAATCGGCATGGAACTGATTTCAATATGGAAATCACTCTTTACATTTGATTAGTGGGCCAGGCACTGAATTCTCCAGGTCCTCTACCATCACACCCTCCAGCCAGGAGTGATTCACTCCAGCAGGATTTACTCCTGCTCCCTACTAATGGTGAACAGGCCACCTGACCCCACTGGAGGAAAGAGAGGCCATTGAGACCATGCAAGAGGTCAGGGATAAAGGGGTATGCTCCTTGGGCAGTTCCAGCCTGGCCCCATGGCAGTGCCCAAGGGGTAAACTGGCACTGCCCACCAGGCACCAAGCAGTGCTCAGGGAATAGTGCTGGGGGGGGGGGGGGGGGGGGGGGGTGGGGACTACTGGGGGGGGGTGGTGATTGGTGGGAGTAGGGCGGACTGCTGCCACTCTGTATTGGGAGGATTAGGAGAGGGAGGGAGGAAGCGATCAGGGCTGACCATCTGGGTGGGGGGTGGAGGGTGGTCCATGGGTGGTGGATTGGGAGGGGGGGAACATAGGGGTTGGCCTGGGGAAGTCAGGGAGGCTAGCAACCTGGAAAGGGAGGGTTGGTCGGAGGGCCAGCAATGGGGGGGTTGCAGTACTGGCCAGCAACCAGGCTGGCCAGCAATCTGGAGGCCAGCAGTTCGGCAGATCGGCGCATATGCAGTGGCCTGCTCAGCGCTATGCTGCTGGCCTCTCAAGCGAGAATAGGCCCAGCTCACAGATTTCCAGAGTGAATCACACTGAGGCACTCTGTGATGTTCAAAGTGTCGGAGGTTCATTCTGGAAATCATGCTAAAAAACCAGCAGGATTTACTCCCATTTTCCCGCACATTGGGGAATTGAGTTTTTTTGGGAGATTCCCAGTCCTTGACTTGGTCCCAGGAGAAGTAAAAGAACCATCAAAATCCAATAAATATATAGGGACTCTAGAAAGAAATATTGAATGAGGTGTGTCCTGTTGAGATATTTGGGTTTAGAGTACAAGTCTTTACAAAATACAGTATTAGGTTAGTAATACCTTTCTTTTAAAACTTTTGTTCGGTAATTTTTTTTTGTGAAATCTTGTGGCACAATTCTTTCAATGAATAAGAACATAAGAACAAGGAGAAGGAGTAGGCCATCTGGCCCCTCGAGCTTACTCCGCCAGTCAATGAGATCATGGCTGGTCTTTTCGTGGACTCAGCTCCACTTACCTGCCCGCTCACCATAACTCTTAATTCCTTTACTGTTTAAAAATCTATCTATCTTTGCCTTAAAAACATTCAACGAGGTAGCCTCAACTGCTTCACTGGGCAGGGAAGTCCACAGATTCACAATCCTTTGGGTGAAGAAGTTCCTCTTCAACTCAGTCCTAAATCTGCTCCCCCTTATTTTGAGGCTATGCCCTCTAGTTCCGGTTTCACCTGCCAACAACCTCCCTGCTTCTATCTTATCTTTTCCCTTCATAATTTTATATGTTTCTAAACGATCCCCTTTATTCTTCTAAATTCCAATCAGTATAGTCCCAGTCCACTTGAATTTCCTTTTCAATGATACTAGTCTCTACTGAGATCGTAACAGCTCTGACATTGGTCTCTGAAGCATGATGGTGTCCATGGGTGTGTGGTTAGTACAGTAAGGAGTCTAACAACACCAGGTTAAAGTCCAACAGGTTTATTTGGTAGCAAACACCACTAGCTTTCGGAGCACTGCTCCTTCGTCAGGTGAGTGGGAGTTCTGTTCACAAACAGGGCATATAAAGACACAAACTCAATTTAGAGAATAATGAATAATGATTGGAGTGCGAGTCTTTACAGCTAATCAAGTCTTAAAGGTACAGACAATGTGAGTGGAGAGAGCATTAGCACAGGTTAAAGAGATGTGTATTGTCTCCAGACAATATGGAGCACTTCAGCGGTCACGGGCATTCGGCCTCTGATATTTGGGTAAGCATTCTCCAAGGCGGCCTTCACAACACACGACAGCGCAGAGTCGCTGAGCAGAGACTGATAGCCAGGTTCCGCACACGAGGACAGCCTCAACCAGGATCTTGGGTTCATGTCACACTATCTGTAACTCCCACAACTTGCCTGGACTTGCAAAGTCTCACTGGCTGTCCTGTCTGGAGACAATACACATCTCTTTAACCTGTGAACAGAACTCCCACTCACCTGACGAAGGAGCAACGCTCCGAAAGCTAGAGGCGTTTGCTACCAAATAAACCTGTTGGACTTTAACCTGGTGTTGTTAGACTCCTTACTGTGTTTACCCCAGTCCAACGCCGGCATCTCCACATCATGTGTGGTTAGTGACAGGCATTGACAAATGATCTTTATCGATTGCAGTCTGCTCCTTCTACCGGCTACATCCTGCCATATTGGGAAGGATGGGCTCCACAGTCTGCACAAAGCCCTCTACCAAATTGGTGGTAGTTTCCTGCTTACTATTGAACAATGCACCAAGCATTTGGGAGTGTATGCAAATCAGGCTTCTTCTCCAGCCTGCATCAAGTTTCCTCACTCAGAATTCATGTGTGACCTCACCTTCCAGTGAGTTGGCATCTGTGGTGTCCTTGCCTTCGAGCTCCTCCACACATGTGCTTGGTGTCTCACCACATGAAACTCTCTCCTCTACCCCATTTTCTAACAGTTTCAGTCATGGAAACTGTTTCTTACCACTCACAAAGTGATGTAGAAATCTATAAACTGCTTCTTCAAAAGACCACAGATGTCCACTCAACTGAAATTTTATAGACTGAGATCAATAAATTTTTGTTAAGCAAGGGTATCAGGATTATATTACAAAGGACGATAATTGGAGCTGAAATACAGATCAGCAATAATCTAGTGGGTGGCACAGTGGCTAGCACTACTGCCTCACAGCACCAGGGACCCGGGTTCAATTCCCGGCTTGGACCACTGTCTGGGTGGAGTTCGCACATTCTCCCCGTATCTGCGTGGGTTTCCTCCGGGTGCTCCGGTTTCCTCCCACAGTACAAAGATGCGCAGATTTGGTGGATTGGCAATGCTAAATTGGCCCTTAGTGTCAGGGGACTAGCAGGGTAAGTACATGGGGTTATGGGGATAGGGCCTGGGTGGGATTGTGGTCGGTGCAGACTCGATGGGCCAAAAGGCCTTCTTCTATGCTGTAGGGATTCTATGCTTTTATCATTCTATGACCTAGCTGAATGTTGGAACTAATTCAAGGGCCCAAGTGACTGATATCTGTTCTTATGTAATAAGGAATAACAATGATGCATTGAATCACTTCAAGCTTGTGCTTTGGTGCAATGTAAGTTGTTATATCGTATGAAACAACATTTTTTTGAACCACCAGCATTAATAAATTCAAGTTACGCCAATAAAATCCGAGTGGCACCGACTCCTGCAGTAGGTTACCTTGCTTCCCATCACAGTTGGTGTGAAAACCAGAGGAATGAAAAATATTTATACCATTTAAAAATTAAATGCTATCTCATCATCTCTGAGCCTGGTTTTGGAACGATAGACTGAAAATGGTGCAATCTCATGATCCCAGAACAGCAAAAACATTGACAACCAGTTAATCATGGTTCTGATGGTGTTGCTTAAATGGGAGAAATAATGGCCAGAACCCACTACTACAGTGCCTTTAATGATGAAGGGAACCAACGAGTTAGCAGTATGGGTCTCATTTTAATCCAACTGTGAAACAGTGAACACTCTCAGTACTGCTGTAGAACTAACAGTCTAGATTATGTTCAAGCTGATAATCGCTGAATCAGTGTCAAAGGTGACAATTGTGCCAATGAAGATAAATTATTGCATGTTCTGCAAAACATTAAATGATCCAGTGTTGCAAATCACATTCTTTCCTACACTTGTTTACCAATGCACTCTTATATCCAAGAAGTAATTAATTTGGTATATTTTTAAAGGCAAGTTCTGCTTTCGGTAGACTGCGTTCCACTGTATGGGAACGTCGAGGAATCAGCCCAGCAACAAAACTGAAGGTCTACAGCGCCGTGGTACTCACTACCCTCCTGTATGCCTGTGAAACGTGGACTGTGTATCAAAGGCATGCAAGACAGCTCAATCATTTCCACATGACTTGTCTTCGCAGAATATTACGCATCAGATGGCAAGACAAAGTACCAGACACTGAAGTTCTCTCTAGAGCAAGTCTACCATCAGTCCGCACACTGCTGATGAGAGCACAGACCCAGTGGGCAGGTCATGTCATCCGTATGCTGGACGAGCGCATACCCAAGCAGCTCCTTTTTGGGGAACTCTCTGCTGGAAGATGCTCGCATGGAGGGCAGAAGAAACATTACAAAGACACACTCAAGGCCTCCCTGAAGTCGCTTGACATAGAGACGACCACCTGGGAAACGCTGGCACAAAACCGCCCTACCTGGCGCTGCCTCATCCACAAGGGCTGTCAAGCTTATGAAGCAAGGTGCAATGCTGAAGCACAACTTAAGCACGAGCTGCGCAAGTCCAGAGCCACCAGCGCAACAACTACAGCGCCTACACAAGTTTGCCCAATATGTGCCAGGACATTCCATGCCGGAATTGGCCTGATCAGTCATCTTCGGACACACCGCATCCAGCCTCATAATGACTAAGGGTGTCGAGGTCCTCATCGATGACGATGGACGAACAACAATTTGGTATCTAAGACTCCAGCCTTTAAGGTGTTTACAACCATGTGGACTTTACTCTGCCTTAAGTCCATGTGCTCTTTCACGTTAGTTGCTTTCAAATTTCTTTGCAGGGAACTCTGCAAATATTAACACATTTGTGGGCAGCCTGTGCCTTAGCTTTTAAAAGGCAAAATAATTTGGGCGGCATGGTGGCATTGTAGTTAGCACCGCTGCCTCACAGCGCCAGGGACCCTGGTTCGATTCTCAGCTTGGGTGACAGTTTGCACATTCTCCTCGTGTCTGCGAGGGGTTCCTCCAGGTGCTCCGGTTTCCTCCCACAGTCCAAAGTTGTGTGGGTTAGGTTGATTGGCCATGCTAACTTGCCCCTTAGTGTCAAGGGGCAAATACATGGGGCTACGGGGATAGAGTCTGGGTGGGATTGTGGTCGGTGCAGACCCAATGGGCCGAATAGCCTCCTTCTGCACTGTCGGATTCTATGATTCTATGACAAAAAGGCAGTGTGAAATACTTAACAAATATATCTATTTCATATTTAGCAACAGAAATAATGGTCGGAATTCTCCAGCCGTTCACGCTGGCGGATTCTCTGATCCCACTGGCAGCGCATCGCCGCCCACGGGTTTCCCACCAGCACGGTTTAAGTTTAAGTATTAATGTCACAAGTAGGCTTACATTGCAATGGAGCTATTGTGATAAACCCCTGGTTGCCACATTCCGGTGCCTGTTCGGGTACACTGAGGGAGAGTTTAGCACGGCCAATACACCTAACCAGCACGTCCTTTGGGCTGTGGGAGGGAGCCAGAGCACCCGGAGGAAACTCACGCAGACACGGGGAGAACGTGCAGTCTCCACACAGACAGTGACCCAAGCCGGGAATCAAACCCAGGTCCCTGGCACTGTGAGGCAGTAGTGCTAACCACTGTGCCAGCGTGCTGCCCTCACGGGGTGGGGTGTCATCAATGCGAGTTCCCATTGACAGTGGCGGGACCTGAGAATCCTGCCGCAAGCAAACAATGTACCACCTCCCGCTGGTGGGAAACATGCGGCTGGGAGGTCAGAGAATCTCATCCAATATGTCTGTAAGCCAAAATTACAGAAACAAATCAGTGATCTGGCACACTGCAGAAACTACCTGGTATTCACTCAGGTCTGTGGCCCAGTTTGAAAATCAACATTAATCATAAGACCATAGAATGGGATGGAATAAAATCAGAGATCAAGCTGAAACATTTCCAGTCCACAAGCATGTCATACAAACACTGAGATGGAAATTCCTGCAGGGAAAATGGAGAACTGAATGCAAAAAAAAGTAGAATTATTATAAGGTTAAAACATGGCAAATAAGAGAATCAAAGAATTGTTACAGTGCAGGAGGAGGCCATCTGGTCATTGTATCTGCACCAGCTCGTCAAATGAGCAATTCACCGAGTGCCATTCCCCTACCTTCTGTAACACTGCATACTCTTCTGTTTCAGGTAAAAGCATTCCCTTTTGAACGCTTCTGTCCCACTAGTGGGCAGTGCATTCTAAACCTGAACCACATACTGCATAAAAATACAGGGAGCATTCGCAATAAGGTAGATGAATTAACAGTGCAAATAGGGTGAAACAGTTATGATATAGTATACACATGCCTGCGAGGTTAGGAAAGATAGAAACTGAATACCCATTATTTAGAAAGGACAGACAAAAAGGGAAAGGAGGTGGGGTAGCATTGTTAACAAAGATGGAGATCAATTCAATCGTGAAGAAGGATATTGGCTTGGAAAATCACGATGCGCAATATGAATGGATGGACATAAGAAACACCAAAAGGCAGGGAATGTTGTTGGAGGTTGTCAATCAACCCCCAAACAGTAGTGGAGATGTAATCAAAGGTATTAAACAAGAGATGCATGCATTAAGGGTATGACTGTAATCATGGGTGACTTTAATTTACATATAGATTGGACAAACTAAACTAGCAATGGGGAAACCTTATGAAAGGGATTGATGGTTGATAGGCATTGATTGATATTGAAAGGACCCATGCATGAATTACAGCGATTATTCATTCCAGTCTGATGCAAAAATAAAAGAGGAAAGCTGGCTCAACATTGGCTTACAAAATAAATTCAGGACTATATTAAATCCAAAAAGAAGTCATATAAAATTGTCAGAAAAGACAGCAAGACTGGGGATTGGGAGCATTTTAGAATTCAGCAAAAGAGGACAAAAAGTTTGATGAAGAGGGGAAAGAGTATGAGAACAAAATTGCAGGAAACATAGAGACTGACCGTAAAACCTTCTATAAATATGTGAAGAGAAAAAGATGAGTGAAGACAAATGAGCAGTCAGAAGCTGGGGAAATTATAATGGGGAGCAAAGAAATGGCAGAAGAGTTGAACACATACTTTGGTTCTGTCTTCACAAAACAGGGCACAAATAACCACCCAGAAATATTAGGGAACCAAGGGTCTAGTGAGAGGAATTAAAGGAAATCAGGATTAGTAAGAAAGTGGTGCTGAGGAAATTAATGGAGTTAAAAGCTAACAAAGCAACAGGGCCTGATAATCTACATCCCAGACTATTAAAGGAAGTGGCCCTGGAAATATTGGATGCATTGATGGTTATCGTCCAAAATTCTATAGACTCTGGAACAGTTCCTACAGATTGGAAGGTGGCAACGGTAACCCCACTATTTAAAAAGAGAGAGAAAAAAGGGAGAATTACAGACCAGTTAGCCTGACATCAGTAGTAGGGGAGATGCTGGAGCCTATTATAAAAGATGTGATTACATAATATTTGGAAAACATTAACGGGATTGGATAAAGCCAGCATGGGTTTATGAAAGACAAATCATGCTTTATAAATCTACTGGAGATTTTGTAACTTCTAGACTAGATAAAGGAGAGCCAGTGGGTGTGATGTATTTGAACTTCAGTAGGCTTTTGATAAGGTCCCTCATAGTAAGCAAACGTAAAGCACGTGAGATGGGGGTAGTGTATTGGCATGGATCCAGAATAGGTTGACAGACAGGAAACAGAGAATGGGAATAAATGGGTATTTTTCCGAGTGGCAGGCAGTGACTAGTTGGGTACCACAGGGATCAGTGCTTGGGCCCCAGCTGTTCACGATATATTAAATGACCTGGACGAGGGAACCAAATGTAACATTTCCAACTTTACTGACAACATAAAACTGGGCAGATTTCTGACTGGAGGATGCAAGGAGGCTTCAAGATAGACAAGTTGAGTGAGTGGGCAAACACATGGCAGATGCAGTACAACATGAAGTTACACATTTCGGTGTGAAAAAGAGAAAGGAAGAGTATTATTTAAATGGTGATGTACTGGGAAGTGTGAATGTGCAAAGAACCTGGCTATCCTTGTGTACCAGTCAATGAAAGTGGAGAGGCAGGTGCAGCAAGCAATTAGGAAGGCAAATGGTTTGTTACACTATCTGTAACCCCCACAACTTGCCTGGATGTGCAAAATCTCACCAGCTGTCCTGTCTGGAGACAATACACATCTCTTTAACCTGTGCTTAATGCTCCCTCCACTCACACTGTCTGTACCTTTAAGACTTGATTAGCTGTAAAGACTCACATTCCAATCATTATTCATGTAAATTGAGTTTGTGTCTTTGTGCCCTGTTTGTGATCAGAACTCCCACTCACCTGACGAAGGAACAGCCTGTTCCGAAAGCTAGTGGCTTTTGCTACCAAATAAACCTGTTGGACTTTAACCTGATGTTGTTAGACTTCTTACTGGGGAGTCTGGAACCAGGGGACACAGCCTCAGGGTATGGGATAGGCCATTGAGGACTGGAATAAGGAAACTTCTTTTACTTAAAGGGCAGTGGACCTATGGAATTCTCTACTACAGGAGGCTGTAGAGGCCAAGTCACTGAATGTATTCAAGAAAGAGATAGATAATTAATGGCAATGGCATCAAGGGTATGGGGAGAAAGTGGGAATTTGGCTTGCGAATTGATCTCTGGTTGAATCAGTTTATATCGCTAATCCTGGAAACCCACCACAAGGAAACAAATCCTCTGGGGTGATTAGGAAAATTTAGACAAGTCAAAATAATAGGCTCACCAGAATGCCGTTGAATATTTATTGGCTGCATATAGTGACACCATTATTCCTGGCCAGAATGGAGATGATTAGGTAATTTCCCTCATGAATTATATTTTGAAACCTCACCGCTATGTGAGTGCAATTGATTTGACATACATAACTTATATTATGTAACTATCCTCCATTCGCTGCATTGCTGCTGGAGAAATAATCCTGCTCTAATCAGTAGACTTTGCTGTCGTTTTTGAGATTCTTTTTAATAGACTCTATCTGCTGAATGAACACATTGTTTTCCGTAGTGCTCTATTAAAAGAGACTGAGTTCTATAAATAGACTGGTCACTGTAAAATAGACAGCGCCAAGTCCAAACCATAAATCCTGTCCCACCTCCAAATCATTAGCTGAAGCAGCGGTGCCAATTAAGAATACCATGTGCTGTTCTGGGCACCTCACCATGGAAATGATATTAAAACCACAGAAGTTGCAGTGTTGACCCAATCGGATGATGACAGTCCTGTGAGCTTTTCCAATGTTCTCTGTTTTTGTTTCAGATTCCAGCATCCGTAATATTTTGCTTTTACATTAGGATGCCAACAGGAATGGGCCAGGATTTTGACCAAAGTCAATGGACTTTGGCTGCCGCTCCGGAATTTCCATCCTGCCTGTGGTGCACCGGAAAATCCCAATTTTGAGACGAGGCTTAAGATCTGGAACTGTTTCTTTTGGAGCAGAGAAAAGAAATTTAACACAGCATTTTATATGGTGTCGGAGGAAAAATATTTTCTCTGGTTTGAAAGCAAGTGACAAGGGGTCATCAATTTTAAATGATCACGAAGAAAGATTTCCTCCTATCTCTCCATTCTCATACACAACGCTATAGGAACATGGAATATTTTACCAAAAATAAAAGGCATCATATCTTTTAAGGGAAGGATTAATATTTGACTCACATTGAGACATTGGGCTGAGTGGAATTAGTTCTGGATTTCTCTAGCACAGGCACGATGGGGCAAATGGCTCTCTCTTTGTTGTAAACATGTTTGTTGATGTTCCTGCTTATGAGAGCGCACTCAGGTGAACAATTTGGACCCATAACCCAAATAATTGTGCATTAAGCTGCATTCGGCCCTTTGAAGAAATTGGTTCAGGATTAAGATACATACTTTAATCAAAAAATCCTCTTGTCCCATTTGCACTCCTTTCTTCCTAATGTGACTTCAAGTTACTTGGAAGTGTTGCATTTTTAATCATGTTGGTTAACATGTCCAGAAACAGCATTGGACTTCCAAAGTCATAGATGAAGTCATTCCTTCAAGAATGTCTAATTCTGGGTGCAAGGGGGTGGGGCAGTGGGTGACAGAGATGGTTAATTTTCTGTTTTTCTCATTTTGAAAGTGGCTTTTCCCAAAAACCAAAAAGTTATAAACTCTGAGCTGCAAGAATGATCCTAAGGCCCCATGACATATTTAGCCTTGATCCTCCATCATTTATATCCGTAATCCCTACTTGCCTACTCCTGTTACCTGAATTGCAGGTCCACTGAACTTCCAAATGGGTGTGGGTGGTTTAAATAAGCTCCATCATTGAGAATGACGTGTCAATCGAATAAGGCAACAAATTAAAATACCCAGGCTGAATAATTTGAAGCAATGATTTACAGGAAAAAGTATGATTTATAGCTTACATACTTGGTAAGTTCCAAATATCAAATTGAATACAAGAACAACTTTAGCTGGTACAGTAAGTAAAATGGAAACACATACTTTTAAAAACTGTTCGTAATGCAAGAACTTCGCATTCTACTCAAAAACAACTATGCCCCAGTGAACAATTATTTCTCAGTTTCCATGCAGGCAGCATAATGCATCTTTTGGCTTCTTTCCAAAACGAAAAATAAAAATAGTGCACATATTGTAGAACACATCGATAAGGTCAACAAAATACAAACCTTCTAAATAAAGCAACAAGATCATTACTCCGTATAAAGGATGACATGTTTGTAAAATCAGAACAGATTTTACCAATGCAGCAAATACGGTGAAGTAATGTATTGTTTTCTGTGCCTGAGTTTGTGAAGTAAAACCAAGAACAGCTGAGATCTCCTCCCATCTGATGAGTAATTTTTTGATTATTTCTTCCAAGGGTCATATGTTGTAGGAAAGAGCGAGCACAGACATGGTGCCCAAATCACCTTCCTGTGTACAGTGAAGTTCTCTGGTATTATTCACACCAAAGCAAACACCTGCAATCAACTTGTTGACATGGAAAATGAACAGTGCACATTGGGGCTGGGCAATGAATAGGACAAATCGACCAGCAAACACTCTTTACATCTCCAACACAAAGATTTCTATTAGCCAAGAATGGAAATCACTCTTCCCAGTTTGACTACTTGAAATTAGTTCAGCCAGTCTCAGCCTAATGATCATTGCCATCAGACAATACTGAACTAATCTGGTACTAACCTAACAGTCTTTCTCCAAGACCAGAGAACAGCTGGTTTAAGAAATTTAAAGTCATGGAAGCATATAGCGCAGAAGAGGCCCTTCAGCCTGAGTCCGCACCGACACATTATAAACACCTGAACTCCCACCTAATCCCATCTGCCAGCACGTGCCCATAGCCCTGAATGTTATAGAACATAGAACATTACAGCGCAGTACAGGCCCTTCGGCCCTCAATGTTGCGCCGATCTGTGAAACCAATCTAAAACCCATCTAACCTACACTATTCCAATAATGATGTGCCAAGTGCTAATCCAAGTACTTTTTAAAGGATGTGAGGCAACCCGTCTCTACCACTCTCTCAGGCAGTGCCTTCCAGACCTTCCCCACCCTCTGGGTAAAAAAGATTTTCCTCCCATCCCCCCTGAACTCCCTGCCCCTCACCTTGAACCTATGTCCCCTCCTGACTGATCCTTCAGTAAGGGGAACAGCTGCCCGTTATCCACTTTGTGCATGTTTCTCATAATCTTGTACACCTCAATCAGATCACTCCTCAGTCTTCTCTGCTCCAACAAAAACAAACCAAGCCTACGTAACCTCTCTTCATAACTTAAATGTTCCATCCCAGGCAGCATCCTGGTGAATCTCCTCTGCACCCCCTCCAGTGCAATCACATCCTTCGGATAATATGGAGACCAAAACTGCACACAGTACACCAGCAGTGGCCTTACCAAAGTTCTATACAACTCCAACATGACTTCCCTGCTTTTGTAATCTATGTCTCGACTGATAAAGGCACGGGTCCCATGTGCTTTTTTCACCATCCTACATGCTCTTCCACTTTCAGAGATCTGTGGACAAACACGCCAAGGTCCCTTCATTCCACAGAACTTCCTAGTGTCCTATCATTCATTGAATACTTCTTTGTTAAATTACTCCTTCCAAAGTGTATCACCTCACACTTTTCAGGGTTAAATTCCATCTGCCACCTATCTGCCCATTTGACCATCCTGTCTATATCTTCTTGTTTTGGTAATATGTTGGCATAGAGATGATAAGATGCCAAGGGTATGAGTGGAAGGCATAAGTTGGCATGGAGAATATGAGGGGCCATGAGGAGGGTAGTGGAGCAAGGGCTGGCATGGAAGATATAAGAAGCTGAGGGATAGTTAAGGGTTGGAGGCTTGTTGTTCAACCACTCAGGAGGAGGAGGAGGGGGTGGTGTAGGGGTATTGCTGCTGAACTCATAATCCAGAGACCCAGAGTAATGTTCTGGGGAAAATGGCAGATGCGAAAATTTGAATTAAATAAAAATTTGGTATTAAAAATTCAAATGTTGACTATGAAATCATTGCCAATTATCATAAAGACCTATCCAGTTCACTAATGTCCTTTAGGAAAGCCTCGTCTCCACGCGTGTTGCACTGTGAAAATCTCCCAGTCGCCACACTCCAGCACCTGTTCGGGTATAGAGGGAGAATTTAATATTGCCAATGCACCTAGCCAGCATGTCTTTCGGACTGTGGGAGGAAACCGGTGCACCCAGACGGACACGGGGAGAACATGCAGACTCCACACAGACAGTGACCCAAGCCGGGAATCAAACCCAGGTCCCTGGCGCTGTGAGGCAGCAGTGCTTACCACAGTGCCACTGTGCTGTTCACATCATTTCAGAGAAGAAAACGGGAATTCCAAAAAGTAATGTGTGTAAAATTTTATGAACAAATGTCACTTATGGTCGTTAAAGGATGTTAAGCATAAAACTATTTTAAGCTTGGTATCACAGTATTTAATATTACACTTGGTGCAAATTATATACAAGCTGCAAGATTTTTAAATACACTTATATTTTGCTGTTGATAAGAGCATGACTGGTATTAATACTGCAGAATTATCCAATCACCAACTGAGATCATCTTAAAAATAGAAATAATAAAAAAATGTAGATTACAATGATTTGGAGATAGTAATTTTATCTTTGGTTTCAGATATTTGCTCTTAGAGTCATTGAGGTTTACAGCATGGAAACAGGCTCTTCGGCCCAATTTGTCCATGCTGCCCAGTTTTTACCACGAAGCTGGTCCCAATTGCTGGCATTTGACCCCTATTCCTCGATACCCATCTTACCTATGTAACTGTCTAAACACTTTTTAAAAGACAAAATGGTAACTGCCTCTACTACTGCATCTGGCAGCTCGTTCCAGACACTCACCACCCCGAGTGAAAGAATTGTTCCTCTGGACCCTTTTGTATCTTTCCCCTCTCACCTTAAACTTATGCCCTCTAGTTTTAGACTCCCCTACTTTGGGAAAAGATGTTGACTATCTAACTTATCTGTTCCCCCCATTATTTTATAGACCTCTATAAGATAACCCCTAAGCCTCTTACGCTCCAGGGAAAAAAGTCCCAGTCTATCCAGCCTCTCCTTATAACTCAAACCATCAAGTCCTGGTAGCATCCGAGTAAATCTTTACTGCCCTCTTTCGAGTTTAATAATATCCTTTCTATAATTGGGTGACCAGAACTGTACACAATTTTCCAAGTATTGGCATACAAAGCAACTCTCTAACAATTATTACATCAAGCTATTATTTGGAATCACTGAGCGTGTATCATTACAAAACATTAGATCACCCAAAATCTTCACAGAAAACAAGGTGGGATTACTGATCGCTCAGGAAAAATAATTGTGGAATACACAATCATGGGCTTCAATATCAGCACAGCTTACACCATGTCCGAATCAGACTCCTGCATTGAAAAGACATGGTCAGGATGTTCACTCCTCCACAGAACAATGATTGAAGAAGCACTGTTAACACATCACACAGACCTCCACGTTTCAGTACTTCAATACTGTGCAATCTATCAATCCAGAACACTACACAGAATGCCAGTGACAAATCTACAGGCATATCATTGCTGAACAGGTTTCTCTTCCCAGAGCAAGTTAACCATCACGGATACTGGGATTCTAAAGAACATGATGCAGAATGGAAAATCTCTGCCTCACCAATTGATAATGCACCACTATTTCTCCAATACTTGTGCAACATTTCACCTCATCATAGCTTTCTGGCAGAGAGAGAAGACATTCAGCAATGTGTCACATTACTGCACAGATTTTTACTGTGGGAAAGGGCCCGATTTTACCATCAAATTGCGCTCGTTTTCGGGCGTGAAAACTTGGTGAAGTTGGGCGTGAGGCGAGTAGCGCGATCCGTGCCCATCTCCGTGCCCGCTCCCCCTTGACCAATCGCTGAAAATGGCCACCGCCTGGACCGCATGCATTTAAATTGACTTAATTGGCTGCACGCCCAAACTTATCGGCACTTCCCCCTTTACCACTGAGTTCGCCCGTCCAGATTCGGCATGAAACAGACATGGTCCGCAAAGGTCCGATTCGGACACTCCAGCTTCTGAGGAGGTAAGTTCAGAGCTTCTGGCAACTCTCTGACTCAGATCGGTGGTTGTGGTGGGGGGGGGAGATGGCTCTCTGGTGGGGGGGTGGGGGAAGGGAGTTGGGTCAGATGGCTCTATGGTCGGGGGATGGAGACGGGTCAGATGGCTCTCTGGTGGGGGGGGGGGGGAAGGCGGGTCAGATAGCTCTCTGGTGGGGGGAGGGAGGTGGGCCAGATGGCTCTCTGCTGGGGGGAGGGAGGCGGGTCAGATGGTTCTCTGGTGGGGGGAAGGGAGACGGGTCAGATGGTTCTCTGGTGGGGGGAAGAGAGGCGGGTCAGATGGTTCCCTGTTGGGGAGATGGGGTCACGGGATGTCTGCTGCCACTCTGCATGTGATCGGTGGGGGGGAAGGGTGGGTCCGCTGTCGCCCTGTCTGCGATCGGTGGGGGGGGGGGGAGGATCCGCTACCATTCTGCATGTGATCGGAGAGGGGTAGGGGGGCATGGGGCCGCGATCGGTCTGGATAGCGGGAGGGTGGGGGGAAAAGGCGGACAGTTATTTTGTGGGGGTGGGGCAATGTCTGTGGGGGCCAAGGGGGAGGCATTATCTGGCCCAGGAGCGATGTGGCAGGGGAGTATTTTTTTTTCTTCACATGCGCAGTTGAAGGCTCCAATCGGAGCTGCAGGATTTCAGATGCAATAAGCCCCGCTTCTGCAGCGTGATTCAGAACTGCTGAATTTTTGTCAGGCAGAGTGCATATTGGGGTACCTGAGAACAGGTCTAAAAGTCAGATCTGAAACACTCCCAGATTTAAGTCCGCCCAGCACATAGAATCAAAATGGTAAAATAGGGCCCAAAGTTTCTAAAAGTACGATGTACTATGAGCAAGTATAGTTTAATGCATCGTTATCTCGCCATAGGCGCAGATTAAAGTTACAAATAGCAACTGATATTTGAAGGAAATAATCTATTAAAGCTGAGGCAACCACCTTTCCTTTCTAACCAGCATGATCAAATTACACTAATTAGGTATTCTTCTTGAAGTCCAAGTTTTGAAGAGAATGTTTCCATGGTTTCTCCTCTCCGTGCACAATTTTCCTATTCCCAGAGTGGTACAGAGCTGGCTCATCATTGGAAAAGCAAATATTCACAGCACCACTGTAGTAAACGAGCCTTTCCTGTAGGAAATCATTCAACGGCACAAAGATCATGCAATTGACCCAGCTTTGAAAAAGAACGCTCTCTAAACCCTGCATCTCTCTCAATCTAGCAATGTCAAACATACTGGCTTCAGCACTACCTGCCAGACAATAAAAGATATCAGATATTAAACTGGCGCAGCTTGCCAGAGACCAGACCCAAGGTGCACTTCGGGATCCCATGCAAGCTCTGACACTGACCTCCATGGGAACTACCCCAGAAGTTTGAGCCTCCAACAGGGCCTTCTCCTTGGGGCCTTCCACAGAAGTCTCCAATTCTGAGCTAGAGTCATTGATTTGTATTCTTGTCGCCATCAAAGCACCAGCAGGGAAGCTGCTACAAATGATACCATTCCATAAATGTGCAGATCGTGTGCGACCACAATTAAAGGAGCATTGTGAGGTAGGTGGGAAGCAGCCATATCCTCTTGACACTCTCAGGTAACAGGGATGTTTCTGATTGATTGATTTGATTTATGGTCGCATGTTCTGGGACACAATGAAAAGCATTGTTCCAGGCAAAGCATATCATTCATGAAGTACATATGGGAGAAGGAAAGGATAGAGCGCAGAATATAGTGTTGCAGCCACAGGTAGGGTGAAGAGAAATATCAGCATAAGATGTGATAGGACCGTTCAACAGCCTGGAGACGGCAGGGAAGAAGCTATTCTTAAGTCGGCTGGTTTTCAGACTTTTGTATCTTTTTCCCTTTGGAAGAGAGTATGTCCGGGATGAGTGGGCTCTTTGATTATGCTGGTTTGTCATGAGCCTGGGGCTCAGCATCTAGGTTACCTCCAGCACTCCTGACTGCTTGCACCATAAGGGGGTAAAAGGGAGAAAGTTTAAAGGAGAGATGCAAGAGGCAAGTTTTTTTTGCACAGAGGGTGGTAAGTGCCTGGAATGCGCTGCCAGAGGAGGTGGTGGAAGTAGATACAATAGCAACGTTTAAGAGGCATCTTGACAGATACATGAATAGGCAGGGAATAGAGGGATACAGACCGCATAGAGGCAAAAAGTCTTTAGTTTAGAAAGGCATAATGTGTCAGCACAGGCTTGGTGGGTCAAAGGACCTGTTCCTGTACTGTTCTTTGTTAAAGGAACAGGTTTAGCGTTTTCAGAAAAAGATTTCAGAAGTAAAAAAGAACATTTTTTATGCAGTTGCTAATGGAATCCCTAAAGTGGAGAAAGAGGCCATCTCTTCCATCGAGTCTGCATCAACTCTTCGAAAGAGAATCCCATCCAGCTTCTCCCCGCCACCCCATCTCCATAACCCTGCACATTTGCTATGGTTAATCCCCCAAACCTGCACATCTTTGGACACTTATGTCCAATCCACCTAACCTGCGCATCTTTGGACTGTGGGAGGAAACTGGAGCACTGGAGGAAACCAACGCTGACATGGGGAGAATGTGCAAACTCCACACAGACTGTCACCCAAGACAGGAATTGAACCCGGGTCCCTGGCATTGTGAGGCAGCAGTGTTCACCACTGTGCCACCGTGCCGCACTTGTGTTCTCATGTTCTGGAATTTGCTGCCCACGAGTGAAAGCAGAGACTATAAATGACTTCAAAAGAAAGTTGGATGGGCATTTGAGGGAAATGAACTTGCAGGGCTAAAGGAATAGAGTGGAGAAGGGGGCTGATTGAATTGCTCAGCCAACTTGGCCCTCTAATGATAGGAAGAGACAATATTGCTATGTTTAGCTAGAAGTGGATATATACAAATGGTGCCAGATGAGTGCATTTGCACCCAGCCGGATATCGGTGTAGAGGTGTGGGAGGAGACTGGTGTGGTCAACATAACAAAGGCTACAGACAGGATGAGGAGGATGAGGAAGCATCATTTACCACAGGTGCGTAGGATGCTATTGTTGCCACTTTGTTCCTGCTGCAGACTTTAAGGCTTGATTATCTGTAAAGCCTCGCATTCCAACCATTATCTTGTAAATTGAGTTTGAGTCTGTATATGCCCTGTTTGTGAACACAAGTCCTCACTCACCTGATGAGACTCCGAAAGCTAGTGTTGCCAAATAAACCTGTGGGACTTTAACCTGGTGTTGTGAGACTTCTTATTGTGCTTACCCCAGTCCAACGCCGGCATCTCCACATCATAGACATATTCAAACATGGGATTTAAGGTGTACACTGATTTGGAGGGGTGATGGCACATTTAAGGACTTTGGAGAGGGAAGGGTAGGGCTAGAGATGGGGGGATAGATGGTATGTGAAGGGTTTTTTTTGAGGAGTGGGGTAATGGCGGCTTATAAATTAACT